>NC_051852.1:146244678-146554253 GCF_905115235.1 Hermetia illucens
GCCTGTAGTGCAATTGTCATCATCATCATCATCAACGGCGCAACAACCGGTATCTGGTCTAGGCCAGAAGGAATTCCAGACACCCCGGTTTTGCGCCGAGGTCCACGAATTCAGCTTTTAGGGATATCGAATTGGTGACCTCGACGCAAAACCGGGATGTGTGGAGTTCCTTACTAAGACAGGCCTAGACCGGATATCGGTTGTTGCGCCGTTAATGATGATGATGATCCACTGCCACGTTCATCTTCATGTCACATCGCATACAAGTGCCAAACCTATGCGCCGACCTAGCTGTTCATTTGAGATAGAATCTGGCCAGCATACCCCGATGATACGACGCAGACAGGTATCGAAGAAAGTTGGATCTTTCGAGAAACAGTGGAGTTCATACAGTAACACTTAAAGGACATCTCAACTCGACCTTGGTATTGAGATAACAGCATTGAAACATTTTAGCCAGGGCAGTGAAAACAGATTCAGCGCTGTTAATGAGGTGGGCAACATCTAGATCGGTGCCACCGTCGGCAGAAACCACGCTTCCTAGATTCACAAACTAATCGAAGCTTTCGATGCTCTGCCCATTAATGCAAATAGTGAGGACGCAATGACCCATCAGACTGAGAACCTTGATTTTGTTGGTGTTTTTCTTCAGTCCGGCTCTACTTGCCTCTCTTTCCAAATCCAGAGCCATTTGGCCAAGGCCCATGACCCGGTGAGAGAGCAAACAGATGTCATCAGCGTAATCGATGTGTTTGTGGAAAGATGTTATCATCCATTGAATTCCTCCATTTCCTCCGGGCAGGGCAGCACGCAGAACGTCACCGATAATAGGAAGAAATAATATCGTTGACGCGATGAAACCCAGGCGGACTTCACTTTGGACCACAAAATCCTCCGAAATTTTACCTGGGTGCAGCACTTGATATTTTGCATCATATGTGGTTCTGATGCTCCAGATATCCTCCCTGTCTACACTATTGAACGCTTTCTTGAAATCGATGAAGGACAGATGCAGCGAATATCTATATTCCGCGGTCTCTGCAGGAGGATCCGTACCGGAAACCAGCTTGTTCTCTGTCCATCAAGCTTTCGAGATGTTCTTTGATACGTTCCATTATTATTTTGGCTATTATCTTTGCAAAGGCAGGGAGCACACAGCCGCCCCTCTAATTCATCATCATCAACGGCGCAACAACCGGTATCCGGTCTAGGCCTGCCTTAATAAGGAACTCCAGACATCCCGGTTTTGCGCCGAGGTCCACCAATTCGATATCCCTAAAAGCTGTCTGGCGTCCTGGCCCACGCCATCGCTCCATCTTAGGCAGGGTCTGCCTCGTCTTCTTTTCCTACCATAGATATTGCCCTTATAGACTTTCCGGGTGGGATCATCTTCATCCATACGGATTAAGTGACCCGCCCACCGTAACCTATTGAGCCGGATTTTATCCACAACCGTACGGTCATGGTATCGCTCATAGATTTCGTCATTGTGTAGGCTACGGAATCGTCCATCCTCATGTAGGGGGCCAAAAATTCTTCGGAGGATTCTTCTCTCGAACGCGGCCAAGAGTTCGCAATTTTTCTTGCTAAGAACCCAAGTTTCCGAGGAATACATGAGGACTGGCAAGATCATAGTCTTGTACAGTAAGAGCTTTGACCCTATGGTGAGACGTTTCGAGCGGAACAGTCTTTGTAAGCTGAAGTAGGCTCTGTTGGCTGACAACAACCGTGCGCGGATTTCCTCATCGTAGTTGTTATCGGTTGTGATTTTCGACCCTAGATAGGAGAAATTGTCAACGGTCTCAAAGTTGTATTCCCCTATCCTTATTCTTGTTCGTGCTTGTGTTTGACCAGTGCGGTTTAATGTTGTTGGTTGATTCGTCTTCGGTGCTGACGTTGCCACCATGTATTTTGTCTTGCCTTCATTGATGTGCAGCCCAAGATCTCGCGCCGCCTGCTCGATCTGGATGAAGGCAGTTTGAACGTCTCGGGTGGTTCTTCCCATGATGTCGATATCGTCAGCATAGGCCAATAGTTGGGTGGACTTGAAGAGGATCGTACCTCTTGCATTCACCTCAGCATCACGGATCACCTTCTCGAGGGCCAGGTTAAAGAGGACGCATGATAGCGCATCCCCTTGTCGTAGACCGTTGTTGATGTCGAATGTTCTTGAGAGTGATCCTGCTGCTTTTATCTGGCCTCGCACATTGGTCAGGGTCAGCCTAGTCAGTCTTATTAATTTCGTCGGGATACCGAATTCTCTCATGGCCGTGTACAGTTTTACCCTGGCTATGCTATCATAGGCGGCTTTAAAGTCGATGAACAGATGGTGCAACTGTTGTCCATATTCCAACAGTTTTTCCATCGCCTGCCGCAGAGAGAAAATCTGATCTGTTGCTGATTTGCCTGGAGTGAAGCCTCTTTGGTATGGGCCAATGATGTTCTGGGCGTATGGGGCTATCCGGCCTAGCAAGATAGTGGAGAATATCTTATAGATGGTACTCAGCAACGTGATACCTCTATAATTGCTGCACTGTGTGATATCTCCCTTTTTATGTATGAGACAGATTATGCCTCGCTGCCAATCGTCAGGCATTGATTCGCTGTCCCATACCTTGAGCACAAGTTGATGAACCACTTGGTGTAACTGGTCGCCTCCATATTTAACCAATTCGGCTGTAATTCCATCGGCTCCTGGCGACTTATGATTTTTTAGCCGATGAATTGCACGGACTGTTTCTCCTAAACTTGGTGGTGGCAGTATTTGTCCGTCGTCTTCAGTTGGCGGGACCTCCAACTCGCCGATGTTCTGGTTGTTCAGTAGCTCATCAAAGTACTCAACCCATCGCTCTAATATGCCCATTCTGTCGGAAATCAGATTTCCCTCTTTGTCTCGGCAGGATGAGCATCGAGGTGTATAAGGCTTCATCCTGCTGACTTGTTGGTAAAACTTCCGCGCCTGGTGCGGTTGCTCCCTGTACTTTTCTAGTTCACAGACTTGTTGGTTCTCCCAGGCTTCCTTTTTCCGTCTGTGAAGTCGCTTCTCCGCTCGACGGAGTTCGTGATAAGTCTCCGCGCGTGCCCGCGTTCTTTGAGAATGCAACATTACTCGGTATGCGGCATTCTTCCGTTCCGTTGCTAGCTTACATTCATCGTCAAACCAGCCGTTCCGACTCCTTTTGCGGCTGGGGCCAAGTATATTTGTGGCCGTATCCATGATAACGTTCTTCAGGTGGTTGTGAAGATCATTAGTTGATGCTGCCCCTCTAATTGTCACAGTCAAAACTGGTTCTCTTTTTTAGTATCTTAAAGATCACCTCCTGCTTCCACTCTCAAGGAAAGTTCAAGCTTTCCGTACAAGCGGAAGCAGCACATCTGCAGTAATTGCAGGCGCAGCGATAATTAACTCTGAGGTGAGTTGACAGCCTCACCGGCGGTATTACTACATTTCATTGATAGCCAAAACGAATGCTCTTCTGCTTGGAAGAACAGCCCGTATCCGCTTGTTACGGTGACTAGCCATTTCATCAACAAGAGTGGGAACCTCACCGGATATATCACAGTTAAGCATCCTGGTCACTACATATACTTCTTTCCACCTCTTCAGTAGTTCATCATCGTGATCGGCCGTTAGAGTGATTTCACAGGACCATCGAAATATTAGCAACCTCAGACAAGCTCTTTCGTGATGCGGAATACGGTTATGAAATCATCACGATTTGCGGCATCTTCCGCTTCTCTGAATAGCGCGATAGCAAATTCTCTTTTGTCAAGGCGTAGACCACGTTCGATCAGTAAGATAGCTCTCCCACTGTCAAACGACAACTGGGTCGTGCAGGCGGTCGAGGTTGAACTTAGGGGGTCGCTGCTTCCCAACCCTGCAAGTGGTGACGAACGTAAGATGCAAGCGCACATAAGCGACCATCAGATAATGATCCCTTTCGAGGCCGATGTCTGCGCCTCTGTTGTTAGGCACATTCAGAACATAATTCTTATATCTACTGCTGATCGCGAAGTGGTCGATCTGATCGCACGTGCGGCGTCAATAAGGCTGATCAATAAGGGTGATCACCCATCACTATCATAATGTCACCTTTAGAAAGCTTCCCCTCAACGGCATTTAATTGATCATAGAAAGCATCCTTCTCCACTACACCGGAAGTCTCCGTTGGTCCTTAGCATTGTACAATTGTGATGTTTCTTAACCTGGACTGAAACTTTGCAGTTAGAAGTCTGTCAGAAACCGGTTCCCAGGTCAATAGAGCGTGTTTTGCGGTAGCTGTCAAAAGCAACCCGACACCGGATTCGCGTTTGCTACCACTTGGCTTTCTAGGGTAAAAAAACCACTTTGTCGTAGGAGGGTGAAGAGTACTCTCGAGAGTCCCACCATCTTCCTTCGCTTGGGTCCAAAATGTCCGCTGGTATTCCAGCTCAAGTTGGAAAATCGAGCGCTTTGGGGACCTTCGTTAGGGTTGTCGAAGAGCTTATGCATATTCTACAAACCAATCATAATCCATTTTCGATAGCCAAAGGTCGTTGCCGTGAGGTCAGTCCCTATCCGAGCCGTTGTTGACGTTTCGGTAGCAGTAAAGTTTCAAAATTTGCGGGCTACTAGCCCAAAAATATCTATCCCTTTTAGTCGCCTCTTACGACAAGCAGGGAAGGCTATAAGTGTATTCTTAACCTCCAACTCACAGGACGAAATATTATCATAGTTTTCTTAGTTTCTAGTTCTACAGACTGCGTTGAAATTAGAATTTTCTTCTGATCATCTCAGGTGGAAAGAGAGGATAGATCATAAGGTTTTGAGAAATGGCACACATCTTGAGTATGACAACTGATATGGTGTTCAAGAATTTTCGACTGTCGCAAAGATATTAGCTATGTGGCGATGCTAATTACTTCCAGACACTTGCCTAGCATTAGCACTTTTAATTAGCTGTGAGTGATCTACTCATCAGAAGTTAACTATTTGCTACAGGGTCAAGTGGAGCAATGACACGGTAGAACGGACAGTCTGCTCACAACTCTCACTTTGTGAATACCACAATGAGAAGCAGATCAGATGTTGGATTAAAATGAACAAATCAAATATACGAGTATATATATATATAATCACGGGTTTCATTCAACTTCGGCTATCAACTTCATCTGGCAATTCAAAATGCTGAAATCAACCTGAAACGCATCAAGGAACACATCGTAATCTTGATCGACAGAGAGCGAGCAATTTCTGAACTGGATTCTCTTGTACCGACGGTATTAATACTCTCGAAGTAAACTTTAGACAGCGTGAGCGAGGTATACATATGAATTGCGCAGGATGGGTATTCCAGAGAATTAGGTCTTAGGAGATCGACAAATGATGGTGTAAAATGCCGTTGGTGCATCGTAGGAAAATTTCAGTGTAAAATAAAGTTTATGTCCTGGAAATGTATATCTCCTCACGACCGATCAGGTACACCAGAAGAACTAGAATATTTGACAGCCACTATTGCAGCTAAGAGAGCTTACCAGTTAATAAGGTGTGACGCCAATGCAAGGCATACATCCCTCTCAAATCGCAGTTGGATACTTTCCAGTTTAGATCGTTGAGGAGGTTCGCCTTCAAAGTCCCCTGCCCTGCTAGAGACAGTAAGAACAGATTGCCACCGTGGTGGATTGAATATCTGTGCAGCTTCACCAAGCTGGCTAGAGTGTCTTCAACATCTGCTGCAGCTATATAAGAACCATCTGAAGAAATACAAAAGGCGGTCCTGGTTGTTAGAAGATTGAAATTACCAGTAAATCTGCGAGTTAAGATTTTATCCAAGGAACCTAGGAGCCTGTCCTTTTTTAAAAGTCGGAAGAGTCCTTGACGGAATCTTCTGATGAATCTGTGAAACTAAAGTCAGAGAGTATGCATCTGCAACCGTGTGAGCCTATCAAATTGGTAGTCACCGAGGTTAAAATCGAGTGGGCTACACTTCCTTTCCCTACACCTCCACATTAAATACTCTGTAGAGTATGGTGCGAATGTTGGATAGCGAAGTCCGACCGCCACAGTAACATCATAGACGAAGTACCTCTGGAACTCTTGGCATTTCCATTGGACTACGCCACAGGTAAGCCGAACTTCACAAACTTCACGAGGATCTTTGCTGTAAACTTCCCAACCTGAACAGTATGGAAGCCCGATGACGTGTTCCAAGGCTATGACATAGTATTCTACCCGAAAAGATCAGAGATGTTCCATGGAGTCTGTGTAATCTCGGATACACACAATGTAGCCGAGTCGTACGTTCTTCCAGGATTCGCCAATGTATTCCAAGCGGAAGTAATGGCGACGCTAGAAGCCTGTCGATGCTGAGCAGCCTGGGCGGCACGCTTCCGATCATCTTCCTCTGGGTTCTCGGTCACAGGAATGAACGGACTGATAGACTGGCCAGGCGGGCTCTGTCCCTCGAGTGTAGCTTACTGGTGATGTTGCCATCAGACTCGGGACAAAAGAAAGAGAAACCTCCTGACACTTCCTTTGCGATTGTCCTGCTCTATCTAGGCTACTGATACCAGGTTAACCATACTTTGAGGACCTCGAGGAGATCTCTAGTTGCAGAGTTTAGTAGAGCTGCTTTCCAACGCCAATGCTAAGGGCTAGCTCTGACGAGTTAAGTCAGCTCGACTCGGTCCTCTCGCTTTTACTACAGTAGAGATGGTAAGTTTGTGGCCTCAAAACCGCCCCCACATTGCTAATTGGGTCACTCGGAGCGATCACTGATACCTACCTACCAAAGTTCAAAGTAAAATCCACTAGGCGCCCTCCATCTCACTTTACCCAGGAAACGTGGAGGGTTTTTTTCCTCGTTCACCCTGATTCATTAACCTCATTAACCGCGCTAAGCTCACTTTCGTTGTTTTATCATCTGGAAATGCAATTATATAAACATCAACACCAAGTTTAGACTGTTCCGCGGCAATGCCTATGCTCAAACATTATAACCCTTAGCTACAAGGTCGAGAAACTGCCACTCAACCAACTCAGCCATCACGCAGATCTTTTGAAAGATTGATATTTGACTGCAGATAGTCGGAAGGTTCCATCTTGTCATCCTCAACAGCACAACAACCGGTATCCGGTCGAGGCCTGCCTTAATAAGGAACTCCAGGCATCTCGGTTTTGCGCTGAGATCCACCAATTCGATATCCCTAAAAGCTACCTGGCTTCCTAGACTATGCCATCGCTTCATCCCAGCAGGGTCTGCCTTGTCTTCTTTTTCTATCATCGTCATCGTGGCCGAGGTACGGATTTTGGAGGCTTCACCTAATTCATGTTTCCCCACGGAGAAATCTGTGAAAGACAGACTCTTCACTTCAGTGGAAAACCGGTGTCTACGGTGCGTTCATTATAAACTAGCGAGTGCTAGGTGAAGTCCCACTTGCAGATTATCGTTACTTAAAATTTATTCTGTAATACAAAGACTAAATCCTAGGAAAACAAATTGGACAAAGTTTAATGAACTACAGGGTTGCGGCAGCATAACTTCCTTTTTTCAAAACTCAATAAAAACTATTGTATGCATCGGAAAATATTTATTTATTTTTTATAATATAGGTCATGTCTAAAGTTTTTATTTACATTGTTTTGAAGATCAAATCTGTTAGGTGACGTCCCCCATTCTCCATACATTGCGTAAACCGATTTCTGGCGTTTGTCACGACTCTTGTTAGCATAGCAGGTGTTATGTTGGCAATTTCTTCTTGGATGTTGGTCTTCAAATCTTGTAGGGTTCTTGGACGGTTCACATAAACACGGGATTTCAAAAAACCCCATAGAAAAAAATCACAAGGGGGCAGATCGGGAGAGCGTGCCGGCCATTCCAAATCGCCTCTAATTGAGATAAGGCGCTCTGGAAAGTGTTCCCTCAAAACACCCATCGATGCTCTTGAAGTGTGTGCTGTTGCACCGTCTTGTTGGAACCAAGTGCCCCCCAAATCCAAATTTTCTAGCCATGGGAAAAAAAATTCTGTAGCATGTTTACATATCGGTCCGAATTCACTGTCACTGTAACCTCATTTTCCTCAAAAAACCAGGGACCAATAATTCCAGCTGAGGAAATTGCACACCACACTGTGACTTTAGGTGAATGCAAAGGCTTTTGATGCAATTCTCGAGGGTTTTTTTTTTTTGGGGTAGGGTAGGTGAATGCATTTACGCACACAGTGACTCCCGACTCGGTACGTCGTCGGACTACCAACTAAACACCTCCCCATCGTCAGAGAGCTAGCCTGGAACCGTTTGTCACATTACTTCGGGCCAGCCCCCGAACTCTCCCGCCTTGCGGAGCCTTCAAATCAGGGAATTCCTTTCACCAACGGGAGGGGGGAGGAGGAAGGGAACTGTCAGTTCAAGGAACCCTCTGCCATCCGGCTCCTCCACCGGTCGAGTTCTATCTTCTTAGCAACGAGAAGGGCCCGAACGCAATGGGCAACACGGTTCCACCTGTCAGCAGTCCTCAGCATCTCTTCCACAATGTTGTCTGGAGAGAGATCCCCTGTGTTTAAATAGAGCTGCTGACGAAACCCATCCCACATTCCACAAGAAAAAAAAGTGTGGTGGCCATCGTGCACAACTCCATTGCAAAACACACAATCCGGAGAACGCGCCTTTCCAATCTTGTGCAGGTAAGACTGAAAACTTCCATGCCCACTTAAAAATTGGGAAAGGAAATAGTCAGTCCCACCATGCTTCCGATTCAGCCACGCACCTAAGTTGCCGATGAGCCGCGCAGTCCATCTGCCTCTAGTTTCATTTTGCCAAGAGAGCTGCCACTCGTCTAGAGTGTGTTGCCGTTCTTCGCGAGCAACCACCTCCCTTGGCTCATCTCCCTTGCGCTTGTATATGGCCTGACGGTCCTTAGCAAGAAGGGCAACGGGGATAACTCCCGCGATCACCATCACAGCCGGTTCAGAGACTGTGCGGTACGCAGACGCCACCCGTAAATCTCCCCGTCTCTGTACTTGTGCGAGGCGTCTACGATATACCTCCTTGTTAAGAGCGCCAACCCATATCTCTGCGCCGTAGAGCAGGGCAGACTGCGTTGAGCTCATCAGGAGACGTCGCCTACTAGACGTAGGACCCCCAATGTTTGCCATTAGCCAACTTAACGCCGAAACTCCAGCCGCAGCCTTGTTCGCTGCTGCTTGGATTTGCTCAGAAAAGCTCATCTTTGAGTCAAGAGTCAACCCGAGGTACTTTACCGCTGATTTTGATTCGATTATCGACTCGCCGAACGATATGGGACGCAGGGTCGGAATTCTCTTTTTAGTCAGGATGACTACTTCGGTTTTTTCCAGGGCAAGGTTGAAACCATGAGTAGTCATCCATCCGCTTACCCGTCGCATCAATATGCCGAGTCTGCTTTGCGCCTGTTCGACAGTGCGTCCAGCAACAAGCGCTGCGACATCATCTGCGTAGCCGACCAGGCGCGACTCTTCTGGCATGTCGAGTTTAAGGAGACTGTCATAGGTAGCGTTCCAGAAGTCCGGCCCTAGGATGGATCCCTGTGCTACCCCCGACGTGACCTCCATCCACCTTTGACCCTCTAGTGTTTCATAGAGCAGGAAGCGGTTCCTCAGATAGTCCCTCAAAATCCGTAAGAGATAGTTCGACACGTTGAAGATATTGCCTAGTGTGCCTAGAATGTCTTTCCATCTTACGGAATTGAAGGCGTTTCAGACGTCAAGCGTTACGAGGAGCACCACCCATCGAGTTCGGCGGCTATGAGTCTCCGCTCGTCGAACGGCGTCCACGACCTGCATGACAGCATCAACTGTCGATCTCCCTGCCCTAAAACCAAACTGCCGGGGAGATGAATCTCCGGCAGCGCATATCGCTTCAGCGAGTCTACTTTTGATGAGCTTTTCGAGCACTTTCCCAGCAGTATCAAGCATACATAGTGGGCGGTATGAAGACGACAATTCGGGATCGCCTTTCCCTTTAGAGATCAGCGCACGCCTCGCAACTTTCTAACGAGCAGGGAAAATGCCCTCTTCCAGGCAAGCGTTGAATGCGCCGAGCAGTAGGTCTGGCCGGTGTTGGAATATCAGTTTGTATACCTCTGCTGGAATACCATCGGGTCCAGGCGCCTTCTTGTTTTTCATAGAGAGGACTGCCTGTTCCAATTCTTTTATAGAGAAAAGTGGACAGTCCTCTGCGTTCTCCGCGCCGACGTCACCATCCCATACGGGGTGTGCAGGGAAGAGTGCCCTCACAATGCGGTCCATCTGCTCGGCCTTAAGTGAACAGGGTTTCCGCAGAGCCCCGATTTTTCGGGTTACAAGTTTGTAACCAAGCCCCCACGGATCCCCATTCACCTCGTCGATCAGATCTTGCCAGCAGCGAGCTTTGCTCTTGTTTATTGCGCTGCGGAGTCTCCTTTTGGCTGATTTGTACTCCATCATTATGGTACATGACTCCCCCTGGTCGCCTAGACGTTGTGTTAAGCGGCGGAGCCTGTGACACTCCTTCCGGAGCTCTGCGATTTCCACTGTCCACCAATACATGGAAGGTTTGCCGCGCCTCGATGTCTTGCTGGGCATGGAGGCTCCGCAGTCCGTCGTTATCAGGTTCATAACTGAAAATTCTCGAAGGTTGGTGTCAGCCCAGTAGCGCATGTTTTGTTTGTTAACCGACCCACACAAATAAAAATGGGCCTCATCGCTAAAAAAAACAATGGCACCCTCGGGAACGACATCAAGAAGAAGCTCACACGCGTTCATCCCAGAATTGAAGTCACGTTCTGAAAGTTCCTGCACTATCGCCATCTTATAGGGATGAAAATGAAGATCATCACGAAGAATTCTTCTCACAGAACGATCGGATAGTCCAAGGGCAGATGCGTGTTTGCGCGCAGAACGCCGTGGCGATCGCAACATTGACGCTCTCACTGCTTCAATGTTCTCAGGTGATCTAACGGGCCGAGGGACTCCAGTTCTTCCTTTTGTCGCACTTGCAGTTTGTCTCAATGTAGTGACCCATGTAACAATTGATTTGCGGTCTGGGACGGGAGCCAACGGAGCTAAATTAAAGCGATTCCGAAATGCACGCTGTGTTGCAATAACCGAACATCCGCTTGAAAAGTAAACCTCAACGGCAAAAGCACGCTCCTCACTATTCCAACGCATGATGGCGACTGAACCATGTCGGGACAAAACTTTACAGTATCCCCTCTTGAACGAGACCACTAGCGCTCCGCTATGACATCAACTAACTGAGTGGCGCGCATTTTAAAAAAGGAAGTTATGCTGCCGCACCCTGTACTTGGCGACAAAGTTGAGCTACCTAAGCTACTGAGGACTCCTTTGGTGACAGAAGATCTGAAGATCTGGTGATATAAAAAGGCTGAAAACCGTTTGCGGAGGAAAATTCCGCGCCCAAGGGCCTGGTGTTAGTGCCGTGTATGCGATGCCGTGCATTAGTGTGCGCCCATGTGGTTGTTAGCACATGGTTGCGGCCAATTAGCTATCCCGCCCCTATCCCAAATATTCACAATAGCATTTCGTGCCTTTTCGCCACTGGATTTGCTCCTCCTGAATACAATCTTCTTGGTTCAGTCCAGGATCTCGCGTTGATTGCCACTTGCTCAATCTAAATAAAGGCGGCTTGCAAATCTCTGGTTGTTCTTCCCATGATGTCGATATCGTCAGTATAGGTTGACTTGAAAAAGATGGTGCCTTCCGCATTCACATAAGCGACGAGGTTCAAAAGGATGTAGGATAGGGCATCTCCTCCTCTTAGAGTGTTGTTGTTGTTGAATGATGTCTCGGGAGTGGCTGTGCTGCTTTTGCCTGGCCTCGCGCATTGGTCAAGGTCAACCTCGTCAGTCAATCTTTCCGGGGTACCGAATTTTCTTGTGGCCGTGTACAGTTTTGCCTTGGTTATGTTGATTTGCTGGGGTGGTAAGCCTCTTTGATATGATTTGATGGTGTCCTGGGCATATGGGGCTATCCGGGATGACGAAGAATATCTTATAGATGGTACTAAGCAACGTGATACCTCTATAATTGCTGCACTGCTTGATATCTTCATTTCTATGTGTACGGAAGATACGCATACAGTTGCCAGTCATCAGTATGATTGTCAGACGGGATTCTGGCCGACGTTGTAATTCGAGCCCGGAGTACTATGCCAACTAGATAGTTTATATTGGACATGTTCTGACATTCAGAAAATGTTTAAAGTTCAATTTTTAACCAATTTCGGAAAATGACCACAAAGGAATCTTTTCATCTTTAACAGCACAAGTTTCACTAACGTGGGATTCTTATCATTTCGACTGTAATAAAATCGATTTCAAGATGATTCCTTCCAAAAGATGAAACTTACAAAAGTCGTAAATTGTAAGGTCGTAAAAACAAGGAATCGAGTAAGTCATGAGTTGCAAATCTTGATGATAATAACATGGTGATAGGGGAGCATTTGACTACGGTCTTAATAACAATGCAGAGGGGTGGCTGATATGGAGAACTGGGGGTGTGCAATAAACCTTTATCTTTGATCTCCGAATTTGGGGTTTGATTTTATTAGAATAGGCAACCTGAAAGAAGGTTCGTAATGACGTTATTTCTAAATATAAACAATGGGGAACGTATATCTTTCAAAGACCAAATCTTTCGGATAAGATTGTTAGCTCGTTACCACTTTTGCAATTCAGAAATGAATACTTCATGTATGATAGATATGAACAACCTCTGAAAAGCAAGCCTTTACTGCAAACATCCCACAATATTCAAACATGCGAAATTACCCACTTTCCATACAATTCTTTGATTAATGGCCCCGCTAATGTGCAACTCACTTTTCATTTTCCACCGAATCGCTCCTCTTTCATTCACTCCTTGTTAATGTCGTCAAGTTGACGATGGCAATTTTTCCGTTTTTCCCGTTGAGCAGTAATAGCATTCCTATAGACAGATCCTTGACATGCTTTATTTATTCCTCTGTACACAAAATTTGCGATTAAAATTAATTTTTAAAAATTTCCCCGGTCCGTGGAAGGACAGGATATTTGAATTGAATGGGCCCAAGATAAATTGCTTCTATGTAAATGAAACCCTATAGCGCGTGGCTTGCAAATCACATTCGTACGACACGTAATTAATTATACTTCCTTGCTGGGGATATTTAAACGGTGTTTGTCACTGACTGATTGGTGAACAAACAAACGTGGCCGGAGGGTGTGTTGGGAATGAAACGGAAACGGATGACGCGAAAAAATTGATTGTATGGTTTTCACTTAAATGAATATGAGAGAGCCCTACTACGAAGAAATATGCATATTAAGGATTTAAATATCTTGTGAGACGATACATCTGGGATAGAAAATGTAGAAGGGAGACTTCAGAGGCAACACACGCTGCAACCCATCCCTAAAGTATTATTGAAAATAATTAACAATTTGGTATAAGATTTTCCATATTAAACAAGAAATAAAATAAAGTCACTGTTAAAATAATGCCGCTTTGGTTCGAGCCTCATCTACGTGGTGTCGTTATCTGGCCTGATAACTCTCATCTCAATTAACATGATTTTCCAACATTCAATTAACGCACAAACTGCGTATTTAAAGAACTATCCGGAAAAGAAGGGGGTCGATCGATTACCCCAAGCTGAAACCCAGAAAAGGTTTCCCACCTGAAGTACCCAGCAGGAACGTGCTCGCTATGGTATGTAACGCTGAGATGCCAACATCCAAAAGATGAGAGACAATATTTTATTAATAAACAATTGACATCAGTTCAAAAAAGATACTTAACCTTCGCAACTTTAGCATCTAACTTGATCTTGAACCTAATATAGATTTATAATTGCCATTCATCTCTTGGTGGGTATAGCGCGCCAACCACTACTACGCGCCATCGTCCGCGGCTCGAAATGAACCGCAGTCTCTCGCCTCCCCCCGAGAACTTCCCGAGATGCCCCTATTCCTCCTCTGCTGTTTTGCCCTTAGTGCTTTTGGGCCGCCCCACCTATCGCCCACCTTGGTAGAGTAGACTCCACTGAATTGCATGGCCAACAAAACAATTGTCACCCCCTCCTTAAAGTGTGACCTATCCACTGCCACTTCCACATCCTTCCGATCGCATTGCGTACGTGTAACAGGCCTGTGGACCATTTGATATGATAGTAGGCTAATGTATGCAGACGAAACATTGAAGACAGCATTCACGAACGCTGGGAGCCTTCCAGTGACAGTGTTGGTTACTTTCAGTGTGGTATTCCCATATAGCAATACAGAAAGAATACTAGCTCAGAGGTCAGAGCAGTCTTAACTTGACCTTGTTAGATAATTTCATTTCCAGATTTCCAGTTCAGTGCTACCGTCGGCAGAAACCTCTCTAAACTTTTGCAAACCAGTAGAAAATACTATCAACCGTCAGACTAAGACTCTTGGTTTAGTTAATATTCATCTTCAGGCCAACGATAGTTTACCTTTCCAAATCCAAGGTCATTTGGCCAAGGTCGAGGACCTTTTAAGTGACTAATCAGATGTTATCAACGTAGCCAAGGTATTTGTGGAAAGATGCCATATTCCACTGAACTTCTCCATGTCCTCCGGACAAAGCAGCTGCAAGAATGTCACCAATAACAAGATGAAATAATATCGGTGAAAAGATGCAACCCTAGCGGACTCCGCTTTGCACCTCAAATTGCGATAAGATTTTGCCTCGATGCAGCACGTCACATCTTTCGCCAACATACATATATCGCTCTAATAATAGCTATTAGTATCTCTGGCCCTCTCGCGCGATACATTTCAGATACACTTCCTGTTCGCTTTGTCGAAAGCTTTCTCGCAATCGATGAAGAGCAGGTGAAGCGAAAATCAAAACCCGCCGCACTGTTTTACAACATTTCGTAAGGTGTTGATGCAGTGATTGCAGAAAAATCTGGAGCGGAAACCAACCTACTCTCTGTCGGTCAAGCTTTCGAGATGTTCTTTGATCCATACCAGGATGACATATTTTTATGACGGCAGAAACATACAAACATCCACTCTCATAATACCCGAAACAGGTGCTCTCCTTTGAGAATATCCATGATCATCCCTTCCTTCGAATTTTTGCGAAAGGTCTCGGATTGCTAAGATTTCCGCAGCAGTGTAAATAGCAAATTTTTCATTTTGTCACAGCGGACGCTACTTCAACTTCTCGGGAATTCGCTGGGTATCGGAGTTGGATCGCGACACGCCCGCCTTCACTTGCAACGTTTAATTGATCCTTCAATCCCTTCCATTTATTAATCCGCTTACACGATTCCACCCTCAGCCAGATTTAATGACACTCCTTCGGGACATGGCTGACCATCTGTGTAGCACTTGGAAACGGAACATTTTTGATGGCAGCCCAATGTCCATCGGTATTCTGAGGCGGGTTACTCAGTATATCTGCTGTCCAATAAGCCAGATAGCTAACCACTGCCTTGCGACAGCTGGATCATGCAAGCGGCCCATGTTGAACTTGGAGAGTGGAAGATATCCAACCCTGCGGGCAATGACAGGCGCAACACCGATGCAAACGAAAGCGAGCATCAGATGGTTAACCCTTTTGAAACCGATTGTTTCGCACATCTAGGAGACAACCCCTAAATCTACTGATGATCGTAAAGTGGTCAATCTGATTGGTCGTATGGTATTTGTCAGTTAAAACTTAACCGATCTTATGGTCAGATCTGAGCTAGAACAATGAGCGGCAAAAATCCACAAACCTCCAACCAGTATCGTAGTAACCGTGTTTCCCCATCACATATTGAACAAGGTGTTCTTAGAGCCCACTCTGACATTTAGATCACCCATAACGATCACAATGTTACCATTAGGAAGCCTTTACTGAACTCCATATAATTGCTCGTAGAAATAATCCTTTTCCATTATATCGAACGTTTCCGTTTGTGCATAGCACTGTGCAATTGTGATGCTCCTTAACCTGCACCGAAATCCTGTAAGAAACCGGGATGAAGCTCGTCTAAGGGTGAATTCAGATAGGCTTGCCTTGCTTCATGGAGGTGTGACCTATGATTCAATCGATATATTGGACGATTTTGATAGGAGTGTAGTTTGGAGCGGGCTTGGAAATGTCCGCTGTGAAGAGCGCGAAAGGGGTTGACGAAAAGGCTGGTCCTTGCGGGATTTCAGCAGCTCTGGTATAGGGAGAGGAAAGCTATTGCTAAATTTTCGCTTGAGATTACAGAGCATCTTGAAAGCTAGAAACTGGCTTGCAGAAGTGCATGTGGAAGCTTAGAATGTTATTGTGCTCATAGACTTATCCGTATAATAGATTCGGAGTCAAAAGTTTTCCTGATGTTTGGAACAGGCTATTGTGGATGTCTTACGGTTGACTGTGAGCAAGATATCTACTTTGAAAATAAAAAGAGTGTTGGAGGGTTAGAGAACTGAAAATTCGGGATTATATTGTTGTTATCGCAGTACTGAAGGATAATTAGTTTGCTAATAGACAATACAGTGATCAGTTGTCATGAGACGAACCGGGCTACCTAAAGTAGTGGTATGGAAAAAGCCTGGTTTGGCTGCTGTTTTGAATATATGACCGTATGGAGTCGAGGAAAATTAGACTACATTTATTACGGCTTCAACGATTGGAGTTGCTTTCTAGCAGGACAAATGCTTTGGGGTAGTCGTTCGGAACTGCCAAGTTCAAAGGAAGTTCTTCCTATTTCTTTGTGCGCATACCAATGCGAATAAGCGATTATGGAGGTAAGTAGGTAGGTACAGGTTCAGTATCCTCTCACGAATGGAGGTGTTGAGATCGTCGATTTCGCTGTTTAGGAAGAAGTACTGTAGGAAGTATCTATTCCTAAATACTCTCAACTGTAGGGTAATAAGGCTGCAGAATTCAAGAACTACTGACGAACGTCTTGGTCTTTGCTCCTAGTTGATACTGTTTGGATGCATGGGAATAGCAGTTTGTATGGTCTTCATTCGAAAGACTGCTTTATGAGTCGCCAGTTGGTGCTACTGAAGTCAAGTGGTTGAAGGATAGCTCGATCTGGTAGTTGAATACCCAGAATGATAGCCTTAAGAAATGGAAAGATATATGGATCAGGGTTCACATTAATGTTGCTGGTTATCACTGTTCCTTACATTAAATTTTAAGATTGGCAACCTAAAATGGAATCCGTGGAGCAAAATATATCGTTAGCCGACAGAAGAACCCGACAGTTGTTTTTTATGTATCTGTCACAATAGGAATTATGTCTGGCATTCAAGTCGCCATCAAAGATTTGAGACCAAGATTTTACCGTTTGGCGGAATTGACCTGCACCGAAGGATGTGATGGTAGAAAGTGCCCGGATAGCTTAATGGTTAGAGCACTAAACTGTCGCAATGGAAAGTCGCGGTTTAAATTCCGGTGAATCGCGGTAAGTGTGCGTTCAGTAAACAATGATTCATGACGGAAGACAAGAAGCTACTGACAGTTTTGAGGATAATGGTTAGAATTTCGTCAAGTTAAGTCAATATTTTGTTTTTACTTTGCGAAATATACCTTGAAACCGTTTTGGGCTTGGTATTGAAATAGAGGGAACAAGTCTAGTTGGTTGGTTGTTTGGGGATATGTTGGTGTAGATTTAAGGGAGGTGATTGATGCATTGACTTCGACTTCAAAGCTTCAAAGAAGAAATGTCTCGGGGCAGAATGTCATTGTGATCGGCAACTTTGCCCAGATGGGAGACTTTCCGGAGTCCCCTGATTTGATTTTAATTTTGTTGCTTTTTCGCAGAATATCGAGGTGCCTAGTAGTTGAGGATCGTTTACACACAGAAGTATCGAGATGGGGAACATTTATTTCTAAATAATATCGAAGGGTTTTCCATAGGAGGAAGGAGATGTGATCGCGGTGATTGAGGGTACGAGTTGGTGCAAATCCGCCACACACTCGTACATCCTGAACTAGCAAACTTTACTGTCAATGATATCATTTAAGTCCTGGCCATTTGGATGAATTTGGGTTTGGGATAGCTTCTATCTTGCAGATTGGTTAAAGCGCGCCAGTTAGCGTTCCTGAAGCAGGTGCTGTTAAATGCGGTGGGCCCATGACTCTATCGGAGAATTTTATATTAAGGATAATGGCATCGTGATCACTGGTGTCACGAGAGGTTTCCAGAAGGGGGAGCGTATTTGGGGTGGAATTTGCACTGAGGTGGCATTTTTTTACGTTGTAAGTACGGAGCGCCAAGCCAGCAATGTAACTGAGTACCAAAGTACCCGATAGGAACCCCCTCCCCTCCCCCCCTAGGAAGCGAACTAACAAGTCTGTCTGAACATAAATCTCTTTCAAAGCTAGGAATCAAAATTTGGCCAGCACAGTAGATATAATAGTGGGGAGGCCTTTCAAGTAAAGAGCTTATTGGGGCAGTAGACATGATGTATCCCAAGTTAGGCATAGTTTCTGATATTGAAAGAGTTGTATAGCAAAGAATATATCGGAGACTAGCAATGCACTTTCTCAGGCAAAGCGAATGGTTGACTAATTAGGAAGATACCTTTCGGTACGGTAGTTCATTGTCACATGTCTGACTTGCTGGGAGTTTTTACAATTCACAGTCTATTTGTTCAAGAAGCAAACCAAGAAGCAGTTTATTGTCTAAATGGTTAAAAATTCCACAAACAGGTGTGTCCAGGTATATGTTTTTAACGATTTATACCTCCTTAAATTGTCGAAATTTTAGCTAGCAATAGCCCGATAGTCAAAAGACCCATTAGAAGACAAAACGCAGGCGGACCGTCAAACTTGCCAACTTTTAAATAAAAAGGGCCGATCACCTGCAAGACTTAATTTTGGCACAAGTATCGAACAAAGAACAGTGGGAGATAAATAGCTGGAAGGAGGGAGGAGGAGGAAAGGAAGCCCGAAAGTTGCAAAAAACTGGTGGCGCACACCTTCAAACATTAAGGCTTTTGTTAGGCCCATTAGAATATCCCGTAAAATCATCTATATTTAGGGAGTAATCCTGTTAAACGCCCTATTAGCTTTTCAAGTCCCACTTCGTAAGGGGGTAATAAACATCCTCTCAAGATGCCTCAGGCTCTTTCACAATGGCTTTCGCCAGCTAGCAGGAATACAAATTTCTTCATTCAATTGCGTCAATACTTCCATTTTCATTCTTCAGAGATGACTTGACTTGGACGACAAATACTGGCTTTGACCTCACTATTGCGGAACCAGATCCTCGTCGAGTCAGTTTGCCGACCACCTCATTATCTGCGATGTTTGAGTGGTTAATTTACATACAAAGAAGAGCGTCTGACAATTTGCATTGACGAATTATTCACGAAAATTCGGGAGTGCAAGGTAAAGTCGAAGGATTACGAAAATTGGAGAGTGGAAAGTGGGAAACCATCTTTCAGTACGCGGCGCAACGCTCAGCGGCCAATTGCAGCTATCTAATCGTGCATATTCAATAGCATTTCGGACAATTTGAGTATTGAATATTCATGAAGGACTAAATGAGCTATTACTAAATTATCAGAAAGCAATTGAGAGAATAAACAGTTTTTAAAAATAATTGTCCACACCATACCATTCCACATTTTCAAATACAGGATCTACGTCGTTTTTATATATGAAGATCTGGTCACCAACTGAAAAGAATTAGATCTCTTCTTTTTTACTCTTTCTTCGGTCGCTAACAGGGTCCCTTCATTTAGATTAGATTGGCTATTGAGTTGGCCGGGTTTCTTACAATGTGATTCACTACTCTTCCCAGGGTTTACCAAGAAGCTTAGCCCTTTTCTTGACAATTCTGTCCTAAATAGCTTTGAATCGCCCAATTCTTACCATTGCGGTTTAAAGGAGAAAGCCATATAAAACGAGCTAGTGAATTAGATGAATGAGAAGAGCGGGAAGGCAACCCTACAATACACGAACGGCGATAAAACCTTCGTTTACACAGAATCAACGAGGAATCACCATAAATATTTTTCTTTCATCAAAGAACAAAGACTTATCGCGTGAGACTCTGTCCATAATTCTCAACAACGACGAGGTGATCCCGAAGATATTATGGCGGAACTCATCTCCGAGCCCTAACTTCTAAAAGTTCGCTCGGTTGCAAATTTTGTGACCAGGCGAGGTGAAGTCCTGCACAGAAAAAATTCCTTGTTTCCTATCGAACTTCCCTGATGTATATCCGTCACAGAAACATTACTCTTGAAAAGGTGAAACCAGTAGGGCAAATGCTATGTTACAACTGCCAAAACTTTGAGCATGTCGCCCAAAATTGTTCGGTAGTGCACAGAAATGCTCAAGGCCTACGATGGAAATTCCGCATGGCTACAACTGCAGCCAAACTGGGCACACCCTCTAAGCTATCGGTTATAAGGAAATAGTAGTCAAACGGGAAGCTGTTAAAACCCGGAAGGCAATTGAAAAATCCTTAGTAAAGTAAATGTAAGCTCAAATATAACAGACCTGACCAACCCAGACGTGTTATTTATGAAAAGCTTGATCTTCTGAATAATTCATGCTACCAGGGGGTATGTTCCCGATTTTGTTGAGGAGAACATGTTCGTTGTTTACTCAAGATACCATATTTTCATTTTAGTCAACGAGGTGAGGGGGAGGCTGTGGTTCAGTACACCAGCACTTCCATGTCGCGTTTCCGTCGCGCCTCCTTTTGAGCTCGATCCAACTGCAGGAGTTTTGTCTGCACCACGACTATTGCCTCATTTACCGCCATCCAGCTTTCCTTCGACTTCAGCATCTCTTCCACCAGGCTGGAGGGCTCGATGTCCGCCCCCAAGATGCTGTTCAACCTCCTTTTCCGCTGCAGAAATCTGGGATAATGGAACATAATGTGCTCCGGGTCCTCGGGTGTAGTACCGCATTCAAGACAGTTGGGAGACTCATCCAACTCGAAGCGATGTAAGTACTTCCTATAGCCACGGTGTCCCCTAAAGAACTGCGTCAGGTGGTAATTCAATTCTCCGTGCTTTCGGTTGACCCATTTCTCGATATACGTGATTAATGTATGGGTCCATCGGCCCCTGTCGTAGTTATCCCACCGTTGTTGCCACTTGCCACACAATTCTCTCCTGATGGCTTTTCGGAAATCCGCATTCACCTCGGCTGGATTTGCCTTCCGTTTTTCATAGAGCCAGTGTGCCTCGCTCGCTAGAAGATCTATAGGGATCATTCCCGCGATGACACACACTGCGCCCGTCGACGCCGTCCTAAATGCGCTGTACACCCTTAGCGCAATTGGTCGGTATGCCGAACTTATCTTCCTCCGGTTTCAACGCTCCCACCCAGACAGAGGCTGCGTATAACAGGATCGACTTCACCACTCCCGCGATGAGTAGCCTGCAAATATTCTTCGGCCCTCCCATGTTAGGTATCATCCTTGCAAGGGATGAGCTAGCATTTGCTGCCTTCTCCCGCGCATAATCCTAGTGTAGCTTGAAACTCAGCTTGGCTTCGATCATCACCCCCAGGTATTTGACAATTGATTTTGAGACGACTTCACGATTACCAACCCGGATATTAACCGTGTTGTTCTTCCTGCGATTGGCAATGAGGACCGCCTCCGTCTTTTCGTCCGCCAGATCTAGTTTGGCCATTCGTAATCATGACTTGATGGCATAAAGGGTTTCATTTGCATAAAGCTCCACATCCTCGGGATGCTTTGCAATTACAACTACCGCCAGGTCGTCTGAAAAACCAATCAGCGTTGCCTCCTCTGGCACGCGTAGGCCAAGCGCTCCGTCGTACATTATGTTCCACAGCAGAAATCTGATATCTATATCGGCCACAATTAAACTACTAATAGATGATTTGGAACAATAAAAAAACTTGTTTCTTTTTCGTTGGTATGGATATTTATTTATTGTTGCAAATACCGATATTTCAGGAACCACTTGTTCCCTTCATCAGTGCTAACAAGTCTCTAGAGACTTGTTGGAAACACCGCATAAATACACTCAGATACTAATAGATACAATAGGTAGAACGTCACCAGTTAATATATTTTTCTCCCAAAGTCTACATTGAATAAAAACGACCCGCTCGACTGACATATTTTTCCAATATTTCATTATCATGAAAACTAAAGAGTTTCCTTCATTTATTCCTCAATATGCCTGTCATAGATTTCCTAAATAAAATATTCCTTGAAACTTTGAAAGAAGCCGCTATGAAAACTTTTAATTAAAGCTCAATTTTCAATGAAGTCATAAACACGCCAGAGCTTTATTTTGAACAGAATATAATGGACATCATGTCATTGATAAAACATGGCCACGACAGCGTAATTTACTTCCCTGATTAAAGTTTTTCCAATTTCCAAGAGTTTTTAATTTTTCGAAGTGCCATCATGCAAATTTAACGCCACCAGAACCAAAGATTTTTGTTTTATTGTGCGGTTAAAACTGTCAGAGAGCAATTGGAGGGAATTTAGTCAGGAGGTTCCTTGATAGGGGCGAGATGGGAATGAAACCAGAAAAATCCATAGAATAGGTTAGTAGCTAATGACACTTTTCAACTAACTCCAATTATTTGTGTTATACAACTGGCTAACTAGTTTTATTGAAACTTCCTAAAAACTTGAAAGTTTTTTTTACTTGTTTTCAATTTAAGATAGTCAATACCTGCCCTTTCTCTCGATGAAAACATGATAAGAGCCCTCTCCTAGTAAAAGAAATCAACAATCTTAAAAACAGGATGACCAAAGTTGATTCTTACAATCGGTCCTTATATAAATATTTATCTAGGCAAATCGAAACATCTTCAATATCAAATTGACTAAAGATGGTAGTACGCCATAAGGTGAAGAAAAGGATGTAAAGCTACTGAACTTCTACCAATATTTGTAAACAGGACTTTTACAAGTATTCAAACTTTGGAGACAAGATGTTTGCATAAGTTTCAATCAGGACGAAAGGTATTTCTGGCCAGTTTTGGGTTCATATGTCGCAACAGGAAGGTTTCATGTAAACATTGGTTTCCGTTTTATTATATTTCCAGCAGCATCACAACATAAATATTGCGAGTACATATTAAACCCGGAATACCTGTTTGGTTTTGAATGGGAGGAAAAGGACGGGAAATTCGTTTATTGAGAAACTCTCGAAATTAATTTTAGTTTATTTAAAAGATGTGATGGACGCAGGTGACTGGAAATTCACTTATGTATTTGGGTTACTGAAGTTGATTGACACTTCTTATTTCCTATACTTAAAAGAAGATTTAAACTAGGTTAAATAGAACAGCTCCACAATAATGCAAATATGGTAGCTATTATAAAATTTTTTCGAATCTCTACGAAATTCGTAGATTATCTTCTTAAGGGGGAGAGTATTCTCCGGATATTTCCAATTCAAGTGGGAAAATATGATTGGAGTCCAAAGCCGATTACACCAGTCATAAACCGGGTTTTATACGCTCCATTGTTCATAGAACTGCCTAAGGTTTCGACACCGTAATTTGAGTTGATCAAGCTTCGTCATCCCATTATTCAATGTTAGAATGTCGCTTTGTGATATATGTGCTTATCCTCCTCTTACAGGTTGATACGCATAAGTGATATACGCATGTCATTATATGTGATAAAAAGAACGAGTAATGGTTTCATCACGGGGCAGAGAACTCATCAAAAGCTGCCTCACTTCCGTCCTGGAGGCAGCATCAACAAAAATGGCCTCTGGTGGTAACCGCTCCAATTATATATAATCGCAAACACGACATAATTGCGAATTATATTGAAGTGAAATCCATCGTATCTTCAGACCTAAACTAGGCCGAAGTGATTTTTTTGCGAAGTCCTAAGTCCGCATCCAGTCGCTGCAGCTTTTGGTTACCCTGCTCCCAGGGCAGAGGTGAAGCAGCATTTAATGAGTTACCTCTACTCCGGGCTAAACCGTCAGTCAACTTTTTCGAAAACCTCGAGTGTTTAACCCGGAGATAGGGGTCAGTAGACCACAAGAAAGGAAGTAAATTGCTTTCCAAGTGGTCCGGTCCGTCATCAAGTGGATACGGACTCAGGGCTATCTGCATCTTTAACAAAAAATAATTGATTTAGTGTATGATAGAAGTAGAGGCCTGCAACTAAAATTGATGATGATTCAGCTATGGATGGGCTCCTTAATTTTGATGAGGGAAACGCCTGACTTGAACTCGAGCAGCGGAATACTGAGTACATGCGTATTATTAACGTATGATCTCTTAAAGTCGATGCCGCGGTCTCAGCGGAAAAAGTCGTCTTGATGTTGCCAAAAGGTAACTTACATCTTCCAGCTATAGTTAAGTTGCACAGAATGGATTTAAAATACCGTTAAATACTGACATACTTGACACGTGGGATGATGTATCCGGATAGCTAAGTCGTTAGAGTACAGTAGCTGCTTTACGCTTGTTAGCCGATGTCGTTGTTGTGTATCTTTTTGTATATCGCATAGTTTCGGCCGACGCCATACAGATATTGTTTGGCTGTTCCTCCTCTTGTTATAAGATAGTCCGGCGTAACTTTACTTTATTAGTAGATGGAAGGATTATGAAAAAGCTGTTAGACGAGAGTGGAGCGGAGGATTGAATGGAAGGAAAACAGTAAAGGTCGGGTCACGCAAGAATATGTGAAATGCGTATCTACCTAAGGAAACGCTATCTAGGACTTTGAGCTCTAGATGAGCTTCCTTTTGACGGGAAGTTTTATTTTGAACGAATTTCTCTCATCGCTGAACCCGTTGGGGATTGTCGTCCCCATGTACTCGGTAGTAGCGATCAGATCTGAACCTGCAATTGCTCGCAATGATGTTGCTCTTGCGATGAATCGTCATTGGCGGTTATATGGCACAATGGGAAGTGAGATGGCCTTCTGAGAGTATATGCTCATGGGCTTCATCTAGAGGATATATTCACGATCCGGTAATTTCCGGTTGGACCCTTTGTCGAACTTTCGTGGTGATGAAGGCCATATCGCGAGCTCCTTGTGAACTCAAATCTGCAGTTGTTCGGTACAACTCGGATGCAGTACTCCCTAATTGTGGCTGAAGTGTTAGATAGACCTTGCATCCACTGGTATGAATGCTAAGCCTAACCTCAGTATAAACCAGTACCGCTGTGCCAGTCATGTCGGAACTCTGATTGTGGTCTCCAAATTAATCTGTGATCGATGAGGAGCATGAGACTATCTCTACACGACAGGTACTCACGGAAACCCCTTAGACCTTCATATGCTACTATATAGGAATAATGCGTGATAAGCGACCATCACACCGTCAGCACCATCGGGGCTTTCTTGACAAAGATAACAACTAATGAACGATGTTAGTTGTCGTGCGAACCAAACCGCCGTAAACGTGGTAATAAAAAATTAAAGGCGTCAAGTCCATTGTTGGTTATGCCATGCAGTGGCGCTCACTTTCTAATGACGGTTGACGAGGGCGTCGCCCTAGAACTACATAGCGTAGAGCAATTGAGAAGGAGTACAGTACCGCAGTTTGTGAAGGCAGTTGAATTACATTTCAAAGAACCGACAGCGATAGTGTTCAGGTGTGGTTGAGGTGTTAAGTCCTATGTAAGCTTTTATGGTAGCCATACTGGGCAGGTAATCTGACTAATGATAGTGAAGTGAAGTGAAAGAACCCAACGAGGTGCTCAAGGTCGGCGGGATATCTTCTCAACAGTTTAATTTAACGAGAAGGGGTTACGGGAAATAGCCAGGAGTATTGGAAGCATTGTTGGGTAGAATGATATATAAAAAGCGACTGCCCTTTATTGAAAGCACTGGTGGCCTCTCAGAGTGGCAATATAGGTTTCGCCCAGCTTGTTGTATAGTCGTGCATCAACAAGGGTGTTGGATTTTGCCCAGGTGACAATGACTCCATAAAAATCTTCCAGGATAATGAAATTCAATTACAGACATTTTGGAGAAACTGTTTGGAATACATGAGGCTCTCATCATACCCATACACAAATGTGGCGATCGTACGCTTACCGAGGATTACCGTCCCATTTCCCTTCTCTCCTCCTCTTCCAAAATCCTGAAAAGATATGTCAGCGACTGGTTGTCCTTCCACTTTGGCCATCACATAGTGAAATATCTACACGGCCTTGATAAGCGTAGGTCCACTGCCTCCAGCCAGCTTCATTTTAGCGACTTTGTCGCCAAATGTCTAAATTCACTGCAAAAAGTACATACCATTTACATTGATTTCGCTGAAGTCTTCGACACTGTAAATCATAAGATACTTCTGTCCAAACTCTAGTCTCTAAGCATTCCCATATCACTTCTTTTATGGCTTGTCTCTTATCATCTTTCAAAAGAAACCTACCGGGTCTCTTTTGACGGCTGCACTTCTTACTCCTACTCCGCCTCCTCTGGCGTCCCACAGGGATTTATTCTGGGCCATTTGTTATTTCTATTTCTTATCAACGACATCCCCCCCCCCCCGCCCTTACTTGTCCCTGTTTGGTCTATGCCGGCGACCTTAAGCTGTCCGTTATATCATCGCCTATGGATTGTGTTTCCTTTCAATTTAACCTACCACTCTGGTTCGATGGTGCTCAACTAATGGTTTACCGCCAAACGTCAGATAGTGTCACTCTATGTACTACTCCCTAAAATCCTCATCCACTTCTTCCTCCTACTCTTTTAACGGACGTTCCTTATCCTGCTTAAACTCCACTCAAGACCTTGGAGTCACTTTCGACAATAAGCTCCGCTTTGACACCCATTGCCTGGAAGTCACCAATCGAGCATCAAAATTGTCCGGCTTTATATTTCGCTCCCCCTCTGATTTTGACTCCATCGAACCCTCCTTAGCTCTCTTCAATTCCCTCGTGAGGAGTACCCTCGAGAACTGCTCCGTGATCTGGTCACCCCCCCTCCCCTCCTCCGTAACTGTGATTGTCTTGTCCTTGAAAATGTGCACCGTAAATTCACCCGTTCCCTCTTCTTTAAGAAAAGCTTCCCTCGTGTGGACTACCCCTTCCGCCTTCGGTTGCTCAACCTTCCCTTCTTACAACAGCGTAGATCCTATCTGGATCTAAGCACATTTTTTAAAAATTTCCTCGGGTCTGATGGACTGCTCCGCCGCTAGTGACATCATCTGCCGTCTTGCGTTTTATAACACACGTAACGCAGACATTTTGAACGTGCCGTTCGCAGAGCTTGAAGTCTACTTCCACTCCCCCATACCAGAGCTTTTCCGAAAATACAACGCGCAGCAGCTAGGTCCTTCTAACTTCTCTTCTTTAAGTAGTTTTAAGCACAGGATAAGATTATAGCTTTCTCCTCCTCCTGGGGACAATAAGTTATTAGAGTTTACTCTGTTTATTGTCTGCTAAATTAAAAAAATATTATAAATGAATAAATATTCTGTAGATAGGTGTGAAGGTAGCTGTGATTATTGCGGCATCCATTTCGCTGTTGTAGGTGTTAGGACGAGTTTTATTCTGGGTCGCTCCAGTGTTAATTTTCACCTGATTTGAGTACGTGTCGTCACTTGACCCTGGAGGAGCATGCAACAGTGGCCTAGAGAGACCAACATTAGTTTATGAGCCTGTTTCTGCGCAAATCAGATATGTCTAACGATCACTCCGTATGATACTATTGTACCAGTTCCATAGTCGCAACCAATGTTATTGGCATAATCATGCATATTATGGGTGCTTGTCAAATCTCTAAAAATCATTTATATGTCATAGCTGTGGCAGGATTCAATGATTCGTTTCATTGTCTCATAGAAAGTAATAATGAACCAGTTTGCATGGTTTTTTCTGACTTTAAGTTCGAAAGACCTGTATTCATCCTGTCTGTAAAAAAATTCCAGGGATCACCATGTGGAAGTGCATCTCAAACCTAAAATTTACCACAATGACATCCGCCCCGTCACCCTCAATAGGTCTACGGAAAGCAATGAACGAAATGTTGCTTTAAACGAGTGGGTCATGGTCATACCCGCGATCAATATTGGGCTACACCCTTCATGGAAAAGTAAATCGCGAAAATTGGTCTGAACATCGGCGTCGATGAGAACAGCCGGAAGGCGAATAGTGGTTTGAGCTCCTGCATCCGATGACAATTTTGTAATCGTTCGAGCTTACTGCTAGAAGCCTACCCAGAAATAGTGAAGGAAACGAATGAAAACGTTACAGTGAGGGGCTGCGGAAATACTGCACAGGCGTCTTTTTGTACTAGACAAGTAAACTGGCCCAAAAGAATCCACATATGCAGATGGTATGTTTCTCTCTGCACTAAACTTGCCGAATCCGAGGAGATGCTGAGCGTTCTGCGTTCTGTTGCGAGAGAAAGCGGACTGAAAATCATAGCAGAAGATTTTAGCGTTTGGGCTCTTAAGCGAAACACTCGTAAATGTTGGGACATCATAAGCTTTCAGAGGAAGCAGTTTAGGGTCGATACTGTGCTTGTTATATGTGTTTGAGTTCTACGTTATTTGGAGTTCTTTGGGTTATACTCACAGCGAATGGAAATAAAAAAGAAATCGAGCTCCAAAAGCAACTCACGGAAAATGCCGGGAGCCAGTTCAGATTAATCGCCCAGGCTTTTAAAGAACATATATTTTCGGTGTATCCCTAAACGGTACCTAGATAACGCAATAAACCAATGGTGCTACTATGGTCGAAAAGCAACTATTCCTCATATGGCATCAGAGACTAAATATCTTAAACACATGGAAAGGTTATTGGGAGCTTGAATTCCTTTTGTAAGACTGTGTCCATATAAATTTGGTACTACATGTTTTGGGGTGCTCAGAGGTGGCGGGAAGGAAGACGGGGTGGCAACCTTGTCGGCTGAACCAAAACCAAGTGGCCGAGGAGAACCTCCACGTGGTGGCATCGGGAAACGCTGTATCGCATTGGCTTGCCGGCCGTGATGCAGTAGGCGAATGCTCCAAGGCTTAATTAGGGCGATCAGACCCGAGTCTGCACAGGAACTCATCTGAAATGGCCACGGCCACGAAACCTTACCAGGGGTATACTGGTACCATGAGAACCGGGGTAGCTCCTGGACTCATATACTCCGGGAGAATTCCTGTCGTATTTGAGTACAGCTCGGTTGTTTGCGGTTGGCCCCCTAGTGGGAGCTTCATGGGGCCTGTTGGTGATGCTCAAGCGAGAAGAGACCTTCGGGCCTCGGCGTGGTGCTGCGTTTCAACACGGGTGCCGTACTCCTTAGTTCGGTAGAGATTTAGGCAGGTCTTGCATCCACCAGTATAAATGCTAAGCCACGCACTTGGTATAGACTGGTACCGTTGTTGCTTGTCACAGCGGAGCTCTGATTGTGGTCACGAAATCAATCCGTGTCTTAAGAAGACCGTAGGATTAAGCCTTCCAGACAGGTACCTACGTTAAACACCCAAGGACTTAACTACATGTTTTGGAATCCGCCTTGCAAATGTAAAAAGCGAGAATATGGCGCTAGGATTCACCAAGTGTTGAGAAGTTACGTCAGACCTTTTCATGCTAGATTTATCGACAGGCCGCAGAATTAGTCGTTAAACTACTCGCTGACTTCACTTCTAAAATTATCATATTTCAGAGTTATCGCATAAATGCTAGTAGTTAATTATCTTATAAAGCCCGGCCCCAGTTTTGCTTAAGTGTGTGGTATTGTTCCTCACAATTTTTTTTATATGTTCAACGGTTCTTATGCTGACTGCCTTTCTTTGAAGTAGAGATACCAAACATATATTTCAAAACTGTGTCCTTGATAAAAAGGGCTGCTTGCAACCTATAAGAACGACTATCAAGCAATCAACATTGCCTGAACTAGAAGAAAAATCAGTCAACACCACCACTTTAATCTTTTTTAAATGAACTGAAATTCATCAAGTAACTAGTCCAATCCGTATACACCTCTAATGCTATTCACATGAAAATCTATATATTTAATACTAGAAACCATTAACATGGCTGCCCGCTAGGCGATAATGAATGTGACAATACTAAACAGCTTAAAACCCTAGTTTGGCGCTTGTGGCATATTTCTATTCAGTAAAACTATCCCCATTAAGCGTGGCTATTAGTGCATTAATGTTATCACATATCAGTGATGATAGTTCAGATAACGTATTGAAGTGCACATAATTAAACGTCATTTGCATATTCGTGTTTTCAGCTTCCAGTGCCATGATATAATGTTAATCGCACTCGAATTAATTTCTATTGATATGTGCAGCACAACCACATATAAAATATTGGCATAATGTGATTTGAAAAGCAGATTGAGAAGGGTTTTCTAAAATGTTTTCTATTTTCATAAAAGTGAGATGGTCTAATTCGAATATAATAATATTACCTGGCACATATTGGAGAATTTTATAGAATTTGAATTAGGCGTTGTTCAGTTATCACCATTTGAACGTACACTACTTTGTTTGGTATATAATAATTGAATCAAAGCTCCCCAAATTCTGACCGCATAAATTTGAATTCTGCTTCAGATTCGGCAAATTCAAACTGCGGAAGTGGAAACAAGGAAGCTCTTAGTAGGGTATACAGAGTACAATGCAAACCATTACTCTGAGACGAGCTTTTGATTTCAAGATATTGTAATAAACCAACCACTTTTCTAAATTGGCTGTTCGAACCCAGAAGTAGTATCTTTCAGACAAACATTTACATCCAAATTAAAGCCAGTTAAGGACTAAATGTACCCGTATGAACTGCGCTGATCACTTCATCAAGGGGCCGAATATCTATCGACTCCTGCATGTGAAGTAAAATCAACGCGAAATTTATTTGTCAGGTCAAAAGTGCCAAAAGACTGCCCACTAAAACAATCAGAAAGTACACCCGCTTCCTAGGGACGACTTCGGAGGAAGTGGACGCGCTCAGTGTGTTCAGGGATCCAGCTTCAGGAAAATACTCTAGTCAACTACCGCAGTCACCAAAGTCAGCGCCAATGCCCAACAGCCCAGAATGGATATAAAATCTGTCGCCCTTGCGTCGAATTGTCTGATCAACAAACGTCATCATGGCAGCTAGCATTTCGGAGGAGAGAGACAAGTATCGGAATTCCTCCAATAGTGCTAGTAGAGTCAACTGAAAATTTAAGAACCATGTAAAAGTAGATCACCAATTCTATTATCAAGAACTGAATTTCTGGTAAAGAAATCAAGAAATTCGAATCATTGAGTGCTCCTCAGGAGCAGAGAAGACAATGCATCGACTAAGAACTTTCTCGTAAAAAAACCAAGCGAAGTTCTTTTTCATAGCCACCCTTTAGAGGAAACCGTGTACCCTTTAATTCGTTATCTAGAATACTCTTACCTCGCGCAGGAGGTCAATGAGGACCCAAAGGTTCAGGCTATCTCCAGTGTGCTTTGCTCAAAACTCTTCTTCACAAGGAGGCGAAGCAAAAATGAATTGCTGGCTAGTCATCTTTGCTGCTTCTTACAAGATTGAGGATCCCAAATCAGTTAAGACGACATACCTCGCTTTGGGTGCCTCGGTGTCAATCCTGAATTAACAGACAGTCAGAACACCAGTCCAAAAATTACTATCTTCAATGTCGCTAACGGACAAAAGTACTAAGGGCATGCATTCCGGGGCAAATGACCATTCCGCCAACTACTTTAACATCGTCAAATTAATGTCGACGAAGAACACTCAAAAATCAGTCCCTCTATCCCGACTCAATTCAATTCAAACAAATAATCCGCACGTGATTTCAGCGTCCTCTTTCACTGGGCAATTTATATCTTTCACGGATGCGCTACACAGTAAGAATACCATTCCATCGACCCCACGGGCACCCACTCACCAAACCTAACTATTCTAACCATTCTGTTGGTCTGTCTCTGTCGGTTCGCTGAGCAATCTCGGCAATTTCATTAAATTGAACATCAACTCTGTAGCTAGGTTAACTCATAGCTCGAACTACTCCGCGGTTAACACAGCCGTCAAAAAGTGCTGCCCGGTGGAACTAGGTTACATAAACCCCCGTTTTCCATTTTCAACGTACTCCACACCGGTAAATTCCATACTAATCAATCAAACACAGACCTTTCCGGAGTCACTGCAAGACTAGCCTACGACAAGTTTTCCACTCGACGATTTTGTCTGCCAACTGATGGCCTCAAGTCCCTTAAGGAGACCATCGCTCCAATAGAAACCACATCTTGTTACATACACATTATTTTCCTCTAATGTTCCAATCTATAATTATCAGTACACCATTAAACCCTTACTGGTGGTCAAATGCGGCACACCTAGCAAACCGTCTTCTCTAATTTTACAAGGAAACCATAAACGTCAGACATACTTTCGGGTTTGACTCTTCTGTCAGCAGCGCTACATCATTGTCTAACATCTCACACTCACAGTATCGGTTCTCTCTATATATTGCGTGAGCCCTTTCCTAAGGAACAGCAATATAAATAAATCCGAACCTAAATGCGTTCCAAATAATTTGAGGCCGCTCATGCCTGATCCCGTCTTGCGGCCACCGTCTCTAATAACACTGCAAGTTTGTTAAGCAATGGCTTAGATTCCAGCTAACCCAAATCCAATATCCAATAATATTATCAGCACGGCTCGTCGGTATACTGAAGCAATTCAGTTACTAAAACACCATCTTCCTTTCCATATTCCCCAAGATGTGCAATACAAGGAAACCCTTTCTCTCCCTCCTTTCTGGAGAATGACATACACGATCTCGATACTTCAATCCCCACCCTGTATACCAACCAACTCCATAACCGGCTGCCCAAAATAGAGCTCGACTGATATACATAAAAGGAAGCCTCCCAACGACACGAAAAAACTGCCAATCAAAATGCATTCCCTTCTCAAAAGCAAATATCCTTGCGAACCACTTTTTTCAAAGGGAAATGCTCCACTTCCACGCCCAAAGTTTGAAGGTTGAAGTCAATGCATTAATCACCTCCCTTAAATACAAATCCTCACCACCCGTCCCCAAAAGACTCCCTAGCACTATGTTACCAATTAACTTCGTGAAGTCCAAAACGGTCACACACGGAAGATTCTCTCATTCATGTTAGCTACGCACACAAAATCTTTTAGCGGACTAGGAACAATACCATTAAGATGCCCAGCTCGCCAACCGATTAAGTTATTCGGTTGAACATCATCATCATCATCATCAACGGCGCAACAACCGGTATCCGGTCTAGGTCTGCCTTAATAAGGAACTCCAGACATCCCGGTTTTGCGCCGAGGTCCACCAGTTCGATACCCCTAAAAGCTGCCTGGCGTCCTGACCTACGCCATCGCTCCATCTTAGGCAGGGTCTGCCTCGTCTTCTTAGATATTGCCCTTATAGACTTTCCGGGTGAGATCATCCTCATCCATACGGATCAAGTGACCCGCCCACCGTAACCTATTGAGCCGGATTTTATCCACAACCGGACGGTCATGGTAGTCATGGTGGTTCATAGATTTCGCCCATCCTCATGTAGGGGGCCAAAAATTCATCAGCACTAGCCATTGGGGATGGGTCGGGAGTAGGTTAGGTTAGGTAGGCTAGGTAGGTTAACCAGTCGTTTCCTAGGTCTTAAGTTCTATGTCTATCACTCTATACACTATAACGCTGTGTATAGAGTGTTGAGCATTGAATGTCGCATGTAATAGTGTCCACAATAAAAACAACGAGAAGCGGTGAAAGGGCGCTTCCTTGATGAACCCTGACGAAGACATGAAGCGGTTTTGGTGAGCAATTGAACGCAACGCGCAAGCCGTTTGGCAATACGTATTGTCATAGTGCATCTCAGTTGAATTCGAATGACACAAGGTCATAAGCTTTCTCTAGATCTGGAAGTGCAGTGTAAACAAGGCGATGCTTTTCACGGTGTTCCACAGTTCTTGACAAATCCGGCTGGATTCACGGTAATTTGAACAATTTCGCGAATATGGTTGTCAAGAATGCGTTAAAAAATCTTTACGGTATGGGACAGTAACCAGATCAGACGGTATTTAAATATTCTGCTGGACTACCTTTCTTTTTCCAAATTGGAATTGTGATTTCTCGCCATTCAGATGGTGTTCTAGTTTCCTGAATAACTCGATCGAAGAATTCACTGAGCCACAGTGTCGGGTCCCAGGTCTTCGCTTTCCAAACCAACTGAACAAATTTAACTTTCTCGCTGTGTGAATCCAGCAGGATGCAAACATCGACTCCACGACGCGTTTGTAAACCGTTTCCCGAAATTAAGCCACGTTCCAGAACAGAATGTCGTTAACCAGTACCAAGTGATAGTGAATAATAACCGAATTGGCTAACTAGTTGGTAAGAACTTTTCCAAAAAGTCTAATATGAGCCCGATGTGGAGACCACAATTCACCGGACAAATCAAAGAAGCAGCTCAAATACTCCATCTATAAGGCACTCCATGAACCCATTAGTCAGGAGAAGCTTAGTAGCTAGGGATGTCAGCCTAATTTTGGTTTGGCCTCATTCCATGTCGCATCCACAGAGTATACCGAGATTCTTGCAAACGCTAGGGCAAAGATCTCGGAACTAAACTTTACTTCGGCAACTGGTAACGCAGGTACCAAAAGAGTCTTCGGTGAATATCAGACAACACCTTGTTAACCTCAATCAGAATCAGGCAGAAAACTTAAAAGTAGCGTATGTTGCATACCCTAAGCGTTCCTGCAAGGCCCTCCCCGAAATAATCACGCCTGACATCATCGAAGTTGATATTGGAATAACCCCTGAAAAGCAGATAACTGAGAGGTGCCTGGAATGCACAGGTTTACAACTTCTATCTAAAGCAGTTCAAGAACACTCACAGGGTATTGGCAATCATTTCAATTAGATGACTGCGAATCCGAAATTAGTTCCAACATTTTCACCAAGCGGATAACTTTTCTTATATCCAGGGAAAAGGGTGCATCTTACCCTTTAAAATGTCGACCAAGCACTTGTCTTCCTACCATTAAGCAGGTTTTTACTTTAGTTCTCTGTGCGGACAACTCAAGAAATCTAAATGTTCACAAATTTATAGCAGAAGAGCGTAAAAAATGGGTCAAAGGTTCCAGAAGCTGGAAGCAACCGCTTATAATCGATACAGTAGTCGTAAAGTAGGCTATCCACCATAAAAGTGATTTCAAATCAGACTCCGTAGTTACTTCAAGTATTATGATTGTATAAAACCAACCCAAATGTGGTTCTTCTTCTCAGAACAATTAAGAAGAATTATAACACGAAGGTATCGGTATCCTCACAAACGTCAGGAGGGATACTAATCAGGCGGCACCTTCGGAGGCGAGTCTCTAACCCCCCGGTGTAGTTTTATTTGGCTTTGAATCCGTTATCTTATTATCAACTGAAAAGCAAATACATTCCTTACCACAGTGTTAATCATAACAGACCCATTCTTGTCGATGTGGCCATACCTTTGGGCGGAAAACAAAAAGGAAAATCCAGAACTAGGGCCCCTTGGTGGACGATATGAAACAGACTTAGAAACTACAAAAGATCCAGGTGGTACCCATGGTGACTCCAGTGATGAGATTAGTTCCGTAAAATGGAGATGTAAAAAGTTGTGTTTCTTGCAAACCGTGTAAAGAGTCCTGTCTGGTAACAGTCTGGCCTAGTGGACTCTACTCTAGATTCGCACTGTTTTCTGTAATTGAAAGCTACCCCGTCAGTGCTTGAAGTGTTTGCGGCAATCGAGGATGTGGCAATATATTTTCCCAACAGGCGGGATAATGCTGTTGTCTTCAGTGAGGACAGTGCTGCCAGTGATGCCAGCTATATAGTCCGGCCCTGATGCTGCGTATTTGTCAAAATGGTCACCTAATAATAAAAAAAACTGGTGTTGTTTACGCCGTGGCTATCGAGAGTCGTCCCGCAGTCATACCGTGGGACCTATTCACTACTTCTACGTATTGTGCTGCATTCTTAAGGAAATGCTCCCTAAACAATGCCAGAATACGGATGGATCCTGGGGAATACAGAAAATCTTCCCTAAATGCTTTTTAAATATAGTAAAACCAAAATGATAAATTTATTTAAAAAATAGAACAATCATTTTTCCGGAACAACAACAAACTCAACTCTTTCAATAACGAAAATCCACATATGTACGTATATCTTTTCTCCTAAATTTAGTTCCCTTTCCTTGGCTTCACATCCAATTCCGACTTTAAGACCATTTTCCTCCTTGTTTCCATACATATTTCATCTTTAAACGGAAACTCAATATCAACCACAAATTTCCCATGAATTATTGATGATGAACGAATGAAAAATAAAATTGATGAAACACATAATTTCCAACAAACGCACCTTTCCCAAAGGGTTACTTTACCGGTAGGCACAACTTTTTCCTTGGCAATAAAACTCACCATTTATAAGGCTCTTGCCGACGTCCTGGTGCCGATAAGGTGTGTCTCGGAAGAATCTTAGACGAGGGGAAGTCGATGTGGAGTTTAACCTATAAATTTATGAAAGCCACGAAAATAATAAAGTCTTATCTGGGAGGCACGGTAGCGCGACTATAAAACAAACCCAGGGGAAGTATGCGCCAGGCTTTAAAAACACCAAATGGCTTTCAAATGACTTTCAATTTAGAAATAATTTCTCCTTGGAGGTAGATATGAGAATATAACGGAAAGGGGGTAGAATGGAAGAGCAGCATGGAAGGATCTTTGGAACTTTGCGTGACTATTCCATGTTCTCTGATGCTTTTGGCGAAGAATATACAATCTTAAAGAAATCAGAAGATCTTTTAGCACTTAAGATACATATACTCGTACATATGTATTTTGTAGATTTTTCAATCAGATGTATTTAGGAATCCCTTGAAAATTTTTGCCACAATGATTTATCCGTTACTAAACGTCAGGGAACATATATCATCCAGACATACGAGAGCAACGAGTCTCAGCTCATCTTGTAAGATCTCAACATCCGGAGTGGTTTCCAAAATGGAAAAGAAAAGCGATAAACCTGTGCTACCCTCTAAATTTGCGTTCATAACCAATACAATTCATTTTGCTGGCCATGTCTGCAAGGACCGCTTCAAACTGAATTGAGAATCAAGATGGCCAGCAGAAGTCTGTACTACAATGGTTATGGTATAGTCCATGGGGAAAGCGTGATGTGTGTCCTAATAAACAAAGGAGCATAAAGAAACTTGTAGTCAATAGTGGCATAGTGTACCTTTAAATCGCCATATTATCCTGGCACATATAGTTACCATTCGCACCTAAATAAGGCATAGCCCGTCAAATAACTCTACCCACCACATCTTACACTCCCACCCCCGCCCTCTAAAACTTTTCGAGATGCTTGGACTCGTCCTTCTCCTATGATCTGCGCCGTGTATTCCTGGGATAAACCCCTCACCGGCGATCTTGGGTTAGTGGATTCCGCCTCATGGTGTAGCCGGCAGGGTATGTAGTTCTCTCCCTTCCTTAATCTGACGTAGCCGCTGCCTTCTAACCAATATTCCCCAGGCCTCTATGCCTATCTTTGTTCCAAAGACGCTTCTTCTCTAGAATAACTCCCAAATATTTCATTTTTCATTTCTGGAAGAAAAAGACCATTCAGTTTCCTCCTTTTTGTCGATAATACCATTATGGTAATATTTGAATCTATTGAAAGCCCGTGCCTGAGGCACCAAGTATCAATCGAATCAATGACGCTTTCTGCATTTCTGCGAAGCATTCCGACGTCCCAATCATCAGTCAACTGGACCGTGCAGCAGTGAGTCGGCCAGCATATTCCACAGAAGCTATCTGGTACTTTTCTTTAGGAGTGGCCTTTATTTCCGCTGTCAGATAGTGGTCCTCACCTGCTTCAGCGCACAGCAAAGCATAAATTCACTCACATCCAATAGTTTTATATCATCGATACTATGCTCTTTGGCAGCATCACAAAGTTCTTGGGAAGGCGCAGAGTTAAAGGCGTTTTCAGTGTCCGTAAACACCCGCATCGCATATTTGCCTTGCAGAATTGCCTCCTCTATCTTTGGGACGAAGAAGTGAGGAGAAAACTCAGAGAATTTTCCATATTTTTAAGCATACCAGTTTTTCTTTAAAGGGTACGACTCTAGCATCTTCTCACGAATATGGTGCTCAACTTTTCTCTGCATATTTCAAGAAAAATAAAGCTAATATAATTTTTTCGAAGTTCTTTGGGTTTGAATAAGCGACTTTTCTAGGTGCTGGTATGAAGCCTACCTTAGCCTTCTTCATTCCGGGTACGTAGCCTAGACCAAGAATCGCTGGAAAAGGATGACAGTGGAACTAACGTTTTTGATGAAGAAATTTTCCGATCAATTACTTCGCTTCTTCTTGGACGGACGAACTTTGGACCACATATCACGTTGGCAATTAGCTCCTCTACTCAAGGATTATATTTTCCACTTCCTCAACAAAAATGTTGAGCGTCCATATCAAAACCCTTTTAAGCGTTTAAGACAATGCATATGCTACCAGATCTCTTAACTCTTGCGTTGGTGAAGGATACAGAGAATTACACTATATACTATACTATTATCCTGATCCTATGGGTAGGTAAGTATCAGCGGCGAATGAGGCTAATTAGCGCTATGGAGTGTCCCCTATAGGTCAGTGTCAAGGCCCCCGTAAACGTGTATGCATTTGCACGCGTGTGGCAATAGAGCTCTTGCGATCGGATCTTGTTACAAGGGGATGAAATCCTCCTTGACTACTTGACGCATCTGGTGTGCCCTTGACTTCTAAGGTCCACGCTTGCTAAGCAATGCGAATAGTTTCCGCCACTAGTAGCCGCCAGTGGAACACAAACTGTCCCGTCGAGGGTGTACCAAGAGCAAACCTCGCCAGGCAGTTCTTCAGGCCACTCATTCCCCTCTATGTTTTTATGACCAGGAACCCAGAGGAAGGTGACCTTGAGGGTGCCGCTCTGTTACGTCTCTGTACTGCTCTAAGAACCTGGAGGATGTCCCCACTGTGTAGAAAGCCTTAATGTCCACTTGGGAGTCGGTCAAAATGTCTATATTACCCTTAAGGCTCGTTTCATGTCCCAGCCATCGACAGACATCAAGTATAGCCGGTACTGTGGCTTCCAGTACACTGGCGAAACCTCAGAGATTGTACGACTCGGCTACACTATATATACCCGAGAAAACTCCCGCACAAACTCGACTGACTGTTTTTGATCCGTTGGTGAAGAATACTGTGTCATAGCTTTGTAATACAAGGCCGGTTTCACACTTTGCCCTAGCTAGAAAGTCCAAAAGCAAAGTTCTTCGAGGAGTTAGGCTGCGGCTGCTGTAGTCCGTGGGAAATGCCCAGAGTTCCCGAGTAGCTCTCGGTACTATGTCTAGGGATGTTACTATGGAGTACATCGGGATTCACGGCGTCTGATATCACCGCATACTACAGGGTAGTCAATGTGGAGGCGGGGAGGTGTAGGGGTATATTAAGAGAATCTGCCAGGCAAGAATGCAGAGCCTGGTAGCACCTGTACACTCGGCCCTTGGAACCCTATTAAGCTTCATACTATTATACTTTTTGCTCCGCACCTGCCACCATACAAAAGAACTGTACGTTAGGATGGCACGAATCACGACTGTGTATATCCAGAGGCCCCATTTCGTCGCGTAGACCCTCTAGTAGGCGTAGAAAGCTATATGGGTCCTCTTACTCCTCAATTCTATGTTCAATCTCCAATTTAGCTTAAGTTCAAGGATTATACCCACATACTTTACATTGAAGGAAAGAACCAATCTTTGTTCATTTTGCCCTGTCTTGATGGTGAATAGCATTAGCTTCGTTTTGGTTGGATTTATACCGAGTCTTGCGGCCTACAGGCAGACCTTTCCCAAGACTTCTTCCATGATGTCATACGGAGGGAAACATGCGTGAAATCAATAGCAAAAGCCCCTAATACTACTGGTGGATGTAATTCGCATATTCGACAAGAATGAGATGAAGACTCGTGTCCAATGTGCGAATTTCATGCATCATTACAAACCAGGGCACACGAGAAATGATACCACCCTCGGATGTACCACTGCTCATAGGTCTGGTAAAATGGTTACTTTCCAGATCAGACTGGATTTTTCTAGTTCTTAGCAAGGATATTATCCAATGCGTCAAATTCTATACTGATTAAGGCTTGCTTGATGGCCTTGGTACTAACGGTCCTGAATACCCTCTTTCCACTCAAAGATAATACTTGTACTGTAGTGCCCGCTCAATCATGCTAATTACTTGGTAAATAGCAGCTTATGTGGATTTGCCTTTGAGCATGGTGAGACCTAGATATAGACGTTCTCTCGGGATGGATGCCCAAGACACGGTCCAGGGTTTTCAACACGAAGGAGGTGAGGCTGATTAATCGAAAGTCTTTCGCGGACTTGCGGCCACGCCTACCCGCTTTCGGTAATTATCACACAGCTCTGGTAAATCTCGAGAAATCACAAAACAGCAGCTTCTGCAGCATGACTGGCATTACGACATTTGGACCCGGAGATTTATGTGCGGAGAAGCTGTTTATTGCCCAGTCGGTTCTATCCTCATTGCCTTCTTGCTGTATTTAGCTCAAATATCAAACTATGATCTGAGAAGGATCTCTGGTCTCCAGTTCTCCTCCCTAAGAATCCCATTGTTGGTTAGTAGGGTGATTTCAAGCACCTTCTCCCAAAGTCACAGCTTTTGAGCTGGGAAAATGAATGATTGGTGTACTGCAATCAAAGGATCACCCACCTCTTTTGTTGATTTTTGAACTGCCCCAAAGTGTATGCCAGCATTTGCGTCGCAGTTTATCACCACGTTGTTCTTCTATGTTGCGATGGTAAATGTCAGTGCAGTTGTTCTAGTGGGGCTAATCGGGCGTGAGCCAAGTAAGCCGAGGAAATATACACGTTCTTCACCCCCGGCTGTTCCAGTTTAAGCACCGTCAGGTTGCTGGAACTTTGGTCTTAACACAAAAAATAGTGCAGGCTGCTCTTGGGGAGGCTATATGCTTTAGGTCCGCCCCGATCAGCATCCCTTGTGCTGTGGAATAAATTTTATTAGGTTGTTGCAAAAGAAATGGCCGTTTTGGTAGTAAAAGTTGAAACGACTGTAAAGCTTACAGAAATTTGTTTATTTAATCAAAATAGGTGCCAGTCGATTCAAAACACTTCTCCCAGCGAGATTCAAGAGCATGTATACCAGTTTCGTAGAAGTCCAACTGTCGAATGTTGATAAATTTGTCGAAAGCAATTTTGACAGCCTCTTCGTTCCTAAATTGTTTTTCCGCCAAAAAATGATCCAAATGCTTCAATAAGTGGAAGTCGATTGGCGAAAGGTCCGGTGAATATGGTGGATGAGGCAAAGTCTCATACTGTAATTCGTTCAACTTGTGAGCCGTTGTTCTGGATACATGAGGTCATGCATTGTCCATTGTCCATTGTACCATTTCTGTTGACCAATCTCGGCCGTTGAATACTTAATTTTTGGTGCATTTCCTCGAGTTGGGCACAGTATTTCCGTGTGTTTATCGTTTTTCCAGGTGTCAAAAAAGAATAGTGGATAACACAGCTGTAGACCACCAAACAGTTGCCATTACCTTCTTCGGATGGAGGCTCGGTTTCGGCATATGCTTCGATGGCTCATCAGCATCTAGCCATTGTGCTGATCGGCGACGATTGTCGTATAATATCCACTTTTCATTACATGTCACTATTCTGTGCAAAAAGGGGTCGCTTCTGTTGCGGGAGAGTAAAGAACTACAAATTTCCATTCGAAGCGCCATGTTTTGCCGTAAGGGCATGCGGAACCCATTTGTCGAGCTTTTTCACCTTTCCAAGTTCTTGCAAGTGCCGGGAAGTTATCGAATAGTGGACGCCCAGTTTCTCTGCAATGTCTCTCACAGACCGACGTGTGTTGGATTCGACTAGCAAACGGAGGTCGTCGTTGTCAATCGATGGTCCTGGATGTCCACGAGGCTCACTTTGAAGGTTTACGTCATCTGACCGGAATGTTTCGAACCACCACCGTGTGGTTCGTTCGCTTACCGTATCAGCTCCAAAGGCGCTGTTAATGTTCTTGGTCGCCTCCGCTGCTTTATGAACGAGTTTGATCTCATGCAGAAAAAATATGCGTTCTTAGCTCTTTTCCATCCTGTTTTCCTTTCTATTCACTGTTTTCACAACGATGGTGTGATTAAATGTAGGAGTATTTATACTTCATTATCCGACACCAACAGCGCCAACTGGGGGTTGTTTGATACAGCAAAATCGCAATAACTTCACTTTATTGCCAAATCGGCCATTTCATGTGTAACAACCTAATAACTTTAGTTCTGCAGCCTTTTCCTCCGATCGAGGGCTCCTATATTAGTGCCACGCCGATAGCTTCCACTAGGAGGCGGAAGGAGGTAGGAGGAAGAGTAGTTGAGACGCCATTCGAGTCCTGAAGGTTCATATGCGCGGCCCTCAGCATGATTTGCTTGCGTAGGGGTTTCATCAGTCCTCATCAGGCCGTCAACTTTCAGCTACTCCAATAGCTCGTTGGCCTGGTCCTTGGTCTAAAAGATTAGACATCGTCTGTAATTTGTAGTTTAGCCTAAAATTGATAGACCAGTAGCTTCCTCCAAACTACAATTTTTATTTTTGAATGTAGATATCTATTTTGGGAGCACCTTCCTCCCTTCATCAGTATAAAGCTACTAGTAGTAGTTAGTAGTAGCTTTGTACTGATGAAGGGGGTAAGTTACTCCCGAAATATATATCTACATTGAAAAATAAAAAGTGTAGTTTGGAGGAAGCTACTGGTCTATCAATTTCGGACCTTAGTCGTCGTGCGCTTTGTAATCCATCTTTTTCAGTGCTTCTAGGCGCTCTTTACTTATGGGGAGCAGAAAGGATTGCGTTATATATTTTGATTCTTATTTTTTGTTTGGCCCCTTCACGAAATCATTGAATTTTGATATGGTTGTCGGTCCACCTTTTTCCGAGCCTGACAGAATTTAAATATCAAATCTAACCTTTAAGGGGAAATCCTTTATTACTCTCATTTCTTGTAAATTTTCTTATAAATCGAACTACGGGTGAGGGAGGGGAGTCTCGCTGTTTCTTCCTCCTCCCATTGCCGGTACTCCAATTCTGCTATGTAATTTGATCTCCGCCTGCCGGCGAACTTTCTCCCTACAGGCGTACTTTTGAACCAGGAAGGGTGCCCGTTGGTTGTCTGCCGGGGCTGAAATACTGTTCCCGGGGACCTCATTCGTCTTGTATCGTGGCAACTGAAAGGGGAATGATTGCGCATCGTCCGTGCACCTGAATATCGGAAAGGCTTTAAGGGCTCTCTGTGGGAAAGCAAATAAGGGGGTTGCTGTTGTCTCCTTTCTGGCTGAGACTTTGCACTTATTTCTCCGTTCTCCTCCAAAATCCGCGGCTTTGAGCAATTAAGTCGCGGCTGGATTTGAGGTCTGCGATTACTTACTCCTTGACATATTTTCTTACCGACTTCAAAATCAGGAATCACGAATTGCTTGCCGTATTATGGACAGCATTCTTGCCTCTTCTACATTCCTTCGGGAGTCGTGATGACCGGTATACTCCTGAGTTAGGTCATTGTCTATTTTCGTATGAAATTGCAACGATTAGTTACTTTGCTTAATAATAATAATAATCGTTGGCACAACAATCCATATTGGATCAGGGCCTTGAAGTGTGTTAGAGCACTTCATTCAAGACCGTAACGGTACACTACAGAACATTGTAGGAGGCAATGTGGTCAGCATTACGCTCGCCCGAGATTATTACCCTGATTTGACTCAGGTACTCATTCACAGCTGAGTCGACTGGTGTCCGACGTCAAATCACGATACAAATCCTACTGCCGCCAGTGAGATTTGAACCGCGACCTTCCGTACGACAGCTTTGTGCTCTAACCACTAAGCTATCCAGCTATGCTTAACAGTCTTAAATAGGAAAACTAAAACACTTTTGAAAAAATATCTTTATTAACGGATATAAGCATATTACAAATTTGAACACGAACAAAACACTAAATATGTAAATTTGGTTATATGGATTCCATCTAGAGCTGCTAAATGTACAATCTATGTTGAAATGGTTTTACACTCACGGGACACTTTGGTTGGTAAAGTCGTCCTTTTCCTGCAAAGTAGAAGTTAATGCAGATATGAATAGGTTTTCAAATGAACACAAAAGGGTAGGGATGAAATTATCTCGGTCTTTTAGGCCTTCCTAATAGGTTTTGAAGAGAAAAGGCTATTCAAAATAGGAAATAAACATTATCCTTTCTAATTAATTAAGCAAGTCCCGCAAGCCGCAACCAACCGATTGATAGCTGATATGCTGGGTACCAACAATGACTATGACTGATGCCAATCTAAACAAGAAGTCGTCATACACACTTGATGATGGCTGCGGTTTTGCACCACCCGTACCCACTGCCTCTATATTGCACACGGTGAAATGGAGCTTGGATTTTTCGATCCCATTAGACTCGCTAGCCATAATCCCGTCGTATAAATCCACAATGCACGCACCAAGCGTTTTCATGGAAAAATTCTGTGCCTTCTCCATATGTCAACCGATTGGCTTGAAATTAATCGCTTCCAATAACAAGCCTCCTAGATTTCAGTGAGTACAATAATGCGGTTTGATGCGATAAAGCAGGTGAAGAGGAGAAAGCCAACGACAGCTCATAACCCACTGGCTGACCTCCTACACCAGCAATCTTTGCACAAAATAAATCACATACCAGGAATGGTTGAAACACATTCCGAACCAAAAACCGCATGCAAGTGGTCGGACGATATAATAGATATCACGAGCGAATGACTGCCATGGATAACGGCAGCTATAGGTGGACGTACCGTGACATCTATGTATCCTGAATCTATGGAACGGATCAAAAAGTGGATGAATGCGATAACGAGGGCTATTACGTTTCTTGTGATCCCCAGCCCGACGGATAGGAGCCATTAGATTTGCGATTTGTAATTGTCTCTTGCAGAGATGTAATCTGGTTTTTCCTAGTTCTGCTATGTGACAAATAACAAGCTGGAATTGAATAAGTGAAAGGGGAGTTGGAATACACAGTTAGGTGACTGAGCCGTGAGGTGAGCACGAAATGACCTTACCAATGTGGACGCGAGCAACTAAGAAGTGTCGCCTTTTTGAGATAGTATAATATATAACCACAATCCTAAAAAAATCTCGAAGATGTTGAGAGGTGAGAAGACCAGACTGTTCCGACGTCAATTGGGAATATCTTGTAGTCTCACAAGACGACTCGAACAGAAAGGCTTGGAATTTCCGACTGACTAATAATTGTTTATACACTTGATTCAATTGCAATGAGGAATGCAAATTCTGTTATACTACACACTGCTTTTAGCCTCAAGCTCGAATCTACAAGAGGATGTTAAAATCCTCCTAAGTTCGTCTAGGCATCACAGTATTCACAAGGGAAGGAAGCTCTGATCGTAGTTCTATCAAGCCCGGTGGGTATAAATTCCAAAAGATCGCGGTAATGTCACCTTTCGGGCTCCACATTGGCCACCAACTCTGTTACGATGAGATTCGGCTGTGGCCCCAGATTGGGCGCCAACTCAGTTAGGATGAGATTCGGCTGTGGCCCCAGATTGGGCGCCAACTCAGTTAGGATGAGAATCGGCTGTGGCCCCACGTTGGATGCCAACTCTGTTACAATAAGAGCAGGCGTTACATCACTTTAGCATCAACACAGCCACCCAAGCTGTCAACCTATAATACCAAACTCCCCTAACAGGCTTGCCAGTCCTGAATACCGACTGCACAAAATAATATATGGAACCGAACGGTACATTCTGGAACTAACCCGAATGCTAGCAGTTCGGCGAGATGTGGACCGGTGTTCTTGGTTCTCAAATATCTCCCTGTCAGACACATGAGTTAAATCTCCGTGTCCTGATAGGGAGGTAATATTTGGGATCCAAGAACTCCATCCCCCATTCGGATCAGCTCCAGCAAATGCTGTCCGGTTTGATATATTACCTCATGCAGTCGGTATTCACGACTGGCAAACCTGTTAGGGGAGTTTGGTTGTTACCAAGGTTCAACGCCTGGTCCCATCGCAACATGCTCCTGATGAATTTGAAGAGCCAGGAGTAACCTTTGCCTTCATTCCTATTAAGAATTTCACCCTTCGGTGTTTTATAAATTTCTATAATTTCAGCCACGTCTAATTTCCTAGTATCGTTTATGTACCTTACGTTGGAAACCCTATCTTTATTTAGAACAATATGCTTCCCTATCTTTGATCTGAAACCTGTTGCACCTTTTTCCTGCCAATTCTGCTTCCTTTATGTTTCATTTACCTCAGACTTGGCCATTTGTTCGATTGAATTTTTGGTCGATCCTAGAAGGGCTTTGAGTTGATCGTTCCTGCTGTTGAATACGACGTCCAAACCATGACTCCCTACTTTTCATTTCAACAAAAGGGAAATTTCGTACAATTCCAAAGCTATTTTCCCTTTAGGCTGTGGATCCAGAGTCAACTTGGTAAGCACTTGCCGTTGGAGCGTCCTCTTCCTTTTGTTAATCAAGCTACTGATGGTATGGTCGGAATAACCATTCAGTTTGGCGACCTCAAAAATATGCTACGTCCCCTTCATCACCCTCTCCGAGGAAATGGGAAGAATCAGCATCCGGTGAATCACGTGGTTGAAAGAGGCAACGTATGTGCTGAGAAACGCGGTTAGAAGTGTTGGGATAATTCGTTTGGTGTCCTTCGGTTTTCTGTAGACTTCTGGGTCCACTTTCTTTTGTTTCCTCTTCTACAGTAGGTCCAAGCAAAATAATTCTTTACAGAGTACAGTTTCTTACAGACGGCGGTACATCATTTTAATTGATGACAACCCTTCAAAATGTTGACATCCGATTTGCCGAAATTAACTTTATTTCCAGGTAGACCATGAATATTTCGCTGATGAACGCGAAAAGAAGGTTCCCGCTTGGGGCTTCCTTTAGCTGTTTATAATATTCACCTTTGAAGGGTCTTTACAATCCAATTTAGGCCGGAGGTAGGACTCCCATTAATTGTTGTCTAGGTTTCAAGATTGTTTTAAAACAAGATAGGCACTCGTGTATACTTTTTCATACCAGCGAATGTCCTATTTATATCCAGTATTTTAGTCCCAATATGGCCAAAGTTATTTTACACCCTCATGTAGTGTTTAAACGTGAATTTCTTGACTTAGTAACTTTGCTAACGTTCCTATTTGTAAGATCGCAGGATGATTTATATCTTTTCCCAGGAAAGTATGGTGTAATCTTCCATCCACAGTGAGGATACCGGCAATATCGATAGTTAGGACTGCAAGAAGATATTCGTTTGGATTGTCACCAAAATACAAATGATAACGGACTACGGATTATCCAATTAGCAGTGTCACACGAAATGGTTGTTGGAAGTACCTGGTTTGCGCGGAAAGCGGTCCACAAACATACGTGGGCCTCTCCAGACGGGACCACTTTCAACCAAATTGACCACCTGCTGATCGAACGCCGCCACCTCTCAGTCTTGATGAATGTCAGAACATATAGGAGGGCCAATATAGACTCGGATCACTATCTCGTTGGCATGGTGCTTCGAGCTCGAATAACAACAGAATCCCCTCTGACAATCAGGTGAGAGTTAACACTGAAGCCATCCACAACACAGCCCTCCGCGACACCTATCCTGGAGATGAAGCATCAACAAATGATCTTCACAACCACCTGAAGTACGTTACCATTGATACGGCCACAAAGATACTTCGCGCCAGCTGCAAAAGGAGTCGGAACGGCTGGTTTGACGATGAATGTAAGCTAGCAACGAAACAGAAGAATGCCGCATACCAAGTAATGTTGCATTCTCAAAGAACGCGGACACGCGCAGACTTATCACGAACTCCGTCGAGCGGAGAAGCGACTTCACAGACGGAGAAAGGAAGCCTGGGAGAACCAACAAGTCTGTAAACTAGAAAAGTACAGGGAGCAACCGCACCAGGCGCGGAAGTTTTACCAACAAGTCAGCAGGATGAAGCCTTATACACCTCGATGCTTATCCTGCGAGACAAAGAGGGAAATCTGATTTCCGACAGAATGGGGATATTGGAGCAATGGGTTGAGTACTTTGATGAGCTATTGAACAACCAGAACATCGGCGAGTTGGAGGTCCCGCCAACTGAAGACGACGGACAAATACTGCCACCACCAAGTATAGGAGAAACAGTCCGTGCAATTCATCGGCTAAAAAATCATAAGTCGCCAGGAGCCGATGGAATTGCCGCAGAATTGGTTAAATATGGAAGCGTCCAATTACACCAAGTGATTCATCAGCTGATGCTCAAGGTATCTGACAGTGAATCAATGCCTGACGATTGACAACGAGACATTATCTGTCTCATACACAAAAAGGGAGATATCACACAATGCAGCAATTATAGAGGTATCATGTTGCTGGGTACCATCTATAAGATGTTCTCCGTTATCTTGCTAGGCCAGATAGCCCCATACGCCCAGAACATTATTGGCCCATACCAAACAGGCTTCACTCCAGGTAAATCAGCAACAGATCAGATTTTCTCTGTGCGGCAAGCGATGGAAAAACTGTTGGAATATGGACAACAGTTGTACCATCTGTTCATCGACTTTAAAGCCGCCTATGATAGCATAGCCAGGGTGAAACTGTACACGACTATGAGAGAATTCGGTATCCCGACGACACTTATAAGATTGACTAGGGTGACCCTGACCAATATGCGAGGCCAAATAAAAGCAGCAGGATCACTTTCAAGACCATTCGACATCAACAACAGTCTACGACAAGGGGATGAGTTGCGAACTCTTGGCCGCGTTCGTGAGAAGAATCCTCCGAAGAATTTTTGGCCCCCCACATGAGGATGGACGATTCCATAGCCTGGATAACGACGAAATCTATGAGCGATACCAGGACAAATCCGGCTCAATAGGTTATGGTGGATCACTTAATCCGTGTGGATAAGGATAATCCAGCCCGGAAAGTCTATAAGAGCAATATCTATGGCAGAAAAAGAAGACGAGGCAGGCCCTGTCTAAGATGGAGCGATGGCATAGGTCAGGCCGCCAGAGAGCTTTTATGAATATCGAATTGGTGGACCTCGGCGCAAAACCGGGATGTCTGAAGTTCCATATTAAGGCAAGCCTAGACCGGATACGGGTTGTTGCGCCGTTGATGATGATGATGAAGTCGGAAGTCTAAGAGAAGGAGTGCGGATATCTTGGGCAGTCCTGGGCACAGTTGAAGCGCATTTCAGTGGACCGGGTGCAATGCTACGTAGGTGTCGTTTTCGCGGTAAGCTCCACCAATGGGTGAATGGCAGCCTACACTGCTTAAATTTGGTTTTGACGAGTTAGAATCGTCAGAGGACCCCGGCCGCTTTGGTTGGCCTTTAGTCACAAATGCTTGGGACCATCCCTTCCCCTCGATGTTTGGTATAACCCGAAGGCTTTGGTTTGTCCGGAGACAAATTCCTATTCGTTGCCAAGTTCAGGGGTGCTGCCAGAATGGGCCTGCTTCTGATCGTTCGTTTGATACTGGGTTCCAAAGCATGTTGTCTTTTGAATAATTGATGAATTTTAGTCTAGACTCAGGTTCTTGATTGATGAGGGGTTGTCCTCAGTCAGAGTGGATCGTTACGATCGAAGTTTAATTATTGCTTTAATTTTTATAGTTTCTTATTTGTTTCACAATTGACCTCCATGGTCTGTGTCAATTTCAGCTATAAGGCTAGTTGAAGCAGGGAGTCTCTTGGCACTCAGTGCTCACTATTTCCTGTGATCGTTCATCTTATCTTGGCTTCGGTTTGGTTAGGATATTATTTACTAAACTATCCATCATGACAACGTAGGTAATCGTCGACGGAGGAAGTCATGCTTTCGGGATTATCACAAGGTTCTTTCGATTGTAACTATCCCGAAGATCACCGAGCTATCTGCCAATATTGGTATGTTGAGTGGTTGGTCCAATGAGGAGTAGATCATTCAATGGTTTGTTTGCATGTTTACATAATTCGTAGTTTGGTTGTAGAGATGTTTTCTTTTAAGATCACATGATGTGGTTGGTAAAAGGCTACCTTTTCTCAATATGAAGTGTTGGTATTTTCTATATGTGTTCCATGTTGGCCTATTCCTTCATGAAGGCTTTAAATTGTTCACTAATACGGGAATCTGGTTCTAAACGATGCTGCAGTTACCTCAACCGAATGTACATAATCCGTTGAGAGTCACCAAACTCTATTCACGGATTCATGTCTGATTTAAATGACAGTCCCACAAAGTAGGCACCTGTTGCTAATCAATTCGTTGTCTGCATGTAACAGGTTTCAGTTTTCTTGTCCAGAACTGTCCATGCACTGGTTGACGCTAGTTCTGCAGTCCCCCAGAACTTCCGTGTTGTCTCTTCTAACTCTACGTATGAGACCATTCCCTGGATGGCCTGTCCATGAACTTTAGTGACTCTAATCGACTTCTGATTGAAACATCTTCATGTTTTCTTGGAATATTGTAGAGTAGTCGAAGACCGTACTGTCCAGTGCCCCATGCTCCTACCCTTCTTAAGAGATTATGTGCTCGTTGCCAATTCCTTATTTACTTTTGGTTTTCGTATTTGACAAAAGCTTGATACAACTGGCCGAACCTAGCCTCGAAGTACTTCAAGCCATAGCGTGAATCGCTGTCCTTCCTTTAATTTGCAATGATGGGTTGTACTGCTTGGAAGTTGAGTTGTTGGAGCTCCGATATTATTCTTTTTGCTTAAAGAAAATGGGTTAGTATGCATTCACTCGATTTTATTTGCCCACTCGGCCCGAAGGTCCAACTTTCCTCCGTGTAGTCTCACACCCGAACAAAGTCGTTCAAGTGGAAAGAATGCTCGGGTCCAAAAAGGGTCAATTAGAAATTACCCGACCGAAAAATCTGAAAAAAAATTGTGGCGGCCCGGGCATATGATATCTAGGTTCCGATGTACTCCCCGTTACGATATCCGCTCACATAAAGTTAATAATAGTATGTTACTACATTTTGAAAGTTTTTTGCGAACCCCCTTAAGTGCATCCTAGATCCGTAAAACTGAATATAGATTTTAATATGAAGTAGCATACTGGAAAATTTGGTGTAAATCCTACTATCATTAGCAAAGATATCGTAGGTCAAAATAGCCTCTTTCGTATCAAATCACTACTTTTGATTGAATGAGAAGGTAGGAATATATACTATACAAGATACTCTAGACAACAAATTTATTGCTCCGTGAAATACGCGCTCCGGCTAACATTTTTCTTTCCTACAGCTAAAGTTCATTCACTTCTAAACTTTAACGCTGAGTGAATCAACAAGGGCTTCTAAAATTCTCGGCCTCAAACTTTATGGAAATAGCCTCTCTCCCTAAAAATACACGTGCAAAGTCACATAAAAACAAGTATTCTGAAAAGCAGTCCCTCAGGATCGCTTAATTAGTTATTTCCCGAATCCATAGCCTACGCTCAACTTAGAATGACCTTCACTTTCAACATTTCCGTCTACGTTCCTTAGTGAGTTCTCATAGATTTTCTTCAGATGTTCAGGTTTCTGTTACGTTTTAATTGCTCTCTCCACCCAACAGAAATCTTAGCGAGATGAAAGTGATTTATGGAATTTTATGTAAAATACTTCAAAAGAGTTCAAAGTGAATCCATTTCTTTTATTCAAGTTGTTTTTGATTTACGGCATTGGCTGCGAATGGCAGAGACGTAAGAGTTACGTTCCGTGCTAAAGGAATGGCGAATGCAAAAATAAACGAGAGTCGGTAAAATTTCAATATTTATATTTTTAAGACTGTTTGGAAAAGAAATGCCGGTTTTAGTTGTTTCACCAAAAGATACATATTTTACGACTTTTCCTTACTAACCACTTCTGCAAGACTGATTGAAAAGCAAGGCAATTACTACTTCCTAGAAGCACATACACACGTAGCTAATGAACAATAAGGACCATTACCACCACCTCCAATAAATCACTCCTGAATGTGGTCAATTCGCAGACAAATTATGTACATTTTCTCCGGAGACCCCCATTTCGTATCCTTTTGACTGCAAAGTACAACACTCACCTTTGCCACGATAAATCAAACTTTTTGTTGAAAACCGATCACCGCCAGTAGATTCTTGGCTCAGATAAGAACACAAGAAAATCAAAAATCTTTTCCACAACATGACTACGAAGAATAATTTGTTTTCTCAAGCGCGCTCGCGAGCAGTGGTGTCGACATGTTTGTTTGTCTGAAAAAGTAAAATGTTTTGACACCGACTCCTAAAGTTCAAAGCGTTGTTGAGAAATTGCAGATAATGATCTCCTGATAGTATCTCCGATATCTTGTATATGCAAATGCGAAACACCAAGGCATAAATACTTCACGAGATGAAGTGTGCTGGCAATCATAAAGAACATTAATAACTAAGTAGCATAGAACCACAAAGACTTGTGCCCTGCGGTGGACCAGCATTTAATTCTCTTTTGCGGATAAGATTATGCCACATTTTGATGCCGATTTATGGTCCAATGGTGTACGATCTGTGCAGAAATAGGAACAATAGAATCTAATTTGAAATCAAGATACATAATCTGAACGACCGAGTAACATCAAAGAATTCAGGAAACATTTGGGATGAAAAAGTGGCTTAAACTTACTCAGACTTACACCATCAACGGTTACTAAATCAATCAAAAAACCCTTTAAATTACTATCCCACGAGTTAAATCGAGGTAGGAGGAAGGACAATGCCGCACCACGCTGTGCTGTGGTGCCGCTTGATGCCACAGACCCCTGAGACCACGGTTGATGTGGGAAGATAGAAGATAGAGCGAAATCCATGCGATTCAGAGCTTCAGAGTCAGCCCATAGTATTCACGAGGGATAACAGCTTCCACACCCCCAAGAATTGTTCACCTTGTGTTCGCTACCAAGCACCCAGAAATGAAGTGCCTGTGGGATTATTTTCCTGTTCTCAACTTCTACAAAGCAGATCGTAGGACATACCTAGTCTGGATGTGTGGTCTACTATAGGCCAGTGCCCCATGCAAACTACCGTAATCCTATGGCATTTCTGATCCAAAAGCTGTCGGAATCGGGTTTTGTTACAGGGGCTAGATCCGACCTCCTTGTCCCCGCAGGTAGTGAACTTTCGTCATATGGTGCTAGTGGTTATCAAGTAGTCCGAGTATATTCCACCCTACATGTTCGTCAGCGGGACGCTGATGGCCACAACCGAGAGATTATCGAGGGCCAGTCCACCAACCCGATCAATCTCCTCCGAGAGGAAGGAGGCTTTAAACTTGCCACCTAGACAATTTATCGCATCCCTACATTGCTTCATCAGCCTAGAGGATTTTTGCATTGAAAAAAAACCTTATGGAAGGCTGGCTGTCGATTAAAATGACTGTGTTAGTTTTATACGGGTCATGTGTCTACAATCGGGAGACTTCTTATATCGCCAGTACTTCAGCTTGAAAAACACTGACGAATCCTGGCAGACTGTATAATTCGACTACATTATGCGTACTAGAGAATACTCACATAGCGAATCCACAGACCATCTTCCATCCGTCGGTGCAGAATTCTATGCTATAACCTTCCAAAACATCGCCTGTTTTCCATTCTGCCTTGGTTGAAAAGTCAGTAATGGTGTAGTCAATTAGAAACCTTCAGGATTCCCGGGCCGAAAGTCCAACATCGGGATTCATACACGTTATAGCATATTTAAAAGGAAGGTCCATGGAGAAGGGTGCAGGAGTAGATTGAGGGCATCTGCAGGACAGGTCTACAAAGTCACAATAATTTTGGATCCTATTCAGCCTCATTCTGTTGTATCTATTGCGTAACACCGACCACTCCATGATGGGAGAGTACGTTGTGATTCGACGAACTACGCTATGTGCATCCTAAGAACCATCCTTAACAGGAGACTTCCTTTCCTCATGAATATTCCCCTCCAGACGTACATAGGCCTTCTTTACCCTCAGTTCAATGTTTTGTCCCCAATTTAACTTATCATCCAGGATCAGACCCAGACACTTCACATTGGAGAAAAATACCAGTTTAGCGGCGGAGGGTGGAATCCCTGCAGAGTTGGGTAAATAGCATCAGCTGCGAGCGATCGTAAATAGAGACACTGCGATGAATGGGGCACACCTGAAAAATTTAAAAGGGCAAGAATGCTTCGAAGCAAAACCTAACACATCAATGATGATCAGGGCAATTTTCACGGAAGTGCTTCATCATCATCAACGGCTCAACAACCGGTATCCGGTGTAAGCCCAACTTAATAAGGAACTCCAGACATCCCGGTTTTGCGCCGAGGTCCACCAATTCATCATCATCAAGAACGCAACAACCGGTATGCGGTGTAGGCCAAACTTAATAAGGTACTCCAGACATCCCGGTTTTGCGCCGAGGTCCACCAATTTGATATCTCTGAAAGCTGTCAGGCGTCCTGACTTACTCCATCGCTCCATCTCAGGCAAGGTCTGCCTCGTCTTCTTTTTCTACCATAGATATTACCATTGTAGACTTTCCGGGCTGGATCATCCTCATCCATACGGATTAAGTGACCCGCCCACTGTAAATTATTGAGCCGGATTTTATCCACTACCTGATGGTCATGGTATCTTAATGTAGGGGGCGAAAAATTCTTCAGGGGATTCTTCTCTCAAACGCGGCCAAGAGTTCGCAATTTTTCTTGATAAGAACCCAAGTCGCCGAGGAATACATAAGGACTGGCAAGATCATAGTCTTGTACAGTAAGAGTTTTGACCATATGGTGAGGCAATTCGAGCGAAACACTTTTTGTAAGCTGAAATACGCTCTGTTGACTAATAACAACCGTGCGCAGATTTCGCCATCGTAGCTGTTATAGATTTTCGACCCTAGATTATACCTAGAAATTATCAACGGTCTCAAAGTTGTAGCCTCCTATCTTTATTCTTCCCTTTTGAGCAGTGCGGTTTCATGCCGTTGGTTGGTTGGCTTTTGGTGCGGACGTTGCCACCACATATTCTGTCTTGTCTTCATTGATATGCAGCCTAAGATCTTGCGCCAATTATTGCCTGCTCGATCGGGATGAAGGCAGTTTCTTGGTTCTTCCCATAAAGAGGATCGTACCTCTTGCATTTACCTCTGTATCACGGATCACTTTCTCGAGGGCCAGGTTAAAGAGGACGCATGATAGGGCATCCTCTTGTCGTAGACCGTTGTTGATGTCGAATGGTCTTCAGAGTGATCCTGCTGCTTTTATCTGGCCTCGCACATTGGTCAGGGTCAGCCTAGTCAGTCTTGTCAATTTCGTCGGGATACCGAATTCTCTCATGGCCGTGCGCAATTTTGCTCTGGATATGCTATCATAGGCAGCTTTAGAGTCGATGAAGAGATGGTGCAACTGATGGCCATATTCCAACAGTTTTTCCATCGCTTGCCGCACCGAGAAAATCTGATCTGTTGCTGATTTGCCTGGAGTGAAGCCTCTTTGTTATAGGCGACTGATGTTCTGAGCATTTGGGGCTATCCGGCCTAGCAAGATAGCGGAGAATATCTTATAGATGGTACTCAGCAACGTGATAGCTCTATAATTGCTGCACTGTGTGATATCTCCCTTTTTATGTATGAGACAGATAATGCCCCATTGCCAGTCGTCAGGGATTGATTCGGTGTCCCACACCTTGATCATCAGTTGATGAACCGCTTGGTGTAACTGGTCGCCTCCATAATTAACCGATTCGGCTGAAATTCAATCGGCTCTTGGCGACTCATGGTTTTTAATCCGATGAATTCAACGGACCGTTTCTTCTATGCTTGATGGTGACAGCATTTGACCGTCGTCTTCATTTGGCGGGACCTCAAACTCGCCGATGTTCTGGTTGTTCAGTAGTTCATCAAAGTGCTCAACCAATCGGTCCAATATCCCTACTCTGTCGGATATTAGATTTCCCTCTTTGTCTCGGCAGGATGAACTTCGAGGTGTATAAGGCTTCATCCTGCTGACTTGTTGGTCAAACTTGCGCGCCTGGTGCGGTTGCTCCCTGTATTTTTGTAGTTCATAGACTTGTTGGTTCTCCCAGGGTTCCTTTTTCCGTCTGTGAAATCGCTTCCCCACTCGACGGAGTTCGTGACAAGACTCTGCGCGTGCCCGCGTTCTTTGAGAATGCAACATTACTCGGCGTGCGGCATTCTTTCGTTCCCTTGCTAGTTTACATTCATTGTCAAACCAGCCGTTCCGACTTTTCTTGCGGTTGGGGCCAAGTATCTTTGTGGTCGTATCAATGATAACGTTGTTCAGGTGGTTGTGAAGATCATTTGTTGATGCTTCATCTCCATCATCCATTTCCCCGTTATAGATGTTACGAAGGGCTGTGTTGTGAATGGCTTCAGTGTTAACGCTCACCTGATTGTCAGAGGGGATTTTAGGCGGTGTCGTAATTCGAGCTCGGAGCACTATGCCAACGAGATGGTGATCTGAGTTTATATTGGCACCTCTATATGTTCGGATATTCGTCAAGGCGGAGAGGTGGCGGCGTTCGATCAGCACGTGGTCAATTTAGTTCAAAGTCGTCCCGTCTGGGGAGGCCCTCGTTTATTTATGGACCGCTTATCACGCAAACCAGGTACTTCTAACAACCATTTCGTGTACCATCGCTAACTGAATAATCGGCAGTCCGTTATCATTGGTATCCCTATGTAAGGTATATTAGCCTACGTATCGGCTGAATGCGGGCTCCGTCCCTATTTGACTGTTAAAATCCCCAAGTATGATTTTGATATCATATCTGGGACAGACTTCGAGGGTCTGCTCAACTGTCTCGTAAAAGGTATCCTTCTCCGACTCTGCAGTCTCCTCTGTGAGGCGTGAACGTTTATAAGGCTTATGTTTCTAAATTTACCTTGCAAGCATAGAGTGCATAGCCGTTCGCATATGTTCTCAAAACCGATAACAGCAGGTTTCTTTTTTTGGCTGACTAAGAAACCTACTCGGAGCAAATGGTTTACTGGATGGCCACTATAATATATGTTGTAGCTACTCTTCTCCAGGAAACCGGTCCCTGTCCAATGCATCTCCTGCAACGCTGTTACATCAGCCCAATATTGGAGGACCAGTTGGTACAATTTGTCCCGTTTTTAGGCGCGGGAAGCTCACCTTCATCCTTCTCCACCTGCAACTTTTAGTTAAGAAATACCTCCCAGCGGTCATCATGTGGCGGTGGAGATAGGGTTTGGCTGTAGAGCTTTTGGTGTTGGTGCAGCAGGCGTTTCCCAGGTTTTATGTTCTATCGTGGGTACCAATTCACGCTTCGCCTGGGACCTATACTACCCTTTGACCAACTTCTACCCTTAAACTGGTTTAATGCCCACCGCTTCCCAGCATCCACATCATTTTGTTCGTTTTGCCCTATAATTAGCTGACGGGAGACCCATTTGCAGCATATTTTTGCTTTTCTCCTACTTAATTGTCTTCAATACCTACATTACTCTCCTTTCAATTTCCAATTTTGCATGCCGACATTTATTTAATCTAAAAATATTAATTCAAAAATTGTAATTTTTATTTTCCCTTTTTAGAATTTTATTTACAACACCGTTTTACCTTTTAACTTCCCCTAGAACCCTTAAATCCATTTAAATATGTTCAATATATTGATATGGAAATTTTGTTAACCTTTGTTTGCACATGACCAGATCATGTTGCATATTATAAAATGCATTTCTAACGTTTGTTTCTGTCTGAAGCGAAATGTTGTGCATACAAATGCTGGGATATACTCGGACTGCAGTAGGTGCCGGCTCGATGAAGAACTGTTGAGCCGATGCGGTTCTTAAAAGTTGAGTTTGTCTTGGCGGCGGGTGCACGATAAATGAAAGATCTCTTTAAAAAAAAAACTATATTTTTGAGAAGCGAATATGTTCGAGAAATTTGGATGTGGTGAATCGAACCACTGACGCTCTGCATGGAGATTTCTCAGTAAAAAAGAAATTCCTCAGGCATCTATTAGAGTCCTTTTAAACAATATCTGCACATCTGCCAAATTTCTCATGAGTTTATTTTATATAAATCAACATTGGTGGCAAGACCAAGGGTTGAAACAAAGTCCGGAGCTACGGCCAATTAAGCGCTGCTTGGTGGAAGGGTATTGCTTCAGTATTTACAAGCGGACCTTCACGGTAAACTTTTGGTTTTAATCAGAGTTTTCCCATATAGGTCGACTCTGACCACTCAAGATGTTGATTTTTTCACCCTCCGCCCCCTAATCATTACAATCATTCTTTCTATATAGCACGATTCAAATTGGCCTGTGAATCAAGCATTCGGCCCTGTCCTTAACAGCGAACTTGAAGGCTTTCTTTGGAATCCCTCCCACTCCCGGAGCCTACTTATTTCCAATACATCTCTAAATCCTGCGCAGTTCCGTTTTAGTAACATCAGGGATTGAGAAGACGTCCCGTTAAACCATTGTATCAGGTTCACTCTCTCCTCCTGCTTCGGAAAAATAGGTAAAACTTTTTGCAACGCAAACCGCGCCGCACGACTTGGGGTGGCTTTTTTCCACGTGTCTTGTTATAGGCAACAACCACTGGTTCATATGAGTTTCAACACACAGCTGCCAGTAGCGACCCCATTTGCTTTTCCCTCTTAAGATTACTTCGGAAGTACCGGAATTATTTTTCCAGCTGTCAATGTTTCAACTTCACGCTTGTCCTTTTGCGAAAGTCTCTTTGCTGTGGATGAATTGTAGGTTCACATGCCTCAATTATCCGCTGACACAGCTGGCCCATCACTTTCATCCCTATTCATATCAGGTCGTGATCGCGTTTTAAGTCTGCTAGAAAGGCCCTTTTTCGAAATTGCCGATAGACTAGCGAACCATTTCATCATTTTTACTATCGCGCTGAGGCGCGCTGCCTTCAATCGCCGCTACATTCGTTTCTAATGCCGAGGAAGTTGGCCTGGTGGTCGCTGTGGGAATAGTGTTGTATCATCTGCCAGATCGTCTCTTTCACCAACCAGGGACTGAGATATGTCCAACTATCGATTGTAACCCTCCGCAACCCTCCCCACCGTACCTTTAATTTGTTGCTTTGAAGGGAAGGGTCAAACAGAGACGAGAGCTCAAACCATGTTTTTCGAAAATTTTTCTATTAGTCAATTTGAGGGATATAATTCACTTTCTTTTTCCATGCAAGATAGAAATTCCAAGAACGAAGTCGAAAAGGTAAAAGAGCAACAGTTGTTACAAAAGCCTGACATGCTCCTCAAACACTCGGTGCAACCCTTAACATTTTGACCTCATTAATCGCCCTCCATTCTACCTAACATTCCAAGCATAATACTTCAATTTCACTTTGTAGCTTTATGATTTGAATAATTACTCCCCACCCCCACCAACCGGTTCGTTACATTAAAGGTGAACTCCCCAAATGCCGGAACTTAAAGGTCATACCATATATTTTTTCCGTACTACATACCCACTATCTTAACACCGATATGTATTGCGGACAAAATAAAATCTTGTTAGCCCTATGAAAGTGATTTGTTGGCAATGGTTGCGGTGGGGTTGGTGGTAGTTCTGGGTAGCAGAAGCCCAACAGTGTATGAGGTTTTTACGAATATTGCGTACGTTGAATTGGTAACGAGCAGAAGCCGGTGTGTTGGAAAAGGCACAGCTGGATACGGAAAAAAGTTGAAATTTTAATGACTTCGTCTGCCGTTGGCACTGTGTTTTCACCCCAGACTGGACATGGCAATTCAATGTTGAAGTTGACAACGCAATTTGAATTATATTCTGCTTATAGTTCTCCACATGGAAAGGAGGCAAACAAAACAATGTACTCTCTTGGTTCATTTAGAAAAATGGGATACAGCCCGTTTTTGTTGCGGCACTATTAATGATTCAGTGGAACGACAAGGACGAGGTCCTCGGGTTGCGTGTTGGGTGGTGAAATTGTTCTCAAGGGTATATTATACTATTTAAATAATTTCTTCCTCCAAGACCAGTAAAGTAATTATTACCAGCAATGAATATTCGATTGAGCTTGAGACTAATCCGGGTACGGGTTCCGGTGTGGCTCACGTTCATTTTAGTGACATGTTGCCGATAAAGGACATGCATTGTATCAACTTTATTGGCCGGAATACTAGAAATTGATACTGACCACACGCAAGCAGTTACCAACCAAAGTTATTCGTCTAGAAAATATTATGTTACCCCTGGCATACTAATATTTGGACTTAGATCGTTTATATGAGATTGAATAAAGGTTAACGGTTGGAAGCATCATGGGGTGATACTAAACTAATTTAAAACTCCTGCTTGGAGTTGACATCCAAATATGAATACTGATAAAAAAACATTAAAAGTACGTACCCAGGTGTGGGTCAATTCTTCAAATTCAGTCAATCATATGCGTTTTTTTGACGGTAATTTGACCTGACGTTCAAAAAAGGAATTTTCGAAATGCAGGTATATGTAAATTTCATATCTCGTGAGAAAGCATCCCTTTAGGTAACTAATCTCTCTTAATCGGCTTGAGGTGAAGAGGGTCCACAGCAATTGAACTAGAAGTTTTTCTAATTTGACTGAAATGAAGGGAAGACCACCATCGGCTAGAAAATACCAGAGTTAAATCTTTAAGTGGACAGTACAGAAAACAGGAGCTGACATTTCATGAGACATTACACTGAAGTTTTAGGTAATTGAAAATGTTGGATGATGTCACACACCTGCGAGGTCTTTATGAAAATCATAATCCAATGAAGCGTTTTCCCATAAGGTAGGGTAACTGACAAATTTATCAAATTATATAAATTTTTAACTGGGAATTTTAAATTAAATCCTAGAAGATAGCACATAGCTGTTTATTAAACGAATTCACAACGAGGAAATCCTTTTATGCAAGAGTAGCATAAATAATTTTGCTCACACTTTTAGATACACTTCAACAGAAAACAGAAAAAAAGTTTGGCAATATTTAATCTGAATGCAGTAAAAGAGCAGATTTTAAGCCATGTAAAACTTTGTAGGAGGACTTTTGGAAGTTAGCCACCATACTACCAAATGCAGTAGCTGATATCTATGTTGTTGTGTTGGGAAAAGGCTAATTAAAAGTTAATTTAAATTTTCTTTCTAAAAATTAGTATGTACTCACAATTTCCCTGCTTGGTAGCGTGTCTATTTATGTGTCTAGTTCTTTGCGTGCAACGACAGAAGCGACAGATATGAAATGCGTACTAAAGATAGAGAATAGAAAACTTCTAAAGGATAGAAGTTCACTTGTTTTGGGTAGATTTTTAAGTGATGTTTCTGTCGTACGAGGAAAGTCAATGCATTTGCTTTGAATTGAGTAGGATTTCAAATGAAATCAGTTAATGAGTATAGTATCTATCGTTCGCTTGTATAACTAGATTATCCCCGCCCTGACAGATGTAATCAAAACGTGTCACACCACTAGTCCAACGCACTTCGTCTCCATTACCGCAGGGCGCCGTTCATTGTCTTTTATAGCCGGCCAACACTCAGAACCACAGAGGGCGACAAGACGGACGTTCGTTGATCTGTCGACCAAAAAGTACACCAGTCGTGGAACGCCACTTCATCCGGGTTGCGTTAATGCGTGAAGCAATTTCATAACGCAGTTCTCCATAGGCTGATAGCGTTGACCCGAGATCACTGCCACTGACGGTGATTGTGCCTGTTTCATGGGGATCAGTCGTCAACAATTCAGTTTTGTTTAGATTCATTCTGAGACCGTGTTGCATGAGGCCATCATTCCATTTTTGGACAAGTTGCTTGATATCATTTTCGCTATTAGATGCTAGAAAAACATCATCTGCAGAAAGCAGTGTATAGGACGCCGGACGTTAGAAGTTCCGTGTGACGGTGTCCATAACAAGAACAAAGAGGAGTGGTGAGAGGGCGCTTCCTTGATGAACACCAACAAAGACACGAAGCGGTTTTGATACGCCCGCCATACTTCCAACTTTACTTTCAGGATCCTGGCGGAGCAATTGAACCCAGCGCGCGAGCTCTTCTGGCACTAAGTGTTATCGTAAAGCATACCAGATGAGTTCTTGCGGCACATGGTCAAACGCTTTCTCTAGATCCAGAAATGCAATGTGAAGACGGTGATGCTTCTCACTTTGTTTCTGCATGAGTAACCGCGCAGCGTATATTGCGTCAGTAGTTCTGCAGTTTTTGACGAACCCGGCTTGATTTGTTGTTGTTGTGTTGTTGTTGTTGTTGAGTGTTGGGTCCCAGCTCTTCGCTTTGAAGAGCTCAGATGCAATGTCGTCAGGTCCAGTGGCTTTCCCCGATTTCATTCGTTTTATTGCCTCCTCGACTTTAGTTGCGCTGATAGGTGGAGCTGCTCCAAATGTCGGCAATGATTGTGGAAGTGGAGGTTGAGCAAATTCTTCAGTTGAAATCGTCCATCCATCCGTTGTGCCTCGACGGTTGGTAGGCAAATTACCGGTCTTGTCATTAATGCAACAGAAGTGTTCGATTTCCTGTGTGCGTTCGTTACGGCTTTTCGCCAGTCGATACAAATCTCTCTCACCATTCCGAGTGTCCAGTTTATCCTAAAGATTTTTCTAATGGTCCGCTCGGGTGACAGCGACCACTTTCTTTGCTTCCCGGTTGGTATTCTTATAAATTTGCCAATTGGTCGGTGTTTTATTGTCGCGAAATTTGTGGTAGGGGCGTTTCTTTCACGGACCTACATTTCAATATCGTCATTCCAAAACCAAGTATATCGGTTGATGTACCACTTGCCCGGGTTGATGACCCCGACAGTTGCATAGGCCGCTTTGTGGATCGTGTCGTTCATTTGATTCTACGATTCTTCCACATTTCTAATGGTCGGTAATCGTGTGCATAAGATCGTTTCTTCTTTCTTCTCACCAAATCGCCACCATTTAATGCGTCTCAGGCCAGTGCGTTCCACACCCTGTTTTATCGTCCATGCGTCAAGAACCCTTGCCCATTTCTCGACAGGACCGGGACCCGTCCTGGCACGTCGACTGAGGTGGACGCCCTAGCATTTATCCGAGGCTTGTGACTCCATTCGATCATCATGTGTGTAACGAAATTGTATGCATTTTCTTGATCGGCCTGTCGCGGGACCTGTCACCAAGAGAGATCATGTAGGATTTAGCATAGTGGAAAAACTCTATGTATCTCTTTCCCTGATCTCAGCATTTTATTTTTGTTTTACTGAGGATAGTGCAGAGTACGTTGCCTCAAACCCTCCTCCTTTACCTGGGCTTGTCATTTTCATCATCCGATTTCCAATTACCTGTATCCCATCCAAACCACACAATAGTAAAAAAATTAATCGTCATCAAATGATCCAATCAACTTTTAATTTTTTTTTTACCCAAAGCAAATATAAAATTTTATTCATTTGGAACCAATACTACCTACATTTTCATATTAGCGTGCAATTCAATGTGTTTCGCTTAATGGACCTCTACAGGCAATGAGTATTTGATTTTTGATTTCTCCCCCAGGCATTTTGGTGGCGAATTTTTCTGGCGCTGAACTCTGCAGTAACCTGTGGAAAGACGAAACAGAACTATCGAGTACTGTATGCGGCTCCCATCGGTGAGCCATCACAGGGCCACCTGTTTGACAAGTGGAGATCAACAAATGGCTTCTAGAGGCAATTGATATATTTACTATGTATTCCTTTCGCCTTCCATTCATCGATTATTCTTCGTTGAGAGATGCCACTTCAGCACTAGCAATATCCATCGCAGGAATTCAGACAGCAGAGCACCGTCCAAATCACTAACTCGAACATGAGTTCCTGGAGGAGTTCCTAGGTACTTGCTGAAGTCGATCTCGGACTTGGTTAAAGCTTGCATGTGGACGTGACTAATGCTATGTCCGTTCAATTTTGCAGAGGGGTTAGATTTGACATTTGTCTAGACCAGAGTGCATCCGAATATCAGGGCTGAAAAGTCCACTATTCGCAACTGACTTCTAAGATGTCCGCCAACATACAACTTGATGATATCTGAGTACAGAAAATTTGTCAACTCCCGGATAGCACTTATACCATATTTGATTGCAAAACCAGACCCACCAGCATCGTTGGAAAACCATGGAAGGAGGTTAAACACCATAGTAAGCCAAACAGTTCTTGAAATATGCATCTATGTGTGCAGATACGCTCTCAGGTGTACGCACTGGCCAGGTTATACACCATCCTTTCATTATTGCCACCACCACCTAGTTTCTGATGAAGGCGATACAGAACTAGATCATCCACTAGCCAAATGTGCAGGACCCTGTTGAAAGTCTTGTGTGATCGATGATGCTATGAAACAGGGTTCTGGCATCTAGTTGTCTGTGCTTCAACTACACAGACAATAATGAGTTGTTCTTCTGTTGCTCGAACAGCCTCGAGAAGCGCATTGATCATTCCACTAATAATGGACGTATATAAAGTTGTTGAGGGTTGATGAGCAAGTAATTGCCCATATGTCTGCGGGATCTTGCACCATAGCCTTTTTAAGAAGAAGGTTGGCAACTCGCACATTGAAAAAGGACAGTTTCGGCAAACCCTCTGCATTTTATTTTTCAACCGTCTACTGGCATTGCCAACGCTGATTTGAGTTAGCCTGTTTCGTTAAGTAGTCACGCTGCCATAGCGGGTCTCTTGGTGCATAGAGTGTAGGAATACATGGTCTATGCAAAGGATCCTTCACCGAGAATTCCATGTACACTTTTTGGAAGTCGTCCGGAACCTCAGTGGAGACTTCAGTCGGACAGTGAAAAAAGCGTTTCGGCGAGTACTCCTCAGCCCCCATCCACTCTTGATCACTAGTTTCCCCGATAACCTCAAGCCAACCACAACCATGCCCAGCGTCCTAAAGTCATCGAGGGAATGCTCGAGGAATCTCTGATGCAACGAGGGGCGGTGAGATATTGCGCCTACCTCTAGTAAACGTTCCATTATTTTCCATGACTAGACGTTTCGACACGGATTCACAGTAGAGGCGACCTGCTGCTTTTCAATTGCCAACTCAGCGCGTAGACCACATCTCGTCCGCGCAAGGAAAAACCAGCCCTACTACATTTAGAACAGATCCTGCATTTCATTCCTTTTATTTTGATTGCTATACTATTGCTGATATTAGGGACAATTAGATAGATAGGTGTTCTGGAGTGTGAGTAGTTCAGTGGATGGTTTCGATCCAAGGTGATTATAACTGTAAGCACATGTGAGGAAACTTAGCAGATGATCGGTAACAGCTAACTGCTGGGGGAAAAACGAATCTCACCGGAAACTGCGATGTCGAATATCAGATACATCAGGCAAAGAAGACGAATGCTGTAGGCTGATATTCATCCTTTTATTTATGAGAAAAAAGTGGCAAACAGACGCGTTTCGAGGGGTATATGGAAGCATCCGCACTTCGATGCGAGTGAATCTGATCAGCAACAGTGCCCAATTTTACAGACTTGGGTATAGCTTTTCTTTCGCGATTGGCAGTAGCCTACTGATCACTCCCCATTCCCCAACCCTTATATTCAAGTGCTCACTGGGTGCTATATTTCATCCCCATCTGATCACAATGAATATTGGTCCGAAATGATTAAACCTCGAATGAACTACCTCCGATGTAACTTGGAACATCTGCCAATCATAGATGGTTGGATTTAGAGTAAGAACGTCCTTTCGCTCAAATAATATTGAATAGGTTATAGAATTGAATAGGTTATCGAATGTGTGTTAAAGCAAGCAGTCGTGAGAAGCTTCAAAGTATTTTTCCAGTGGTCAAGCTGCATTCTGGTAGCCTTTCGAAAAAAGTACCGAATAATGACAAATATGATTTGCGACGGTCTAAAGACCGGCCTATGTGGCCCGAGACGACCAAGATGAGAGAGCTTTCCCAATTGATCGTGAAGGTCTGGAATGTTTTGTCGTCTCGCACTTTGCTGTCTCTTTGCTATCCAGACTGGGGGACGTTAGGCGTCGTTTGAGCACTTTGAGTCTTGACGTGTCATTTAACAAAATTTTGCCTCTTCTTTAACTGATACGCGAGTCCGCACCGGATTCTGGAAACTAACCAACCAAAGCGGGACTTTGCATGCACCTATCGAATAGTTTTAATGTGAGACTTGTAGACGGTACGTGGGGAAGAGGTTCGGTAAATCAAAGAAATTTGGCGTCTCGAGCGGGTGGTTGTAGTTCCCATAATATTGTCAGCTACAGGTATTGATGTCCTGGGACTTTCGCACAGTCTGGTTCAAATCATGCAGAAGTACACCATTCTGCATACGTGCTCGATGTTGCGGGAAGTTCTCGACGGATTCTCCCACTGATCTACCACCGACTAGTGCCCCTTTATCTATTAAGTGGGTAGGATTGTCTGAGCATAAATGCTCAGCACTTAGTGCTAGTAATAGGTAAAGTCCGGCATCCACCGAGATTAATAAAAGTGTTCTAAATAGAACACTGAAATTGGCTCCCTGCCAATCATGGATTCTATTTTTTTGTAACCATAGCTCAACGTCTGAATCCAAAACTGAACACCCTGTTGTGCCTAACTGAACATTTTTCCAACCTCATCAGCCAGTCCGGGTCCCGCTAATTCTTGCTTTTGCTAACCCCGATCTTGAACTTCAAATTCCAGGTCAGCGACAGCAAAAGCATAAATTATATAAAATTTTCGTGCATTACTAAATGCAAGTACATTCGCCCCAGTCAGAGACACAAAGGCTTGCGAACAATAATAGCAACAACATTCCCTTCCTCCGATTATGAAATTTTTTAAATGGAAATAAATTTAAGGTTTTAGGGGAAAGGTACCAGTTGCCAGGTTTTTTTATTTTTAAATACATAAAATTATTCATTTGAAATATTTTTATGCAAATGAACGTAGGGATAGCAACTAGGAAACTGGAAAGAGTGAACTGAGAAAGCTAGGGGGTGCTAAAGCATGAGGGAACGAAGAAGAATATGCATATTACTAAATGCATTCTCTCATCAGATTATTCATGGACGAGGCGAATGAAATACTGCACATGTCGTTAGACCGCCAACTCTACACTAATATATGTAGACTGAATATTCTCTAGTAGTTAATGTTAGAAAGGATCCTCCTTCTAAAAGGGTATCACAAGCTGGATTAGATTAGTATAATGCAATACACAGGCCAATACAGAACTATATTTTGGATATGGAAATAATGGCAGTGATTCTAACAGTGCATTCAAATATAGTATAATAGATACGTTGTGGATGATGGAGACAACCTCAAAAATGGGATTTCCAATTTTTACATATTTTACCTGAATTACACTCCCCGCCACAAGATTAGCTTAGTGGCTTAATCGGGGTCGACCGTCGTCTAAACACCCCCTGACTTTAAACCATTTCGCTCCCCCCATTTTGTTTGGTAATTGACGACAACAAGACTATGCATGCTTACAGAAGTTTTATTTATATCAAAATCTGCCATACAGGAATTGGATATATCAGGATCAAATACATATTTGGACCTATAATTTTTCCCACCCTATCTATCTGATAGACTGCTGACACTTTATCCTTGACCTGAGGGCTGTAATATTCGCTAACAAAAATGCAGTTATCGTATTTTTAGCTTGTTCTGCACTCATCATCATAGCCGCATTATCTGCAGAAAGCTTAGTCCTTCAAACTGCCGCTCAGAATCCTTGCGTGCTTGTATTTTCTACTCAGCGTAAGTATCCATAAACTATCTAGGCAGATCCTAATTATAGTCATATTTTTGCCCCTTTCGATAAAAATACCTTTTTGGAAATGAGGCAGTTTTAGGTTCAGTTATCCTTTCTTTGTTTCCGTCAAAGGGTTTTTACTTCTAGAACGAAATAGTGAGAAACGATCACGGGGATGAAATTTTATTATACTCTGAGACAATGTATCATAGTAAATCCTTCTGTTTAGCAAAAAGTACACTCTCTAAAAGCGTTGCTTTTTGTTTCTACCATCATTCATTCCACAGGAAAATATATCATATAACCAGTAATTTATCGAAAATTGAGAACATGGCCTACTGGCAAAGTCCTCTTGCTTGAGTATAACACTCGAGGTTGCCATATATTTCCTTTTACTTTACCCTCCTAACCTTCTATAGCATTTTGTAATACATCTTACTCCCTTAATAAATCAAACTTCATTCGACCGGCTAAGGTGACAAATGTAATGTTAAAAAACTGACAAAAAGTTCACAGCTCACAATTAATCACAATTAATGGTTGGAACGTATTCATTACAATCAGAATCGCTTCAGAATACGACGAGGCTGAGGTAGTTACAAATTTTCTGGTCTCTTGGCTGACACCGTTTCCATGCAGACATTTTTTAGGATTTCTTTTGTAGCCTGTGGCTGACAAAATACCAATAAAAATTATTTTTGAAATTATATGAATATGGGCAGGAGGAAAATTGAAAATGAACTTGACTTCACGCATCGTAAATAAAATTCAGAGAAATTTATGAAGACAACCAAATTCATTTGCTTCCGTGGATTGAAGGTACAGGTAGTGCCAGAAAGCAAGGAAGATTGGTTTCGAAAATAAATTTTATGTTGGTAAAGAATAATATCACAGTGACGTGCTTAAATTTTATGATAATTTCTAACATGGGTAGAATGCCTCTCAATACCCCACCCTATTTACTAACCACGAGAGGAACTGGGAGAGGAATCAACAGTTGAGTATATGACTCTAACTTTCTTTTTTAAGCAAGTCCGCATCCACTTGATGTCGGACCGAACCAAATGGGGAGCAACTTACTCCCTCTTTTTTGGTCCACGGCCCTCTCGTTTAGGGCTTAGCACCCAAATTTTCAAAATGTTAGGCGATGACGGCTTTACGGTTTCTTACCAGGGCAGAGGCAAGTTGTCAGACGCTGTGTCACCTCTGCCCTGGGAGCGGCGTGACCGAAGCGGCTCGCAGATGTTAAGTGCAACTTTATATAATTCGCTGAACACAACATGGCTACGAATTATATTGCGCGGAAATCCGCCCATACTTTGGACCAAAGCTTGGCCAGAGCTGAGCAGGGGATATGCCGCAGCACTTCGTTTAGGAGATGTTCGACAATCCTACCACCTCCTCCGAAATCAACTTTGATGAAGGAAGGAAATCAGGGAAGCTCCTGGAAGGCTAATAAATACGAAAGTGCCCAGTGGAAAACCCAAGCAGAGGAGCAGTGTCAGAATATGGACGAATCATCGTTTGCCCTACTTGGAGGAAAAGTAGTAGAGTTGTCCGAATTTATAAAGGACAAAGACAATGTGCACCAGGCCATTCGTGTACAGTACAATAGAGCCGAGGACAAACAAAATGCCTCAAGGAAATCAAACGTCACCCAGGCAAGACAAGTCACACCCCCTCAAAATCCAAAGGGCGGTAAGCTTGAAAAGAGGAGTAGAGAGGGCGCGACCGATTCTTTCGGATCCTCGCAGAATGAGAAAAGGTAAAAAGGCCTCTCATCGGCAAAGAGGAAGGCAAACAAAGTTACCAAAATCACGGAAACTGCGCCGCCGGCTCCAATCGACCCAAGGGAGGTAAAGTCTCAAAAAGGAACCAAGGGAGCATGGACCAAGGTTGGCAGAAAGAAAAATGCAACACATAAAAGAAGACTACGGCCCGAATTAATTATCATCTCCAGAAAAGGGGATATGACTTGTCGATATCCTCAGGAATGTCAAATCCGATCCTGAGATGATGGACCTTGGAGAAAACGTCAGCCGAATCAGACGCTACCAAAAAGAAGATTTGATGCTGGAGCTGAAAAAGTCTCCGGGTAAAACGGTTGAAAATTTCCTCGGGAAAATAGAGAAGTCCTTAGGAAAAAAAGCACAAGTACGGGCCATAAAACAGGAGGACTCCTTTGGCGATAAAAGGTCTGGTAGAACTCATAAGATGATACAAAAGGTCCGTTAAAAGCCCAAAACGAGACTCTTTCAAAATATTCTATGAGGAACTGGAAGGCGGGAGGGAGACTCAAAGCTGTAGAACCCTTAAACCGGATAGGTCGGTCAAGTTGGATTTTCTTAGAAAACCGGGTGATACTTTTACGAATTCCAGAATTGAATCAGCACAGCCTCCGCTGGAAGTATACCATCCGTGAGGTAACAGAAGTGGAAGGGGGAGAGTTGGCAGTATCTGCAAACCTTTCAACACGAAAGTGCAGCAAAGAGAATTTGAATACTGTGGGAGCATTTGAAGGCACCATCATCTTCAAGTCCACCCAATTACTGGCCTACGCTGACGATATTGACATTATGGGAAGGCAACCCGAGATGGACAGTCTACCTTCATCCTGATCGAGCAGGCGGCGTGAAATTTCGGGCTACACATTAATGAAGGCAAGGCGAAGTAAATGGTGGCAACGTCAGCACCAAAAAGCAAAAAACGAACAACATCGAATCGCACTGGTCAAATGAAAACAATAAAGATAGGAGACTGCAACTTTGAGACAGTTGAAAATTTCTCCGATCCAGGGTCGAAAATCACAACCAATAACACCAATGACGATGAAATCCGCGCACGTTTGTTGGCAGCCGCTCAAAATGTCTCACCATAGAGTCAAAGCTCTTACTGTACAAGACTATGATCTTGCCAGTCCTTATTTATTCCTCGAAGACTTGCGAACTTGGTCACATTCGAGAGAAGAATCCTCCGAAAAATGTTTGGTCCCCACATGATGATGGATGATTCCGTAGCCTTCATAACGACGAAATTTAAGACCGATACCACGACCGTTACGTTGTGGATCAAATCCGGCTCGATAGGTTATAGTGGGCGGGTCACTTAATCCGTATAGATGAGGATGATTCAGCCCAAAAAGTCTATAAGGGCAATATCTATGGTAGAAAAAAAGACGAGGCAGACCCCGCCTGAGATGAAACAATGGCGTAGGCCAGGAAGCCAGACAGCTTTTAGGGATATCGAATTGGTGGACTTCGGCGCAAAACCGAGGTGTATGGAGTTCCTTATTAAGGCAGACCTAGATGATGATGATAATCTCCTATTTAAGAACATGAGATGAAGTCATAACTGAGATCATCATGGTGTTGACATGATCTAGTAAAGGTTGACCGCTGGTGGATGCATGAATGTTTAGTACCGATTCATAATTGTTCCCAGCCTAACCTATACGGCCCCTACCACTCCATAACAACATTGGCATTGAAAACCACACTTAGGCTTCTTTTCCCTCTTTATTCCTCGTTTTCTTTCCCCTTTTTTGTCTTTCTGCTCAAAACACATACCCAATAATCTAGCAAAAGCTCACAATAAACCACCTCTTAACGCCTACAATTCACACTCTCTCTCTCCCTCCAACCATCGACATATGTGACTTCCACTTTTTCTTCAACCTTCTTGTCTCTACTAGTCACCCCCTAGGCAAATTGAATAATAATAACCCAATACACGACAAATCCAAGCTGGTATCTTCTCTCAGAACCCTCCAAGCCCCACATACAGGATAAACCCTTTGCCCTCCGAAGCAATTCCTTTTTTCGAAAGAAACATAAAATCAGCTAGCTGACTGTCCAGCGGGGAAAAATCGCCCCAACTTTTCTTTTTTAATTTTTTTAAGCGCATTTTCATTACGAATTTCCAGGAAGCAACTCCTAAATCAACTGCTGATCACAAAGTGGTCGATCTGATTGCTCGTACGGTGTTGGACAGTTGAAACCCACAGAGCTTCTCATAATGCTCTGTGCCTCCGATCACAAGTCGGGTGGAAGCTGCAGAAATCCACAAACCACAAAATCCCTTCAAGTGGGGGGTGGGGGCGCAGTGATCAGAACCCACCTTCGCATTCAAATCATCCATCACGATCATAAAGCACCTTTAGAAAGCCTCTCCTCAATTGTGTGTATTTTTCCGTAGAAGGCATCCGTCCCCACCACATAGGAAGTCTCCGTTGTTTGGTAGCACTGTACAATTCTGATGCATCTTAACTTGAGCCGGAATTTTGTAGTCAGAATCCCGTCAGAAACCGGTTTCCACGTCAAGAGAGTACCCCTTATGGTAGCCGTCAGAAATTACCCGAAACCGGATTCGTGTCTGCTACCACTTGGTTTTCCTGGGTAAAGAAGCATATTGCCGGAAGAGGGATAGGGATACTCTCCAAAGTCTCACCATCTTACTTTGTGTGGACCCAGAATGTCTAGCCTGTATCGTTAGAACTCCCGCTTGAAATGTAAAAAGCAAGCTTTTTGAGGCCCCTCGCCACAGTTATCGAGAAGCATGCACACAGGCCGTTTTCGATAACCGGAGGCTTTTCGCTTGACATCATTCCCCATCTGAGACAATTTACAGGTTCCTGACCAATAAATTTCTATTCCTTTTAGTCCCGAGCTCGGGCGTGAATGGGGTCTTTGCAGGAGAGCTGCTAGATCCATATAGGTGGGACTCTCTCTGTTTTACGTACCGGTCTCCTCTGCTGTATGAGGTTGTGATGACAGCGCAGGACAGGAAACTGCTCAAGGCCTGTCAACGAGGAGCGTTGTTAGTGTGTCTTCCGAATCAGGAGGGGCGTACCCTTGCTGCAAACTGATTTATTTGAAACTGATCAGAGGGAGGAGGTTGAACCACTTGTAGTGAAAAGGTTGTCGGACGAGAGGGTAACATCTTAGTGCCACCTAAGACGGAACGAAAGTTGAAAAGGCCAGGTCTCATACGAGTACGTTCAAAGTGTGTTTGCCAGAAGAAGGTTCTATCATGGCCTTTGGGGTTGAGATGGGTTTCGTCCTGACGGGGTATGATAGCTTGAACAAATTTCTCTTCTCATGGAACCTTACCTCCAGTCAAGATTTTGTTTGGTGTGGAAAGACTCTGAGGACTACTGTGGAATCCGTAATCTAGACGATATAGACATTAACGTTATGAACAAACTCTTCCATTTTTGCCAGTGATAGGCTTCGACGCGTTAATAGATACGCACGTACTGCCTTCCGACGCAGTATGATAAGTAGTAGCCGCGGTGGGCAGCCACCAGTCTCGTGTGTTTTGTGTTAGTATTGTCTTGAGATGTCCCATGCGTTGTTTTGTACGTAGAGCTGTTATTAATTGGTCGAAAAGTTTTTTTTGCGGTTCTCCGCTCCAAACTGATTCCAGTCAACCCGTTGAGGAGTATCAGCCCCACGTACTCGAGGAGTAGCGGCTCTTACCACGAAGCCTCACCGGAGGATATCTAGTACCATGGAAACCAGGACCCCTTCTGAAAGCATATGTTCCAGGAGAATTTCTTGGGGATGTGCTCTCAGTCCCAGTATTTGCTTTTGACCCCCTTGTAAGAGATTCATGGTGGTTGTACCCGTATCGTGGGCAGAGATCCTCGTGGGCTCAAGGGTGCAGTTGCGCTACACAACTCGGGCGCCGTACCCCTTAGTTTCGGTTGAAGTGTTAAATAAACCTCGTATCCATTGGTATGAATGCTGTGCCTGCGTTCAGTATAAACCAGCACCGCTGTGGTTGATTGTGGTCTATAATCGATCCGTGTCCGAAGAGAACCGTGGGATTATGCCTACATCGCAGATACTCACGTTAAACCGCGAGGACCTTCGGCCGTTTTTGTCTCCCCGAGTCTACAAGGGTTTCATGGAAAGTCGTCCTTGCCAAGATGCCTCACCATAGGTCATCTGGTACCATGGGAATCGGAATAGCTCTCTGAGCTCTAGTGCGTCAATGTGCAAGCATTACTCGCTGGACACTATTGAATTTGAGGATGGATGAGCCTGCACAATTACTTTCGAAAAATTTCATATATGACCTAAAGCTCTGATTACTCAGTTGATAAAAATCAACTCAAGAAGAATCCAGAGCATTAACACTTAATGAAACGCCATATATCTATTCATACGCGTGTATTACCTCAGAACGTTTAAACCCTATTTCCTTTTCGTGCTTCTCGTACATTGATCTTCAACCCATCACTCCAAAAATAGACACTATTAGTGGCGGTTTTCCCACAATAAATATTCAAATTTGTTTATTCTATTGTTGCACGGTTCCGATTTTATCACAAATAAAGGACGGATCAAACGATTAAATTCCCCCACAGACAACGCTACCTACAAAGGAGTTCGGAAAATATCGAACTCTGGGATTCAAGGAACAACAATCGGCGCAAATAGCCCCAAAAGTGGAGGGTATTTTTCACACTAATTTTCCCTATTCATTCTAATTGTCATGTATTAAACGCGGTGTATTTTTATCTATAGTGGCAGTTATGAGTCTTCAGTTCTAAAGGACATCAGTTTATTGCTCAAATAAGTTCATTCAACTCTCAGGTAATTTTGTCCTGACAACACACTTTGGAACGTATCACCGAATTGTTGTTCCTGCGTTAGTCTGACACGTACTGCTATAGGACACTTGCGTTTCAGATCGGTTCACAAAAATCATACTGGGTTGATCCCTCTAATTAGTTGCGAAATGTTTCTTGGGTGAGCCTTTGGATTGCCGCAATACTTACCAGATATTACTTCATTCATTAGTTAAACCAGGAGCCCTACTTTAGATTCTTTTATGCTACTTGCAGCCGGGGAATCCCCAATTGATTCACAGGTATTGTGTCAGACTGCTAAGAGGTTGGTCCTTACCTGGGCTACCAAATGTTGCTTATTAATACGTGAATTAAAGCTTAAGGCATAGTACGTGCTACTATGAGCCGGCTTCTACAGATACACGTGTATCTTTACAAAAAATGGAATACTGGACAAAGCCCCACACTTAACGCGACGGATGTTGGTTCGAAACTAAACATAGAGCATGGTAGACTCTCCCACATAATTTCTGCCATTCTCAAGGTCTGGTAACATTAGGGATCAGAAAACAGCCCTACTTCCTCTTGAGCACTCTGTTTACTATAAAGAATCCCAAAAATTTACTCCGAAATCCACATATGCCCAAAAATATCTCTTAAATTTGGTACATGAGCAGCAAAAGAGTCCACTTCGAAGAGCCATGAACTTACCGAGTATAGTACGTATCTGCATCTATTTTCAGGACTCCGAATATCTTCGGAGCGTGCTACCACGCATATGCAGAACTGGTTTGGTGTTTGATTCGGATGGCGTGGTGTTAAATGCGGTTTGTTTTGTTTACAACGGCAGACAGGAATGAAGTGGATTTACACAAAAAATTAGAAAATGTCACGCAATGGTATTTCCAGCGGTGTCGGTTGATTTGCAGCAAATGCGGTTGGTAACAAAAGGTGAAAACCCAACGACCTTGGGGAAGTATCTACATGAACACATTTGATGTCTTAATAAAATATTATAACGTTTGAGAAATTGCAGCAATAAATAACTGACAATGACAAAATCTCAAAAGAATGATAAATTTTCCACGTTTTCTTGGGACATATTCTTGCAGAGTGAATACCGGAAAAGAGGGTGTGTTTCTGCTCTACTTCTATAATATTATATTTATTGAAGAAATACGCTTTACAACTATCGCTTTAGATTGTTTTAATGGCTTAGATTTACTCAAGCTATTTTCGGGTAATTCAAAATGCTTCCCCTGTCCACTAACAACATCAACAAACGCTGGGAATAATTGGGAAATAAACCCCATAAGTGCCATCAGCTCTAAAAATCAAAACGGATAGAGAGCAATCAATATTTTAGTGGCTTTGTGGAACAACCCGCCTTAAACACTCAATGACAATCATGTTTACAGTCTGGTTCCGTCCTGAGTACATGAAAGGATTATTGGAGGCGCTTAACATACTTAATTTTCCAAAAATCCATTTGAATTTTACAGCCCCATAAAACCGTTTCCTCACTATCTCCTATGTTCTTGTAGCTCTCTGGAGAATGGCATTGATTATTAAGATAACAACTACAAACGTATAAAATTATGATTATGCTAAGTAAAGATGAAATGTTAGAGCCTATAAAGAAAAAGATCACCCTTCACTACTTAAATCTTAGCACTGGGGTATAACGAAATCATTAAAGGCATATTTTAGCTCGTTTTTGATTGTGATTCCTTTGGTGATATTCATGAATATACGAGTATCCATAGGACATCAAGTATGTATGACGTATGGCCTAGTGTTTCTCTCCGGTTTGTGGCGTATAAGTACCCGCTCTGCCTCTCTTCTCACCAACAGCTCTACTACCAAACCCTATCTCCACCTCCACGTGGTGACCGCTGGGAGCTCTTTCTTAACGAAAAGCTGCAGACGGAGAAGGATGAAGGCGAGTCTCCCGCGCCTAAAAACGGGACAAATTGTACCAACTGGTCCTCCAGGTTGGGGGTTGGGTAGGGCTGACAACCCTACACGGAAAACAACATGTTACGAAGCCACAACAGGAGCCTCGGATAGGATGCACTTTAAAACGACGGACCCGGCAACGACAAAGGAACAACGATTTGCGCGTTTTCTCATGGAACGTGCCCTCCCTGTACAGAGATAAAGCTGATGAGCAGCTAGCCGATACCCTGTCCCAATATAGGGCTGATGTAACAGCGTTGCAAGAGATGCGATGGACAGGGACCGGTTTCCTGGAGAAGAGCCACTACACCATATATTATAGCGGTCATCCAGTAAACCATGTGCTCGGAGTAGGTTTCTTAGTCAGCCAAAAAATGAAACCTGCTGTTATCGGCTTTGAAAGCATAAGCGAACGGCTATACACTCTGCGCTTGCGAGGCAAGTTTAGAAATATAAGCCTCATAAACGTTCACGCCCCTACAGAGGAGACTGCAGAGTCGGAGAAGGATACCTTCTACGAGCCAGCAGAACGAACCCTCGAAGCCTGTCCCAAATATGATATCAAAATCATACTTGGGGATTTTAACAGCTAAGTAGGGAAGGAGCCCGTGTTCAGGCGATACGTTGGCTCCCATAGCTTACACGAAAAACAAATGATAACGGACTGCGGATTATTCAATTAGCAGGGTCACACGAAATGGTTGTTGGAAGTACCTGGTTTGCGCGGAAAGCGGTCCACAAACATACGTGGGCCTCTCCAGACGGGACCACTTTCAACCTAATTGACCACGTGTTGATCGAACGCCGCCACCTCTCAGCCTTGATGAATGTCAGAACATATAGGGGGGCCAATATAGACTCGGATCACTATCTCGTTGGCATGGTGCTCCGAGCTCGAATAACAATACCACCTAGAATCCCCTCTGACAATCAGGTGAGAGTGAACACTGAAGCCATCCACAACACAACCCTCCGCGACACCTATAAGAGGGAAATGGATGCTGCAATAACCGCAGTCAACAGAGGACCTGCAGATGAAGCATCAACTAATGATCTTCACAACCACCTGAAGAACGTTATCATGGATACGGCCACAAATATACTTGGCCCCAGCCGCAAAAGGAGTCGGAACGGCTGGTTTGACGATGAATGTAAGCTAGCAACGGAACGGAAGAATGCCGCATACCGAGTAATGTTCCATTCTCAAAGAACGCGGGCACGCGCAGAGACTTATCACGAACTCCGTCGAGCGGAGAAGCGACTTCACAGACGGAAAAAGGAAGCCTGGGAGAACCAGCAAGTCTATGAACTAGAAAAGTACAGGGAGCAACCGCACCAGGCACGGAAGTTTTACCAACAAGTCAGCAGGATGAAGCCTTATACACCTCGATGCTCATCCTGCCGAGACAAAGAGGGAAATCTGATTTCCGACAGAATGGGCATATTAGAGCGATGGGTTGAGTACTTTGATGAGCTACTGAACAACCAGAACATCGGCGAGTTGGAGGTGCCGCCAACTGAAGACGACGGACAAATACTGCCACCACCAAGTTTAGGAGAAACAGTCCGTGCAATTCATCGACTTAAAAACCACAAGTCACCAGGAGCCGATGGAATTACAGTCGAATTGGTTAAATATGGAGGGGACCAATTACACCAAGTGGTTCATCAACTGATGCTCAAGGTATGGGACAGCGATTCAATGCCTGACGACTGGCAACGAGGCATTATCTGTCTCATACATAAAAAGGGGGATATCACGCAGTGCCACAATTATAGAGGTATCAAGTTGCTGAGTACCATCTATAAGATATTCTCCTCTATCTTGCTAGGCCGGATAGCCCCATACGCCCAGAACATCATTTGCCCATACCAAAGAGGCTTCACTCCAGGCAAATCAGCAACAGATCAGATTTTCTCTCTGCGGCAGGCGATGGAAAACTGTTGGAATATGTACAACAGTTGCACCATCTGTTCATCGACTTTAAAGCCGCCTATGATAGCATAGCCAGGGTAAAACTGTACACGGCCATGAGAGAATTCGGTATCCCGACGAAATTAATAAGACTGACTAGGCTGACCCTGACCAATGTGCAAGGCCAGGTAAAAGCAGCAGGATCACTCTCAAGACCATTCGACATCAACAACGGTCTACGACAAGGGGATGCGCTATCATGCGTCCTCTTTAACCTGGCCCTCGAGAAAGTGATCCGTGATGCTGAGGTGAATACAAGAGGTACGATCCTCTCCAAGTCCACCAAACTACTGGCCTATGCTGACGATATCGACATCATGGGAAGAACCACCCGAAACGTACAAACTGCCTTCATCCAGATCGAGCAGGCGGCGCGAGATCTTGGGCTGCACATCAATGAAGGCAAGACAAAATATATGGTGGCAACGTCAGCACCGAAGACGAATCAACCAACAACATCAAACCGCACTGGTCAAACACAAACACGAAGAAGAATAAGGATAGGAGAATACAATTTTGAGACCGTTGACAATTTCTCCTATCTAGGGTCGAAAATCACAACCGATAACAACTACGATGATGAAATCCGCGCACGGTTGTTGTCAGCCAACAGAGCCTATTTCAGCTTACAAAGACTGTTCCGCTCGAAACGTCTCACCATAGGGTCAAAGCTCTTACTGTACAAGACTATGATCTTGCCAGTCCTCATGTATTCCTCGGAAACTTGGGTTCTTAGCGAGAAAAATTGCGAGCTCTTGGCCGCGTTCGAGAGAAGAATCCTCCGAAGAATTTTGGGCCCCCTACATGAGGATGGACGATTCCGTAGCCTGCACAATGACGAAATCTATGAGCGATACCATGACCGTCCGGTTGTGGATAAAATCCGGCTCAATAGGTTACGGTGGGCGGGTCACTTAATCCGTATGGATGAAGATGATCCCACCCGGAAAGTCTATAAGGGCAATATCTATGGTAGGAAAAGAAGACGAGGTAGACCCTGCCTAAGATGGAGCGATGGCGTGGGCCAGGACGCCAGACAGCTTTTAGGGATATCGAATTGGTGGACCTTGGCGCAAAACCGGGATGTCTGGAGTTCCTTATTAAGGCAGGCCTAGACCGGATACCGGTTGTTGCGCCGTTGATGATAATGACTGGGGTATAACGAAATCATTAAAGGCATATTTTAGCTCGTTTTTGATTGTGATTCCTTTGGTGATATTCATGAATACACGAGTATCCATAGGACATCAAGTATGTATGACGTATGGCCTAGTGTTTCTCTCCGGTTTGTGGCGTATAAGTACCCGCCCTGCCTCTCTTCTCGTATAACTATTTTTTCTCCATTTGATTTCCAATTAAATTGGGTATTAATTTCACACTTAATATGGTGAAGATTATAAGCAGCCCATCATTATCTCGAGGTATCCGATCGATTTTGAAGCGACCTCGTACTTACCAACCCGAATTTCGATAGTGTTGTTTTTCTTGTGATTGGTAATAAGGACAGCTTCCGTCTTATCCACCAGCCAGATTCAATTTCACCATTTGAACCCATGTTTTGATGGCATGAATGATTTTATTTGAATACCATTCCACTTCCTGGTGGTGTTTTGCAACTACTACCACTGCCAGGTCGTCTATAAAACCAATCAAGGTTGCCTCTTTGACACGCGAAGACCGAGCACTCCGTCATACATTATGTTCTACCACAAGGGCCCTAGTAGGGAGCCTTGGAGAACACTTGTTGCCACAATATATTACTTCGGCCCGTCGTCAGTCTCGTACCATAGAAGTCTCTTTGAAAAATAACTCTTGATTATCCGAGAATCCAGTTTAACTAGGGTGCCTTTAATCTAACCCCAGTTGGCCGAGTTAAAGGCATTGCTGACATTCAACGTCACTACGGCGCAGCATTTACCGGCGGACGATGCCTCCCGGGTCAAATCTACGATCGTTGCAATGGCATCGACCGTAGAGCGCACTCTACGAAACCCATCCTGCCGCTCTGGAAGACCACCCGCTAGCCCGACGAACAGAAGCAGCCTGTTGTACACCCCCCTTTTCAACATTTTCCCCATACTGACTAAAAGACAGAGAGGGTGGCATGAAGAACAGAACTAACCTTTGGGTCTTCCACTCCACGAGAAACACTCCTTCGACCATGCACGATTCAAATATACTTATGAACCATGCGGCCTTATTTTAGCCGCCAACTTCAGGGCTTTGTTCGGAATCCAGTCCAATCCCGGGGCATTATTGTCCCCAATTCGTCCACAGATCTCCCGAAGAGGTTACCCCGGGGATTGAGAAAAAGTCCTGTTGAATCATTGGATTAGGTCCACTTTCTTCCTGTTGTGGGAAAAGAATTGCGATTATTTCTAATTGGAGTAGCGGGAACGTCTTTTGATGTGATTTTTGTCCACGAAGCTTGTTCATTACAACCTTGTAAGCAGTGCCCCACGGGTTTGAATTAGGCTCAAGGTACAACTGCTTGTAGCAATTCCGTTTACTTTCCCGGATAGCCTTTTTAAAGCTACTTCGAAGATCGCAATATTCTTTCTGCTACTGCCGAAACGAACCAGAAGGAAACCAGAACCCTTCTGGTTCGTTGGCAAAGCCTCCTTCCTCACAGACATGATGCTTTCAACAGCAATATTTCTTGGTTCCACCAGTAGTTTGGCTTACTATTACTGTGATGGATTTCCGAAACCCCCTTTCAGATATTTGGGTTATGTAGTTTCTGAGAACGGGTTCATGAAATAACTTTTCGGACCGTCGCACTCTTCCCCTTTGCAACCAATGTCAAATCTAGTAACTACTTCAGAAAGTACTGAGCGTGACCTTTAATTTGATAGCCCACATGACTATATTCGGTGAACATCCTCCTTTGCATGTAAATTACCAAATTGGAATCTAATGTGGATATCCCTGGCAAAAGTTGGTATTCCCGTCTACTTCGCTGCTATCTTCGATAGCTATTTAGCTGAAAGGAGGCTCTGGTATGACACCGATGACCCCAGGAGTACCTTGTTTCCGCGGGTGTCCAACAAGGCTCCGAATTGAGCCCACTGCTGTGGAACATCATGTACAATGATATACTTAATCCTTCCCTTCTGGAGGAAGCCACTGTGGTAGGTTACGATGGCGACCCAGCACTGACTGTGTTGGCAAAACATCTCGAAGATGCTGAGTTTTGCTCTTGCGAAGGAACCAGTGCTGGTCAGGATTGTCTAGAGTTTTCGCCGAACACTTTGCGGAGGAAAAGATGGAAACGAAAGAGAAATTACGCCTTTATTAGAATTGGGAATCATATCATCACTTCCAAGCCAACCATAAAATATTTGGTAGTGATGATAGACGGGAAGCTTAATTATAAGCAACACACGCAGTACGTGCGCGACAAAGTGTCCACTACAAGTATGGCCCTGGCAAAAAAGATGCCGAACGTGCCTCTGGGGTGCCTCTGGGTTGCTATACTAGGGCAGGTGCCTTCTGTGCCTGAAGTTTTGTTTCCCCCTATTCCACTGATAATTTAAAGTAGCTTTTCTCTAATTGCACGCGCGCCTATCAGGTAGGGTGGGGACCTTAAAGGCCGCGCGTCAGAGCACTTCTGAGGTAAGAGGAAAATTGATCGAGGATGTGATCCGTCGGGGATCACTTGGATCCGGAGTTGTACGGATCCACGCCGCGGCCGAGTCGTCCTTTTTTTTATTTCATTTTCAGGTTTAGCTCGTGTGTTGTTTATTTCGTTAGATTCGCGCGAATCCTCGTATTTGGTTTATTTTTCAGGATACGGTGTGGACCCAAGTACCGGAAAGGATACGTGAATTTTAGTATAATGACGAATCGAAGTACTCAAAGGACCCCTTCACATCGCGGAGGCTGGTTGGAGTGCTCCCCTCATGGTCATGTCAGGATGGTCGTATGACCACTGCCAAGCTCTTTTTGTCATAACAAACTGTCAGCAAAAGTTTGGAAAACTGGCGGATAAATCCGGAAGAACTACTGTAATCCTCTTTAGAGGCGCACCAACAAGAGGCGCGTGAAGCAAAAGTAACGGTACTTCCCGCTGCGGGCACAATTAGCTTCAAAGGAACCGCGGATAACCTTTGTAGAGCAAACTGGCGAAAAGGGTAAAAGACGAAGACGTTTCTGGAGCAGAATTCATCTAGGTTGTCTCGAAGGCCCAAAAAGGAAGGCAAAGAAAGACAAGAAGAAACAACCTGTCGCACCGATAGAAATTCATGTTCTTAAATCCAAGGCCGATACGCATAGTGAAGCAACGAGACAAAAGGCAAGGAAACGTAGGAACACTTACAGGATCCACTACAACACCAAACGTAAAGGCAGTAGAGAAGAAATATTTCCCATACGGAATACGAACGGTGGCAGACTATTCGTTAATAGTACTTTTTGTAAGGGGGTCGATGGGCTCCTGGGAAGGTTCCGCTTTCTAGCCTAGAACCAATGTGTTCTGTGGGTACCTAATATTTTATCTGTATTATAAATAACTAGAGGTAATCAATCCCTGGATAAGATTCCCCTGTGCGAATTCTCGAGGGCAAAAACTCGCTATGCTGTCGTGACAACCACAGTGTATTGATGGTCGCTTGCCGAGATGTCGTCCAGAACTTGCCACCCGTCCACTAGCTACACCAGTGACTCCGACGCGCTGATTACGTCAGGAAAGCTTCCCTCGCAGCTTGGGTACCGGAACGTTGGGGTGGATTCGACGTTTAAAACTATTAGTCCTATTCTCACCACCGTTTCGAAAATTGGTTTCCCTATGCAATCTGGGTGAGGTATGCCTCATTCAAGCACCCTGGCATTGAAGTCACCCCCGACTAGGATCCGTATGTGATAGCGTCCTTCAAAGCATCATTCACATAACAAAGCTTAATTTGTTGTCCTCGAGCCTAGTTCGACTACGTTTCGTTTAGCGAATAGAAGACATTTCTGCTCCGCAATTTTCGGGTTTGATCTTGTAATGGATTTCACTGAGAAAAAAAATCTTGCCTTCCATCGGCTAAACAAGCAGAGCTGGCGGTCTAGTCCTTCTTCGTCTCCCCAACGTTTCTTTTGGTGCTCTGTCCTTCGTGTCCACCTTAATTTTAAGCCGAAGTTTTTCCGATGACGTTTGTGTTGTTGTCTTTTGTGCCTCTTCACCATCTTCTTTTGAGCCCTGGAGAGTACCTGAGTGAAGTCTCCTTCAAATGTCCCATCCTCCTTTCGTTTTTTCCCCAGTTCCCAATGGGCTTCTGCGATCCATTTGCGCGGTAATGTCTGAGTTGACGTCTCCGTTGCAGATGTCGCATCACTTTGCGGTAGTGATTAATGGGGATAATCGGGGGATGATCGGACATTAGACATTAGAAGAGTAATATCATTACCACTTCTCTATTGGATAGCGATGCATGATGATGATGTTTTAATGTTAAGTGATGTGAATGTGATATTACAATTTAAGGTGATATCACTGTTGTGATGCTGGATACATAATCAACTTCCTCCTATTGCCTTGATGAGAAACATAAAATCATATATTAATGCAATAGAGAGGACTCAAGCGAGGTGGTCGCCCGTGCAGAACGGCAACCTACACTGAATAAGTAATAACTCCCTTGAAAAAAAGAATCAATGGGTTGATGGACTGCATGGCTTATCGAAAACCCGATCTGTGGTTGAGTAGAAAGCATGGTGATATTGATCATTTCTTTACCTAGCCCTTTGGTGGCTATGGAGATGTTCAGTCTTAACTGTACATTTGCAAAATTTGGAAGATATGTTTCTCCGACTGTATGTGTGGTAATGAGGTGGACCACGATGCAAATCACGACTTTTTTCTAATGGAAGGTGGGATGCAGTTCGCCAACAACTTTATTCAGACACAGGGGAGCTGCCTCTGGAGAACATTATCAGAGAAATGCTGAGAAGCGCTGCTAAGTGGAGTCGTGTTGTGCATTATGTTCGAATTCTCCTCTTTTTGAAGAAGATTAAGCTTCATCGATGGAGGGATCAAATACATGAACTTCTTTGAATTAACAAATTCTCTTCCCGTTCTCCCCTCCTGTTAAAGAAGAGGACTCCTTGATACGAAGGCTACTTAAAGCCGGAGCACGAAAGGTCTAGCCTGAAGGAATGTTTCATACGATTCCAAACAATACTCTGTGATTTCCGCTATGGAAATTTAGTACTCAGTGCCTAAATGCATTTTACAATCCTACGCGGGGCATTGTGCATCAACTACACCGTGCCTCCGTTATCGGTATTATGGCATTGCGATTTCGCTCCCCACAGGACTCTTCTACTTTTCTCGCACTGTTCTGCTCCACATAGCTCTAGATCTTGTGGTATCCTTGCGTCTAATTATACTGAAGATGGTGCTCCGCTGGAAAAAAATGTAAAAGTAACTAGAAAGTTCTTTGAAATGATTGACTCGGATTCAGGTCCTCCACTCTAAAGAAAGATGGCATCCTTCAAAAGGTCGCATTTCTCTCCGCTTCCTTTTCCGTATTCATGCTTGGAAAAGGAACTTCACCGTTAGTGACACAACTTCCGATATAACTTCCTTCTACCAATGTAAGGTATGCGTTTCGGATGATAAGCTAAACGCCCATATGAGCCTACAACAACAAACCTGCCGGTAATCTAATCTCTTTGATAGATATCACTTACAGCATGCATTATCCTAGAAGTCCAAGATGGCCGAAGAAGTAACATTCCAACTTATACTAATTTCAAAATAAAATTAAAAGCAAAATTAAAACATCTAAGTAGCGTACAAAAATAATAAATAGATAATCCATAAATTATTATAAATTTCTAAGAGATGAAATTCAATGGAACTGAGGTATAATAAAACAGCTTGCTTTTCACCTGAATGTATTATAATTTCGTTTAACGTTTTCTATGAACAACCCAACGTTTTTTCCCAACTACATTTTTATGTCCAGGTTATTGGAAAAGTTTACCTTTAATCCGTGTAATTGAACTGCACCTTCAAAGTAAATATAATTCAGTACTAACCCCATCATATGTAGAGAACTGCAGTATAAACTACCCATTCCACTTTCAAAAGTTTCCTCACGGAAGTATTGAAATGGTTCCCTTGAAAAGGAGGAGTGAGGAAACATTTTCAATAAACGTCTGGAGGGGCTACAAATGGTAGATCTCTGGAATGAGGAAAGAGGACTTGCAATATTGCTTTGCCTAATGAAAAAAGAAATTGAAACTTCAAAATGGAGTCATGAAATGCGAATTCAAATCGTCTCTTCTAGAATATGAAATCAAAATGTACGTCACTTCCGAAATTTTTAATAGTTGTCACATTTCATCAGTTGCAACAAACAGGACTTTTATCTCAGAAAATTCTATCTATTATTTATCAATCTATCTATCATTCAGTAGTTCCCACACAGGATTTTACTAAACCAAATGCCAATACATGAGAGAGATTTCTCAAATACCTTTCTATTCATTTCATCCCTAATTGATCCTATCACGCATCATAGACAGTTCATTGATTCGAATGCTCATCAGAAGGCACGTCAAAAATTAGGTCAGAAACTACTCAATCCGTTCCGCTGGAGTTGAAATATCATTTAATGAAATCTGTTGAGTACGTAAAATGTACGTCTTTTGCAGACCAGTCAGCGTCGAAAGCATCCCTTCTATGCATTCTAAAAATACACTCGAAGGGAAGCTACTCACCAATTCACTTTCCATACATGATTGATACTGCTGAGATCCAATTGAAATCTACTCTCCACTCGACCAGAAAATCTTTCATTGAATGAAGCAGGAAAAGATATTTTCACACAAAAAGAAAGCAAGAATGAATCATGAATTCAGAATCTTGAATCCTTTCTGACTTTTTTTTCAGGATTCAAGTATGTCTGCACGGAGGAAATATCACAATCATCTTTCGATACTTTCAATTCTTCCGTTTATAAATTTTTCCCTTTGGCTCAGGAGAATCTTTGAAATGTTGCCAAGAAGCGATGAGGACAGACGAAGGATGTGTATTGAATGGCACAAAATATAAACCAATAGAAATGAAAAATCTTCGAAATGCCGGTGTTAAATAAAATGCAGAGCGGAACGGGTGTAGAGGAGTCCAGAAGCTTCTTCCATTGTACCACATCCTTAAGTGAAGTTTCCTTTTATTAGGATGGAATGCTAGTAACTGTTATGCTGAAAACGTCCTAGAGAGTCAAACTGTGGCAGAAATTCCTTTCGCCAACGGTATTAGCCAAGCCATTGGATATATGGGTAAAGATAGGATTCACGCGTGCCTATTGAAACTCATTCGCACTATCATGGCCGTTCAAGATTTTTTGAGTGGTAATCCTTTCAGTGATTCTTTAACATCGCCTCATTTTTGCTTCAATAAACTCCACTTCAATCCCTGATGTCTATTTTCCCATCTATTTTTTTTACGACTCACAACATGTGACCTTGTGACATCTTCCAACGAAAAGCTTCCATGTCTAATGAAGGAGCCACTTTATCTCCGAAATCTCGATATATTCAAAATAAAATTGCGATTTCTTCTTAAGGTTTACGAAGCAAATGGAGACACTGACACCTGCGAACGCATTTTCCTTAACAACCGAGTAAGTATGTGCTGGGAATGGGATAAGGATTGGGAATGGAAAAGTTCATTAGGGTCAGCTTTGATCATTTTGCTGGGGTGAAGGATCGTAATTGGCAAGAGAGAATTGTACTACAAAAAAAGCGGCTATGACTTTTATAGAAAATTAGGATTTGATGCAAATGGCTCGAGTGGTGAAATTTTCTGTCGTTAATCTCAATGCCTAAGCATTCAATAACCGAGGAATTATAATATGACTGGCGCGTTTCGATGAATTACACTGCTCATCTGATTAGGACGTCAAAAGGTAGTATAGGTCCCAGGGCGAAAAGTGGATTGGTACCCATGTGGGAAATGCCCCCTAAACCAACATCAACAGCTCTACTACCACACCCTATCTCCACCTCCACGTAGTGACCGCTGGGAGCTCTTTCTTAACAAAAAACTGCAGACGGAGAAGGATGAAGGCTAGTGTCCTGGGACTAAAAATGGGGCAGATTGGTTCAACTGGTCCTTCAAGTTGGGAGTTGGGTAGCACTGATGACCCAACACGGAAAACAACTCGCTACGAAGTCAAAAAAGAGGCCTCGGAACGTGCGTTTCTTGTAAAGAGAAGGGGCTGCCAAGCAGCCAGCGCATACCTTGTGCCAATATAAGCTGAAGTACCAGGAGGTATGTTGAGTAGGGACCGCCTTCTTAGAGAAGAGCAACTACACCATGTATTATAGCAGTCATTCACTTAGATTTCTTAGTCAGCCAAAAAATGAAACCGCTGTTATCGGCTTTGAAAGTATAAGTGAACGGCTGTCCACTGGCGCTTGCGAGGCAAATTCGGAACATTCAGGCCCCTGGAAAGGAAACTGCTGAGTTGACGAAGGATACCTTCTACGAGGCAGCTAAACGGACCGTGGAATATTAAAGTCATACTTGGAGATTTTAACAACAAGTAGGGACAGAGCCCGTATTCAGGCGACACGTTGGCTCCCATGGCTTAGGATACCAATGATAACCGATTGCGCATTATTCAATTAGCTCGATTAGCTCTCGAGACGGGACAAGTTTCAACCAAATCGACCACGTGTTGATCGAACGCGGCCACCTTTCAGCCTTGATGAATGCCTCGAATAAAAACACCACCTAGAATACCCTCTGACAATTAGGTGAGAGTTTACACTGCAGCATTTACAGCACAGCTCTCCGTAACACATATAAGGGCGACATGGATGCCGCAACAAATGCAGTCAACAGAGGCCTTGAAGATGAAGCATCAACGAAGGGTCTTTCCAATCACAGGAAGAACGGTATCATTCATACGGCACATACTTGGCCTCAGTCACAAGGAAAGTCGGAACGGCTGGTTCGATGTTGAAGGTAAGCTAGCAACGGCACGGAAAAACGTGGCCACGCATAGGGACCTACCATGAACTTCGTCAAGGGGAGAAGCGTCTTAACAGACGGAAAAAGGAAGCCTGAGGGAGTAGCCGCACCAGGCGCGGAAGTTTTACCAGCAAGTCAGAGAGAGAGAGGGAAATCTGATTTCTGACAGAATTGACATATGAGTTAGAGGTCGCGTCAACTGAAGACAACAGAAAAATATTTCCACCACCAATTAGGGAAGAAACAGTCCGTGCAATTCATCGGCTTAAAAATCATAGGTCCCCAGGAGCGGATGGAATTATATCCGAATTGGTCAAAATGTAGAAGCGACCAATTACACCAAGTGGTCTATCAACTTATGCCCAAATTGTGGAACAGCGAATCAATGTGTGACGATTGGAAATGAGGCATTACCTATCCCATATATAAAAAGGTAAATATCACGCAGTACAGCTATTATAGAGGTATCACGTTGCTGAGTGCCATCTATAAGATAATCTTCGCTATCTTGCTAGGTCGAATAGCCCCATATGCCTAGAACATCATTCATCATCATCAACGGCGCAACAACCGGTATCCGGTCTAGGCCTGCCTTAATAAGGAACTCCAGAGGTTTTGCGCCGAGGTCCACCAATTCGATATCCCTAAAAGCTGTCTGGCGTCCTGACCTACGCCATCGCCCCATCTTAGGCAGGGTCTGCCTCGTCTTCTTTTTCTACCATAGATATTGCCCTTATAGACTTTCCGGGTGGGATCATCCTCATCCATACGGATTAAGTGACCCACCCACCGTAACCTATTGAGCCGGATTTTATCCACAACCGGACGGTCATGGTATCGCTCATAGATTTCGTCATCGTGTAGGCTACGGAATCGTCCATCCTCATGTAGGGGGCCAAAAATTCTTCGGAGGATTCTTCTCTCGAACGCGGCTAAGAGTTCGCAATTTTTCTTGCTAAGAACCCAAGTTTCCGAGGAATACATGAGGACTGGCAAGATCGTAGTCTTGTACAGTAAGAGCTTTGACCCTATGGTGAGACGTTTCGAACGGAACAGTCTTTGTAAGCTGAAATAGGCTCTGTTGGCTGACAACAACCGTGCGCGGATTTCATCATCGTAGTTGTTATCGGTTGCGATTTTCGACCCTAGATAGGAGAAATTGTCAACGGTCTCAAAGTTGTATTCTCCTATCCTTATTCTTTTTCGTGTTTGTGTTTGATCAGTGCGGTTTGATGTTGTTGGTTGATTCGTCTTCGGTGCTGACGTTGCCACCATATATTTTGTCTTGCCTTCATTGATGTGCAGCCCAAGATCTCGCGCCGCTTGCTCGATCTGGATGAAGGCAGTTTGTACGTCTCGGGTGGTTCTTCCCATGATGTCGATATCGTCAGCATAGGCCAGTAGTTGGGTGGACTTGAAGAGGATCGTACCTCTTGCATTTACCTCAGCATCACGGATCACTTTCTCGAGGGCCAGGTTAAAGAGGACGCATGATAGCGCATCCCCTTGTCGTAGACCGTTGTTGATGTCGAATGGTCTTCAGAGTGATCCTGCTGCTTTTATCTGGTCTCGCACATTGGTCAGGGTCAGCCTAGTCAGTCTTATTAATTTCGTCGGGATACCGAATTCTCTCATGGCCGTGTACAGTTTTACCCTGGCTATGCTATCATAGGCGGCTTTAAAGTCGATGAACAGATGGTGCAACTGTTGTCCATATTCCAACAGTTTTTTCATTGCTTGCCGCAGAGAGAAAATCTGATCTGTTGCTGATTTGCCTGGAGTGAAGCCTCTTTGGTATGGGCCAATGATGTTCTGGGCGTATGGGGCTATCCGGCCTAGCAAGATAGTGGAGAATATCTTATAGATGGTACTCAGCAACGTGATACCTCTATAATTGCTGCACTGTGTGATATCTCCCTTTTTATGTATGAGACAGATAATGCCTCGTTGCCAATCGTCAGGCATTGATTCGCTGATGGTCGCCTCCATATTTGACCAATTCGGCTGTAATTCCATCGGCTCCTGGCGACTTATGATTTTTTAGCCGATGAATTGCACGGACTGTTTCTCCTAAACTTGGTGGTGGCAGTATTTGTCCGTCGTCTTCAGTTGGCGGGACCTCCAACTCGCCGATGTTCTGGTTGTTCAGTAGCTCATCAAAGTACTCAACCCATCGCTCTAATATGCCCATTCTGTCGGAAATCAGATTTCCCTCTTTGTCTCGGCAGGATGAGCATCGAGGTGTATAAGGCTTCATCCTGCTGACTTGTTGGTAAAACTTCCGCGCCTGGTGCGGTTGCTCCCTGTACTTTCCTAGTTCACAGACTTGTTGGTTCTCCCAGGCTTCCTTTTTCCGTCTGTGAAGTCGCTTCTCCGCTCGACGGAGTTCGTGATAAGTCTCTGCGCGTGCCCGCGTTCTTTGAGAATGCAACATTACTCGGTATGCAGCATTCTTCCGATCCGTTGCTAGCTTACATTCATCGTCAAACCAGCCGTTCCGACTCCTTTTGCGGCTGGGGCCAAGTATGTTTGTGGCCGTATCCATGATAACGTTCTTCAGGTGATTGTGAAGATCATTTGTTGATGCTTCATCTCCAGGTCCTCTGTTGACTGCGGTTATTGCGGCATCCATTTCCCTCTTATAGGTGTCGCGGAGGGTTGTGTTGTGGATGGCTTCAGTATTCACTCTCACCTGATTGTCAGAGAGGATTCTAGGTGGTATTGTTATTCGGGCTCGGAGCACCATGCCAACGAGATAGTGATCCGAGTCTATATTGGCCCCCCTATATGTTCTGACATTCATCAAGGCTGAGAGGTGGCGGCGTTCGATCAACACGTGTTCAATTTGGTTGAAAGTGGTCCCGTCTGGAGAGACCCACGCGTGTTTGTGGACCGCTTTCCGCGCAAACCAGGTACTTCCAACAACCATTTCGTGTGATCCTGCTAATTGAATAGTCCGCAGTCCGTTATCATTTGTTTTTTCGTGTAAGCTATGGGAGCCAACGTATCGCCTGAATACTGGCTCCTTCCCTACTTAGCTGTTAAAATCCCCAAGTATGATTTTGATATCATATCTGGGACAGGCTTCGAGGGTTCGTTTTACTGCCTCGTAGAAGGTATCCTTCTCCGACTCTGCAGTCTCCTCTGTAGGGGCGTGAACGTTTATGAGGCTTATATTTCTAAACTTGCCTCGGAAGCGCAGAGTGCATAGCCGTTCGCTTATGTTTTCAAAGCCGATAACAGCAGGTTTCATTTTTTGGCTGACTAAGAAACCTACTCCGAGCACATGGTTTACTGGATGACCGCTATAATATATGGTGTAGTGGTTCTTCTCCAGGAAACCGGTCCCTGTCCATCGCATCTCTTGTAACGCTGTTATATCAGCCCTGTATTGGGACAGGGTATCGGCTAGCTGCTCATCAGCTTTATCTCTGTACAGGGAGCGCACGTTCCATGAGAAAATGCGCAGATCGTTGTTCCGTTGTTGTTGCCGGGTCCGTCGTTTTAAAATCCGTCCTATCCGAGGCTCCTGTTGTGGCTTCGTAACATGTTGTTTTCCGTGTAGGGTTGTCAGCCCTACCCAACTCCCAACCTGGAGGACCAGTTGGTACAATTTGTCCCGTTTTTAGGCGCGGGAGACTCGCCTTCATCCTTCTCCGTCTGCAGCTTTTCGTCAAAAAAGAGCTCCCAGCGGTCACCACGTGGAGGTGGAGATAGGGTTTGGTAGTGGAGCTGTTGCTTGGTTGCTCCATCGTGGGTATCAATCCACGTTTCGCCCCGGGACCTATACTACCCTTTGACCACCCATCATTGGCCCATTCCAAGCAGGCTTCACTCCAGGCAAATCAGCAATGGATCAAATTTTTCCTCTGCGGCAAGCGATGGAAAAACTGTTGGAATATGGACATCAGTTGCACCATCTGTTCATCGACTTTAAAGCCACCTATGATAACATAGCCAGGATAAAACTGTTCAGGGCCATGAGAGAATTTGGTATTCCGACGAAGTTGATAAGACTGAATAGGCTGACCCTGATCAATGTGCGAGGCCAGATAAAAGCATCAGGATCACTCTCAAGACCATTCAACATCATGACAGTCTGTGCCGCAATGATCTTGCCAGTCCTTATATATTCCTGGAAAACCTGGGTTCTAAGCAAGAAAAATTGCGAACTCTTGGCCGCGTTCGAGAGACGAATCCTACGAAGAATTTTTGACCCCTTATATGAGAATGGACGATTCGAAATATATGCGATACCACGATCATCCATACGTCGTTGCACCATGCGTAACCCTCCGAAAAGGTAATTTCGAGGACTAGATTTCAAACCTGCGGCAAATAACTCGTGCCCCTATTCCCACTCGCTCAATGTGCCAACAAGCCCTCTGCACGTTTTGTGCCACTCTATCTGAGCTATTTCCTTTCTACATTGTTTTCTATTGCAAGTCCCTGCTCACTTAGCAAATTTAGTTCACCGATGAAATCGATAAACAGCTTAGTCTTCGAGTATCTGGTATGTGTCGAAACCGTATTGTGGCGCGGAATCTTCAAGCACTTCTAATCCCCCTCCCCCCCTCAATTTCATCTAGTTTACAAACTCCATTGCTAGTTTCTCTAAATTATCGTACAACTTACCTTGCATTTCCACTCCACTTGCGGTATACCGGGTACCTATCCTTGCCTTTACTTAGTTGAGTGAAGACCTCATCATCCCAATATTGGACTCGACCCCGATTGCCTTCTTAACCTCTCTCTACGAAAATAAATTTATATCTTTTTCTTCCTTATTGCACGTTTTTTGACGAAAACATCACGGGCTGTGTCTTTATTCCCTATCCAAAGGGTATAAAGACGGCCTTCTCATTTGACCCTATTTCGTTCCTCTTCTCTGAAAGTCTATGGCAATGGCTGGTTGTCGGTTTACTTTGGCCCCATTTAAATCAAAGAGTTCCCAATCTAGTTGATGTCACCAGATACGTTTTCTATACGAGTTTTTCTGAGGCTAACTTATCCTAATTGGTGCACATCTTTGGTCTTCATTACAGTGGAAGTGGTAGTTGTGCGCTCAGTTGTTGAAATCGCCAATATTTTTCTGACTTCGACATCAACGTGGTTGACGGGGCTAGACACACAGCACAGACAGCAGTACTGCTGGTCGGCAGCAATCCTGCGACTAATACAATAGAGTTGAATCTCTTGGGGTGGTCCTAAATGGCGTCTGGTTTGCAACCTCACGTTAGGGAGAACGATGACGACCCAGCATGGACTTAAGGTTTGGCTAACAATGGTATATCGAAATAGCATTTCAGGGAAGAGGATCGCAGTTTCATATTGTAACTGCTTCCGTTTTAAAAATAATCTTTGCAGGTCTGCAAATAAATTCAAAGTTATGAATTTATGGCATCCATACAGTAAAGATTTACTGTTGATTAGCGCATAATCCTGGCTTGGTACACAAACTCTCATAAGGGTTTGACAAGGACCACTCCCCTGTTTGCATAGATAATTATGGAGATCATCTAAGACTACTGCATATTCCAGTGGTGACAGCTGTCTACACATGGAACCCACAAAAAGGATAAATCAGGTTAGGGCTTTTCTTTCCCAATTATGTGAAGGGCAGAAAATGACGAACTCTGACGCCTCTAGGTTTAAGTTGAAAAAGGGCCATAAAAAACGTTAATAGAGTTATTTCACCGGGCAGGTCACCGGGTACGTCACATCAAGGAGGCGGAGAGAGGGAAATGTCCAGTAAGTGCGAAACGCTCTTAAAGAGTTTGATGACTGTTATCATCTCTCAACGCAATATCTCCATCCAACTCCGCCATAATATTAACATAGTATGCTGGTCCCAAGCCCAGGTAAACGAGGAGCTTTTTAGGTAATGTACTCCGTACTATCCGCAGTAAAACCAAAATAAAATGCTGAGATCAGGGAAAGAGATAAATTGAGTAAAGTTGGAGAGCTTCACATAGAGCTAGAGAAGAGCGGTCAACCGATAAGTGAAAAAAAGATTTGCCCCTAATCATACCTTAAGAGGAATCCCGCGAGAGGGTAAGATAGCAACAATAGCAATAGCTAGATAACGCCAAAACTACTAAATAAAATAGCTATGATGGCAACAACTGCACAGAACAAAAAGAGAAAGAACAAGCCCTTGTCATCTTTTACAGAAGTTCTTCAAGAAATTTTCAATGGTACTAAGTCGCTAAGTCAGATGACAAATATATCCATTTGACCTGACCCAGAGATTTACGAGTCAAACTTGTGTAACGTAAAAGTACAAATTCTATGTGGCAGTAAACAGCAACAGAAGTAACTTCTATGGGCAAAATGAAGATCGAGCGGGTCATCTGCAGATTACGAAGAAGGGTTTTTCAAGGGTTGGGTCTATGGAGAGGTTTTGTATATAAAGGATAGGGCAGGTGAACTTCGTGATTCTTGAGAGTTCAGCCGAACGCAGCAGACGTCCTTGGACAGCAGCAGAGGTAAAAGTTTTTGAGAATTTATAAATTACAAGATTTTTTTTTTCTTTTTTCAGGAGTGGTTATCTTTTAGGTACCCTTTTAGTGATAAGCGTGGATAGTGTTAAGTTTTTGTGGGTAGAAAATAGTTTTTGTTTTTTTGAAAAATTTTCAGCAGAAATCGTTATGGAGACGAGGGCCCAGAAAGCCCCAGAGGTCCGATTACTATCGGACCAATCCCAAGAGAAACTAATCGCCAGTCTGCAACGTAGTCTGGATGAAATTAATAAACAGCTAGCCGCTGCGAAAATTGAGATAGAGGAGCAGCGGAAGCAGAACGAGGGTCTGACAGCCCTCATTAAAAGCTTGCAGGAGTCAATAGACCTGCAGAACAGGGAGAAAAAAGAAAACGGCAAGCGTTTGAGAATCGAGAGTCCACAAGTGTCGGACTCGGAAAGCAACTCGTCATCGGAAGAGGAAATGTCCACCGACAACACGGACAAAACCGCCACCGAGGAGGAGGAAGATGTAGACTTTCCACCTCTGCCGCCACCGAAACCAGTGCCAACTCTTCCGCCCACTTTTTTTAAAAAAACCGTAGTGAAGTCGCCGGAAAAGCCAAAGCCTTCAGGACAAGAAAGTCCTAAGGCTAAAGAAGCCGAAAAGGGCACGGTACCCGTGATTTTAAGGCAGCCATCAAAATGCCCAGCCATTGAGAAAGAGTTGCGGAAAAGGAAAATTAATATCCTTCACGCGAGGAGGATTCACCTGGGAGTGAGAATAACTCCAGAGCAGCCGAGCGACCATCGGAAGATCACTAAATTCTTTAGAGAAAGTGGAATTCAATTCCACACATATCTTCTCCCAGAAGAGAAGAACATAAATATTATAATCCGGGGGCTCGAGGGAATAGCGCCCGAAGATGTAAAGGAAGACCTTGAGGATCAGGGCTTCCACCCTATAGAGTGCTTCTTCATAAAAATGAAGAACGGGCCCTCCAGACTACTGAAGGTGTTAATGCCGAAAAACGAAACCGGCATATACAATGTAAAATCGATCTGCCACCTGATCGTGAAAATCGACTCCCAAAAACCGAGGACTTCCCAATCGCAGTGCCATAACTGTCAGCAGTTTGGACACTCTGCGAATAACTGTTTCGCTGACGCACGTTGCGTTAAATGCGAGGGATCGCACCACTTTTCCAAATGCGAGAGGAAGCAGGAGCAGAAGCCAACCTGCACCAACTGCAAAGGAGATCATCCAGCCAGCTACGGCGGATGTCCCAAAAACCCTAAAAACATTAAAAAAACCTTCGCCCAGATGGCGAAATCGAATTCTTCTCCACAGGTATCACAACCAATCAATAAACCGACAGGAAAAACTCCAACAGCACCGAAAACTCCCTCTTCCTCAGCGAACCCGAAGCCTGTGCAAATGGATCAAGTGCTGAGCAGCATGCAAGCACAGATACAAAACATGATGGAGTCAATGATGACTAAAATGATCCAAAACCTGTTTAGCTCTCAGATCCCTCTAGGCAACCCAACTAAGATCCACCATGGTAAGCATTAAGCTTAACATTATCACATGGAACGCAAATTCCGTAAAAGGAAAAATGGGAGAATTGAAAGAATTCCTTTACGAGGCAGAAGTAGATATACTACTCATCCAGGAAACGTTCCTCAAACCAACAGACCCACTTAAAGTACCCAACTACGACATATATAGAAACGACCGACTTACTGGCCGTGGAGGAGGAACCGCAGTCCTCATTAAAAGAAGCATCCAGCATCACCGCCTGGAAACACCACTCATCACTGGAATGGAAGCTACAGTCATCGAGGCAAGGACAGGACCAGCTGATATAAAAATCATATCAGCCTACCGTCCTCCATCAGCAGATAATTTTTCAGAGGACCTTCAACTGCTATTCAACGGGGACAGACCGACTTTTCTCGCCGGGGATCTGAATGCGCGTCATCGAGACTGGGGAGCAACCCGAAACACCAAAGCGGGGAGAGAACTGCTCACTTTCCTAAACGGAAACGAAGCAACTGTTCACGCACCAGAGGAACCAACACATTATGGACGCAGCACAACCGGCACCATAATCGATGTGGCTATTACAAAGAATTACAGCAACCACATCACAATCAACGTGTTGGACGACCTCTCGTCGGACCACAAACCGGTGTTATTTTCAATATACAACATATATATTGAAAATCCGCCGAAAATGATAAAAACCACCAACTGGGACACCTACCGCCATATTCTAAGACAATACACCACAACCTCAAAATTAGAAACTTCGGAGCAGGTAGAGATAGAGATTCAAAACCTAACCGCCCAACTAACTTCAGCCAAGCAGGAGAGCTCAACGGAGACAGAACTAAACGACCAACAATATTTCCGGCTCCCAAGAAATATTAAGGAAAGAATAAGGGAGAGAAATCGCATCAGAAAAAGAGGAAGAATGACAGGAGATCCCAATCTGAAAAGAGAAGCGAATCGGCTCACTAAGGTTATCAGAGATGACATTGACCGATTCAGAAACGAACAGTGGGAATACTTTCTCCAAAATCTAGAGCCGGGAAGCAACAACTTCTGGCGGCTCAGCAAATATTTTAAAAGAGGGTCGAGAAGGCAAATACCTACAATTCATGGTCCCAATGGCCTTGAATTTTATAAAGAGGGAAAGGCCGAAGCGTTCGCGGACTCACTCGAACTCCAGTTCAGGGAGAACACCGCATCGGACGACGAATCTGAAGAAGAGTACGAGTCAGAAACAGAGACAGAAGATGACTCAACACAAAGAGAAGACTGGGAACTGCAAACAGATCAGGCGGAAGTCCAAACCATCATCCATGGACTAAGCAGCAAAGAAGCCCCAGGATGGGATATGCTTACAAACGAATGCATCAAGAATGCACCGAATAACATCGCCGAATCAATTACAGCAGTAATAAACGCAGTACTCCGTCTCAGAACATATCCAAAAGCATGGAAAAAATCCATCATCATCCTTCTGCCGAAGCCGGGAAAGAACCCAACCTTCCCACAGAACTGGAGACCCATCAGCCTACTTCCAACAATTGGAAAAATTGCTGAAAGGGTAATACGGAGCAGACTGCAGGATCAACTCAACGAGCTCAACATCATCCCAGAGGAACAATACGGATTCCAACGAGATCATTCATGCGAGCTTCAACTGGCCAGAGTAGTCCAGCACATTCGCAGTGGTTTGAACAAGCGGAAATCGACCGGACTAATAATGTTCGATATATCGAAAGCTTTCGATAAAGTCTGGCACGCAGGGCTCGTAGCCAAACTAAAGAAATTTAAAATATCTGATTCTATGATAAGACTGATCCAATCCTTTATTGCAGATCGAAGTTTTAGGGTGGCACTGGAGGGGCACCAATCAACGGAAAAAAGAATAGAGGCAGGAGTACCCCAAGGATCGCCGCTTTCCCCGCTGTTATACACAGTATTCACGGCGGACATTCCAAGAAAATTTAACCGCTTCACAGGGATCTCCTTATTCGCGGACGACACATGCCTCTTCCACACATCGAAACAGGCACGCCTCATCACAAGTAATCTTCAGAAGGCAACCAACACAATGTTGGAATACTTCAAAAAGTGGAAGATAAAAATAAACCCGGAGAAGACCCAGGCAATCTTCATCACAAGAAAGAGAGAACAGAAACCGGGGAAAATCCAAATCGAAAATCAGCCCATCGATTGGAAACCAACCGCGAAATATTTAGGACTGACTTTCGACAGCAGACTAAATTGGAGAAAACACATAAAGCTGAAAAGAGATGCATGCACAGGTACGCTGAAATCCCTTTACCCTTTAATTAGATCTAAGAAACTAAACATTAAGAATCGTCTTTTAATTTACAAACAATTAATTCGCCAATCTCTGCTATACGGGAGCAGCATTTTTACCAAACATGTAAGACATATAAAAAACAACTGCAAATATGTCAGAATATAGCTGTAAGAAAAATTTTCAATGTCCCGCATTATATAAGAAACCTAGATATACATAGCGATCTAAGATTAGAAACCATAGATAAGTATATTAAAGATAAAGCCCTGAAATTATTCCAAAAAATTGATTCTCACAAGAATAAAACTCTAAAAATTTTAAAAACAGAAAAACATAAAAAAGAAACTTATCCTAGCTTAAGAGCATTAGTAATCTAAGAATGTATAGTATTTTAAGGTAATTAGTATTATAAAGTAATATTGTTAATATTGTTAGTTAAGATAAAATTAGTTAAGTTAAAGTTAGTTAAGATAAAATTATTATTATTGTAAGTAATTTATAACTAGTATAAGATATAAGTTTTATAACGTTGTTGAAAAAAAAAAAGAGGAACGATAACCAACCAGAGTAAAGATGGACAACAATGTCCACAGCGAAAAGGGGAGCAAAGGTGTCGAACACCAGCTCCAGACTCATCACAGTTCCAAGAACTTCGTGAATCAAGCGTGTGAACTTTGAGATAAAGTTGAAAGGGTGGTCGCACAGCATCCTGTAAGGTTTCTAAGCATTGGTCACGCATGTGAAATATGGAATGTTGGGCTTTGAGGAAATGTTTCGCGGGGACGTTTGCTTTTTCGGGAGTGGGAATATTTTGCGGCAGGACGTCATTGCGACTGGCAGCTTTATCAAGTCGCGGGACGACCTTTCAGAGTTATCTGTACGTATTCGGATTGAGTTCAATATTGGCTGGAAGGGTTTTCTTGTAATGGATGGTATATCTTGAAGGATGTTGTCCGGGAGGGAGATACAGTTTCGGCAAATGAGGGTTTGGGCTGGCACAAGCTCGTCGCATACTTCCCCAACAGCTCCAGTGTACTGACAAGCCGTGATATTAATAATATAATTTGAGCCTCGGTTATTTTAAGGCAGTTGAAATTGGGATAATTTGCGTCTAAGGGATTGGTTAATGAGCCACAAGCTAGTATTCCTGAAATCAGGTGCTACTAAAGGCGTATGACCCTATCGAAAAGTTGAATATCAAGAATAATGGCATCGTGGTCACTGATGACAGGTACGGTTTCCAGTAATGGAAACGTATTCGGGTTCGGATTTATGCTGATGTTGTTGCTAATCAGTGCCGGGATAAAATAGGAGGTGCTATGCGCAGCAGGATTTGATGCTAGCCAGTGGTTTAACTGACGACCATTTTCGTTTATATATGAGTCAAACCAGGAAGTTTGTCTGGCGTTTAAGTCGCCTTCCACGAATAGGCACCGCGATTTTCCAGTTATACGAGCTTGCTCAGAATGATATGATGATGGAAAGATCGTTTGGTTCAAAGAGCTGATTGGAGCAGTATAGAGATACGAAGTATACGAAGCTGGACGTGGTTTCTATGGAGGCGATAATCACTTCGATGGATTTAAGGTCGTTCTAGAGCAGACATAATTGCGTGGCTAGAAATTTATCGGAGATTAGTATTGCAGTGTCTCCGGCAGTATGTGTTATTGATTGGCTAGGAGGCTGTCGGCCCAGAAAAGGTTAACATTGGGAAATTAGAGCTTATGCCGATAGTGCAACCTGGTTTCACACAGGAGAATTATGTGAGGAGAGAAGTACAAAATAAGACGAGATATAGATTTTGTCTACATTAAATCAGTAATCTATTGCTGTGGAATAAAATATTGAAAAAATTCGCGCTTTCAGAAAAGTAACGTAGTATAATAGACATTAGAAAGAAAAGCGATTTGCGCCTAGTTATGAAGATCTGAAAATTTATTGTGACTTCTATCTTTAAAAAAATATAAAATAATAAAGAGACTTGTTAGAAGAAAGATATATAAACGTAAAAGATAGTTTACATAATTAACAATCTGACAGATGTAGATGAGGGTACTTGATTTCATTTCGAAAAAAATTGGTTGTCCGCTGTGTATTTACAGAGTTGTTTGGCCCAATTCTTTCCCACAGGAAAACACTGAACACTTATAAATTCAAAGCTTTAAACATACCAAAAGGTACCGACAGAAGTTTCAACACGTGTATCCGTCAGACACCTGGAAATTCTACCATTCCCAGTATAATTTATAAATTTACGGCCCTTTATAAATCTTCTGATTTTAATTCCTAGCTAGTAGTCATGTTAATCGACTGACAATAAAACCCGGAATTCAATTGATTAAAAGATTCAATTCAGCCATCAAATAAAATGCCGTAAAATTTATTGACACGGAGCAAATACCAGAATTATACACTTATGCATTCCTTGTTGTGTCTTTCGACGAGTCAATTGTGTCGGCCATAAATAAATTTCAAAGACTGATGCCTTTCCACCGAACAATTTACATTTCTTAAAGACGAACCAAGTCTGCTTTATCTCGTGCAAGCGTTGCATCTTCACATGCACCGATGCAAGTAGTTTAAATGTCGAATGACTGTAGAATGTACAATGTCCAGTGAAATTAATCGTTGGAAATTCAGTAAGCAATCCAAATAAACACCGAAATTTCGGGCGCCAATGTTTGTTTAGCATGAATTACTGAGCAGTTGCAGCTTGAGGGATGGGCACTTAAATTGCCAGAAATGCACCGAAAGAGCCGAATGGACAAATATTTACTTACTTTGGCTTGCTGCCACCTTTAAACGTGTCTGACACGGCTCAGAGAACACATGATCTGGAACTGGCTCGTTTGAATTTCAAATTTTGACCGGGAAGTATCTTTTTACCGTCGTGGACCAAACTGGACCGTACTAATGCTCGAAATTGGATGATAACATTGTAATTAGAATGCATATTTATTTATGAGTAACTGCAATCTTCAGAAAAGAACTGAAATCTGATTTCATTTCAATAATTTTCAATTTAACTTTAATTACAAATAAACCATCTTTATCACATTCTAGAAATACGAAATGTACACACTTGGGTGAACGCAATTTTCCCGTTTGAAGGAAATATATTTGGCGTTAACTTCCCCAAACGCTGGGCTTCCGCTTCTGCATGAGTGCAATTATTAATATCATCATTAGTTTTCCCAAGTTCGAATTCTATATTAAAGGACACACACCAAGCGCAAGGAAAGATATTGAAGATGATTGCATCACTCTCCTTGTAATTATAGCGCGGACGACGTTCGCCATGGTTCATAATGCGATTTATGACCCTTTGCCGATGCTTTAAGTGCTTTGCGAGTGACATGAAAAGAAGCCCAGGAGTGTGTACATATGTACATATTACACATAGCACAATATGTGGATGTCATTGGGGTGTTGCCTTATCAAGGACTCTAATTGGAGCTCTTCATTATAAGCGAAGATATATCGAGTCAAATTGGTCACAATTTGGTCATGCAAGAATTCGCAATATTAGACTCAAGAAATAGAAGCGCGAAGATACGTATGGTCACATACATATATGTACATATAAGACATAGTTCCGATCTTTAACCGGTTGTTTACGATACGGAGAGTAACGTCCCCAAGGTGCCCGAGTAAGTAGTTCTGACCCCTAGCTGGCAGTATACCTGCATCTAGGTGGTGAAGGGCGAACCACGAATGGCCTGTTCACGTTGGGACACACTGGGAGTTCCGGAGCCCACCACAGCTTTCTACCAACGTGGATGGGGTGATGTGTATCAGAAGCCAGTTCCTTCCGGAGCTTAGCCGGGTAATGTTCATTGACCCGGTGTTAGTAGACCGTGTTGCCCCAAGCGAGCGCTGATCCGTGAGTTCCTGGACCAGATAAGACCAGCGGAACGAAGCTTAGGCCTCACGAAACTGGAAAGGGTATACCCGTTCCTAATTATTGTGGCCCCCCCCTCCCCCCTTTGCACACAATGCGCTGGTGAAATTCCCATGAGGAATAATTATAATAACTCAAAAAAAACCGACAAAATGTCGGGGATGAAGGAAAAACTGACTGCGTTTGCGCGCAGTACGAAAACGCGGCGCTTACGCAGCGACCAGCCAAAGACGCAATGAGGACTGAGATACCCGATATGAAACCAAAAGGCCCAAATAAAGAGGAAGTCTTACCAAGTTAACCCTGTTCCGGAAAAGACCCACTCAGAACCGCTAGTCCTGGTCCGGTGCATTCAGACCGAGTAGAAGTGCAGTCGAACGTCCTAGCTGCAGAGAAAGGCACATCAGGAAATGTACGACAGCTGTGAAGCGTACATAACATTGTTCCAGAAGAACGTGACCAAAGGCATCCATCAAAAACAGGCTGCTAGAATTGGAAGAACTACTGGATTGCATCTCTCTCTAGAAACGAACGTGGGCAACAGCGAAAGAAGAGCGGAAAGCAGGATGAGCCGCACTTCCTGCTGAGAACACTGCAAGCGCCAAACCGATCGCAGATAGCCCACTGCAAAGCGAACTGGAGAAAAAGCGGAAAGAAGAATATGTCCCTGAAGGAGACTTAATCCAACGAATAGGGCGAAACAAGAAAGACAAAGAAGAAGCCAGAGACCCGGCTGTCTAAAGACAAGGAGTGTACAAAGCAAAAGTCAGTAACGGAAATGACGAGAAAACGAAAAAGACTAGCCTGTTCTGCTCATTAAGCTGACGGAAGGCAAGCCATTTGCGAAAGTCCTTAATGAAATCCGATTCCGAATGAAACCCGAAGACAATTTAGTAGAAGTGTCTTCCATACAGAAAACGGAGAGTCGTGGAGTCCTCATCGAACTAGACCCGGAGTCCTCGTCGAATAACAAGAATGCTTTTTGCGAAGCAAACAAGAAATTACTAGGGGAGAAGGCTCCCGTTTCTAGTCTAGAATCTATGTGCTCTCTAGAAATTCGAGATGTTGACTGCCTCACAGAAAAGGTGAAAGTGAAGGAGGTCATAAAACGTGAATGTGAAGAGCTAACCAATGCCCGAATAGGTATCACTTCTGTGAATGCTCGAAGCAATATTCTAGGAAACTCCTTTGCAGCGGGAAAATCAAAATTGGATGAACAGTATGTAAGGCACGAATGTGAATAATCTCCATCAAGTCTTACGGGTGTCTGCACACACGTCAGCAACTTCCAAGAGACGCGACAGGAGGACCGCATTTCGCAGATGCGGTCATATAGGTCACCTAACGAAGACCTTCAACGAAAGCGAAAATTGCGTTCTTTGCAGGGATTGTAGCGCGTCTGATGAGATCACTGCGCACACTGCGGATTTTGTGCAATCTTTAGGGAGGAACTACAAAAGGCAAGGGCGCGACTAGCAAGATCCGCATCCTACAAATTAACATGCACCGGAGTCCAACCGCTCACGAGCTGTCAGCGCAATTCGCTCCCAAGATAAAGGCGGATCTAGTGCTCATCAAGAGTAGACTCGCTGAAGCGATCCGCACTGCCGGGGGCTTATCTCCTAGGCAGTTCGGATTCAGAGCAGAAACTTGTGGCTCAGAAGGGTTAACAACATTCGAAATTTATTTCGAATATTGTTAATTCGATTGACAGATGCCACCCTCGGTGTTCTACGTGGCGGAGTAGGCCTTGATTTGTCGAGAAAAATAATTGAAGTTAAAAAGTTGATTTTGACATTAAAATTTCAATGAAGTAGAACTAATTATGAAAAGTTGTGGAGTTTTTCGACTGGGAGAGTCTCGCTAATTATTCATTAATTTTATATAATTGTATTCATATCCAATATCTAGAAGAAAATTAGAATCAAGTCTTATCAAAACTAAAGTGGTGACCCCGATATTGAATACGGCAGGAGAAACTGGAGACAAAGCTTCCACCAACGTGTGAAAATCTTTTTGGCATTGATTTCTGCCAATTTTTATTCGTGTTCCTGTGCCGTGTTTCCGAACGGCTCGTGTTTTCCGAAAAGGTAGAGCGGGGCAGCGCCGCCAGGGCTTAAGCGACAGCCGACATCGTCGCAGCGCCAGTTTCGGGCCTTTTAGAATTCGGTCTCCGACAAAACTCGCGTCGTAAACTTAGCTGTTGTGATGTCGATGGACGACAAAGAAGCGGCAGGCCCATCGGACCCTGAGGTGACCGCTCTCGGTGTGCGTGTCCCTCTCATTTTGGCGACGGAATCCGGAACTGTGGTTCATCCATCTGAAGGCGAAATTTCAGATGTCTGGCATCACGGCGGACGCGACAAAGTTTAATTACGCCATTGTGGGCCTGGATGAGGAGTCCATCCTCCTGGTGGTCGACATAGTAAAATTGGCCTCCTACACATTATTGAAGACAGATCACTTGCTGGCAGGTTTGACGTTGGGCGATCGAACTCCCAGCCAATCGCTACGCGAAATGAGGCAATTGGGTGGGAGCAAGATCGACGACAATCTGTTGAAGTAGCTCTGGCTGCGACGTCTTCCGGAGGGCACCCAGGTAGTCCTTGCGATGGCCGCGCTTGGAGCCAGTATGGCTGAGATAAGGGCGACGTTGGACGCTCAGCGTTCGGGCGGCAGATCGCGAGCGGAAAAGGGCGATCAGGTAAGTCGTCAGGACATCCTACGGACCGAAGCATTTGTTGGTACCATTGCGCATTTGGCGAAAAAGTTACCAAAATGCGTGTAAATTCGCGGCTAGCTCAAAAAACTATTCTGGCGTCCCGCAAGGCTTCATTGTAGGCCGCAATTATTTTTTTTTCTTTATCAACGACCTTCCCCTCATCCCCTCCTTATTTGTCCCTGCTTGCTCTATGGTAAGGGCCTCAAGCTATTTTCCGCCATATCGTCGCCTATAGATTGTATCTCAGTGCAATCTGATCTAGACAGAAAAGTATCCTGGCCCTATATTAATAAATTAGCCTTAAAAGCAAATGCCACTCGATGTGTTATTTGCATTGTCTACTGTTTCATTATATTCGAACCCCACTCAAGACCTAGGAGTTATTTTCGACAATAAGCTCTGCTTCCATATTCATGGCCTCCAATCGGACTGCCGCTTTATATTACAGTCAACCTCTAATTTTGAATCATTTTACCCCTCCTTAACCCTCATCAATTTCTCACTTGTTAGAAGTATCCTCGAATACTGCTTCGTGAACTGGTTATTATCCCATATCTGTGATCATCTGGGACTAGAAAAGGTCGACGTAAATTCACCCGTTCCCATCGCAGAACACGAAATCTATTTTCATTCCCCGAAACCAAGACTTTGCCGATGATGTAACGCACAGTTCTAAGCATAGCCTCTTACTTTCCCCTTTTTGAGGGCAATAAGTAAGTTTACTCTGTTTAATGTCCGCTTACAAATAAATAGAAATAAATAAATAAATTGTAGGAAGCAGCCTGCAAGAAAATTTGAGGCAGCTGGGGCCCTTCTTTACGAGGACAATGCGCTCACACCGAGAGCCGAAGTTGAGATAACTTTTTCATTTTAAGACCCTCTCTGAGGATGCAAATTTGAAAGTATTAGCGATAAGGGGGCTGGATTGCCCAGCAGTTAGAGCACCAACAATGGAGCCCAATTAGCGCTATGGTGCGCCGTTTTGTTGAGGGTGAGTTGAGAGCGAAAACAAGTAAATAATCTTAGGCGAACAGAATGCCGCCTTCAGGGGAATCGTTGCGTTTTACAAACGAAGTGCTCAAATATCCTTTAAGGTCTACTTGTGATGAAACTATTCAGTACTATATTTTATCGATTTAAATTTCAATGCCTAGGACTCATGAGCAAATGATATTTGGCTAGTTGTTTCCTTTGGCCTTCCAGCAATATCATTGACTTCGACCAAGTGGAAGATAGAGAACCTTCTTATAGTATCATCGGGAAATGTTTTCAGGTCAGATCAGCCAGATGGCCCAATCGTTTTGAATTGATCACCGGTACCTGTTCAGTCAGAACTGATATTCCAACCGGACCCCATACACCTTCTGGCCACCCGGACTATTCAGGTATAATTGACAGGACTGCTGGAAGGTAAGGAAAAGTTGTCCACACCATCCAATGAAATCCATTATCCCAAAATGACCGACGAGAGAATCGTCCCAAAAGCATATGGCACAGAGCTGTGGATGAGGAGTACAAACTTCTTGGGAAGTCGTTCAGGGAGCTGAAACATATTTCAATAAACCGTCAACGACGACGTATAGGCGTGTTTGACGCACTGTGATCTATCGGGGTAATCGGCAGTAATATTTATATTATTTCAACCAATTCTTAACAAAGATAGTTGTGCCGACGTTTCCAAATTGTAGCATGTATCTGAAGGGTAAGCATCTATTTTTGGCCACGTGCCAGATTTTTCTTAAAGTATGCTGACCTAAGTAGGGAATTCTATCTTTTGATACAAAATATTTCAAATATATATTGTTCATTTGTTTTTTTTAGTGTAGTTTAAAAAACGGTTTTAAAACGGTGATTTGTCAAAAAATTAAGAAGAAAATACTTTCTGAATCTAGAGAGCACGTGTGGGATTATAATTTTCGATTTCATGCTAAAATACATTCAATCATGAAATTATCCACTTCAATTTCTATCTAAACTGGGGAATTATCTTACTTCCTCCCTTATTTTATTCAGAGGCCCTAACAAATTATCCTTCAAGAAATTACAAGCTGACATGCACATATGCACTCACGCCCACCCCACCACCCATCAACTTCCAATGAGTTCGGCATCAAAGACAACTAATTAGCAAAGACCTGAATGTTACTTACCCTCAATCCCATTTTTCCCTCCATTTTTGCAGGACGTTGTAGCATTTAATTGGCAATAATGGTTTACTAGAATTAGTACTTTGATATATTCTCCCACTTCATACGTTCCTTGTTCATAAAATATTTAATTTTTCGCCATATTATCGTGCGATGAAAACAAGTCACGCAATATTATTGGAAAACTTTTTCCATTCCTTTGAAAGTGGGGCAGGTGCGCAAAGGAAAAGCGGATCGACATTTTCCCAGTTTTGTGCAAGGAAAGATGGGGTATTTGGGTTTATTTATTAATTTTGCAATATATGAATACGGAGTTTGCATTTTGGAACCATCAACTGAATTTTCCAATTTTTCATTGCATCGGAAAATCTTTTCATAAAAAAGGACAATTCGATGTATAAATTATGGAGATGAAGACTCGACTGGATGGGTGCAGTCTTGTCGGACTCAGCACAGCAACAAAAGCTATTTATATGTCCAGTTTCACTTTCATCTCATCGCATCCATCACTTGTAATTAATCCTGGATAATTGGGTGCCGTTACAACTTTCTAATTTAGACGATCCGCAATTCCACACCAAACAAATTTCTCTTATTACCTACTAACCATCAACTTCACCTGAGTCATCAATCAGGTAAAGGGTTCATGTTCCCATGAAAATTATTTTTCCAATAAAACTTTTCCTTGCTCGCCATACACCTCATTTCCAGGAACGGCAACTGAACTCTTTGATTAATTGCTTTCCAATTTGCCGTCGTCGTGTCTTGCATCAAATTGGAATGTAATGAACCGAGTGCGAGTTTTTCCCGCAGAAAACTGTGGAAACTCAATAAGTTTTAATCCGTTTGATTACTTGGTGGTCTTTATTTCACAGGGAGAATAGCAGCATTTAAGTTTGTATCTGATTCGGATAAATAAAGCGATTTCGTGACTAAATTAAATTACCCAAAAGACGATGAATGATTTTGTTGAATTATTTTTGAGTTTAAACTGGCAGAGAGGAAACGTTGGCGGTAGGTTCGGGACGGGTACTTGCAAACGAGTTGAAGAGTTACTTGGGAAGTTTTAAGTGGTCTAATTTCATAGTTGACTGAAAGATTAGAAAGGGGAATGAAAGTAGCGAAAATATTGCGGCTGGTCTGGATTTCGTATTGGGTAATATGAACATCATACCATTGCTTGTGAAGACAGTGAAACTCAAGCTTAATCACGATGAAAATAAAATTAAAAAAAAAAATCATAATTAGAAGAATAAACTCCGCCGTAGTCGGTCCCAATCCCGGTTGTGAAAGGAGTAGGGTTAGATCGCTGCAGTCTGAATGGCTCTATGCCACGGCAACGTCTCAGGGGGTGGTGCAGGAACTTTGCAATCTTGCGGATAACTAGCAGGAGTCGCCTTACTCGGTGACTGGCTCAAGCTATCGTAATGGACAGCAAAGCGTCGAAGCCACTAATTATGGGGCACTTCGACGTCTAGGCGACTCGTTGACCAGGTGCATTGCTCCGCCTGTTGCAGCTGTTTCACCATAATCTGCAGTGACCACTTCAGCAGGTTCGCCTAGACAGCGGATGAAGTGGACTGAGGAAATGAACATTCTGTGCTGACATGTCACAGTAGCAACTACTACCGCTCGTGTATTATAGCGAAGTTACGACTGTCAGATTGCACGGTCAAAAGATTCGCTTTCTCGTTATTTGCTTTAGTGAGCGAAAGGTTGTAATGAACTTAAATGGGTAGGATAATCAGAGGGCAGAGCTATCCCAGAAACCTAAAAAAAATTGGCAAAATTGACCGTGAAGGTCCGCCCGCAAAGAATGAAGCTCCATCAAAGTGCTCGGTCGACATGTTCTTGCACGCCTCTGCGCTAGCCAGGCTCGAGAATGTGGGGGGGTCCTTTGAGCGCTTTGATCCCTCACCCTTCATTGCTACAAAATTAACGTGTCTATTCCGATGCGTGGGTCCGCACTGAATTCCAAAATAGACAATACAAGGGAATTCGCGACGACCTAACGAATAATGACCAGAACGCGAGCTAAAATTGAAAAATAAAAATAAACAGCTCGACCGCGCGCGTGGAGCCGTAAGTCTCCGGACCCGAGTGCCGCGTTAGTTAGAATTCATAATGTAATTATTCAAAAAAAATTCCAATATATAAAAAAAATAATCAAAAATCAGAAAAAAAAAAATTAAAACAAAAATTAAATCAAATTAAAAATCAACAAAAAAAAGATATTTGAAAAAAAAAACTTTAGATTTACTTTTGCAATTAAACACTCCGAGCTCGGCGTGCTTCTGTGGTGGGAAGAAATCAAGCACGTTAGGAATTCCGAATCAAAATTACAATTGTTTATATATTTCTCTTTTTTTTTTCTATAATAAAAAAGAAAACCTCTTTGGGTTCGGTGACTTTACTGCTGTACGTGAGGATTTTCCCGATCGGGCTGCGAAAACACACTACCGAATCCGGTTAGATGGATGGTTTGTCGCGGGCAAGCCTCCCTGAAAATCTCACATCAATTGCAGCCGCCTCCTCGCCCGCTTTCCGCTGCAATGATTTATTTCCACAACTTCCCACCGTCAATACCAATTCAAACCAAAACACGGCTAGTTTTCGAGACAGTCCCGGAGGTTTGCTTTGTCTGGAACGGAGACGACAAAGGGTTCGCGCTGTTCAAATTGCAGCCGCCTCTTCGCCTTTCTTCCGCTGTTTTATGTTATAACAATTTATTTCCACGTATGTAATAATTTTCTACCGTAAACCACCGCACGGCTAGATTTCGAGGTAGTTCTGGAGGTTTATCTTGTTTGGGACAGAGACGACAAAGGGTTCGCGCCGTTTACGTCCTTTCAAAATCTCCTTTTAATTTTTTCACCAAACCACTTCCTCGTCACCAATTCGATTCTCTCTTTCAATAATTATTCAATCGAAATCTTGAAATATATCTATTTTGGGGAAAAGTAAATCACTCACAACTGTTCAATTCACTGTTCTCACTCTCTGCCGGCCTCTGACCTCTATCCAGCACCGCTTCGCCTGCCGCTACATTGCCTTGAACTCTGTCAAGATTAATTCGCCCGAATGCATTCAATAATGTGCAATCTGCGGCGAACATTAGGGTAATTGCACATTATGAAATCCATTATTTAAGCAAATTAATTCAGAAAGAGCCGAACAAGATTCCGTTCCCGTCGCGAAGCCGCGGTCACTACAAGGTCCACCATGGAAAATTCGTCTGAAACGTCGACGTGACTCAATAAGGCAGGATATTCCTAGGCTGACTCAAATCAGCTCTGGCAATAACAGCAAACAAGTGCAAACTATCCAGAAGGTGTTGTTTTCGGTAGCCGAAACGAAAAAACTTTGGGATGGACTTTGGCGGTTACTCGACCGAAGCAGCCGCTATGCAGCTTTGCCGGTCATGCATTTTGCGACTAGTCATGAACAGCTCGAAGAACTGGAGGGCTCCAGGTTCGGATCGGATGCAGGACTTCTGGTACAAAAGGTATACCAATGTACCTGGTCGATTGGCACATAGAATAAATCTGGTCATGAGTTGGCCGTAGAAAATGCATACCAACCCTCTAAAGGTTCACAACGTCCGTTATTAGTGGAAGGGCCAATACACACCTCGAGACCAACAACATTCTGTCCGAGGAGCAGATGGGCCGCTGAGTTGGGTCAAGGGGTTGCAAAGAGTAACTCATTATCGACTCTGTGATTCTAGGACAGACAACTAGAACCAAAGAAATCTCTCTAGTTGCTATATTGATTACTTTGAGACTTTTGATAGCATTCCGCACACTTGACTAATCGGTGTCCTACGACTCTATCGCATTGACTCCTTTGCTACCTCCTAGACCGGTATGAAGGGTATTTCGGAGCCTAGGCGCTATATGAGAGAATGGGGCCGTGAAAGAGATGACCAATTTCGACTCCCCAAACTCCCCACCTTGCCAATAAATGTCAAAGCTAAGACCGGAAAGCACTTATCGAGACCTTTCATTTGATACCCCACATGACTATATTTGGTGGAAAAAATGTACGCCACCCTTTTGCATGTACAAGGACCCCCCCCCCCCCCCTTTAATTTGACCTAAAAGAATGTAATTCACTGTATACGTGAGCGTTCACAGTTCCCACCCTTCCACCAAATTTGGTCTCCATTGCTATAACCATCTCTGAGAAAAATGCGTGTGACGGACAAACAGACGGACATATCTGTGAGGAATTGCGAGATTTCCGTTCAGGTTCGCTCCTTTGTGCGGACAAAGGAATACTCGCCGGATGCGTATGAATATGTACTAGTACGCATTCGAAGGTTGTTGCTGCGCAGATCGGACATACATCGGTACATTGGTATACCAATGTACCTGGTCGATTGGCACATAGAATAAATCTGGTCATGAGTTGGCCGTAGAAAATGCATACCAACCCTCTAAAGATTCACAACGTCCGTTATTAGTGGAAGGGCCAATACACACCTCGAGACCAACAACATTCTGTCCGAGGAGCAGATGGGCCGCTGAGTTGGGTCAAGGGGTTGCAAAGAGTAACTCATTATCGACTCTGTGATTTTAGGACAGACAACTAGAACCAAAGAAATCTCTCTAGTTGCTATATTGATTACTTTGAGACTTTTGATAGCATTCCGCACACTTGACTAATCGGTGTCCTACGACTCTATCGCATTGATCCGATCTTTTGCATAAAAAAAAACCTTATTAAAATCGGTTTACCGTCTGTCTGTCTTTTATTTTTATTTTTTTTCGGAAGTAGAAATCTTCCAAAGAGACTAGTTCACATGTTCCAGCGTATGGGATTTTTACTAAAACTACCTCCTAACTACTGTCCTCTTCGTCGCAAGGTAGACATGGCTCTAGTTTCTCTCTTCGCCTATCGATTGCATTCGAAACCGCGCCTTTCTCGCGTCCTCTGCCTCTTTTAACCTGACCTGAATCCGCCCTACCATGTCGTTCACTTCATTCCAGCTTTCCTAGCATGCAAGGATTTTTCCAAATATATTTTCCGGTGCTAGTGTTCCTCCCAATGTCTCCTCTTGAATTTTCCTTCCCTGAGCGAATTTAGGATAATGATAGAAAACGTACGCCGGATCCTCTGGAATACCGTCGCAGCTGGGACAGTTGGGTGAGCTATCCAGTTTAAACCTATAGAGGTATTTACGGTAACCGTCATGTCCCGCGAGAGACTGCGTAAGATCATAGTTCATCTCATCATGCGTTCCCTGTATCCATACCTCGATGTTGGGAATCAGTCTGTGAGCCGATCGACCCGCATGTTCCCAAAGTTGCTGACACCTGCTTAAGGATTCCTCCCTTTCGACGTTTTTCATTTGCCGATCAGAGAAAGAATCGGGTCCATCATTGATACGTGTCATCTCATCGGCCAAAATGTCGATCATTCCGGCTACTGTACAGGCCGTTTCATCTGAGATGGTTCTATAACCACAGCACACTCTTAGAGCATATATATACACCGCACTCATCTTTGAGCATTGCATGTGGTATGCAACGCTGTTGACTAAATTGGCGCTACATAAAGCAGTATAGAACTCACCAGTCTAACTATAAACGAATTGTCGGTCAGATAAGCCTCCCAGACTTTCTACAGCCGGGAGCAATCTGTTGTAGATTATTCGCTCCATTATTTTCCTGATAGTTTTCAATAGACATATAAGTCTGTAGGATGACAGTTCACCAGAAGGCTTACCAGGTTCAGGCAACAACACTAATCTTTGTTTTTTCCATGTCTCAGGAGAGATCCCATCCGCCAAGCACGCTTCAAACAACTCTACGAATACGTCTGGCCTCGACTTAAGGGCCAGCTTAAGGGTTTTTGGTACGCCGTCGAGGCTGGGCGCTTTGTTGTCTCCCAGCCAACCGCAAATCTCCAGTACCTCTTCCTTTGTTACTGGAGGTATTAAAGCCACATCTACAGATGTATGTAGACTGTAATCCTTGTGTTCTTCTGAGGGACCAAACCCTGAACGATTTTCAGTAAGAGATCGAGACATGTAATTTGTGCAAATGTCCAACCGCTTGACTTGCTCTTCAAGTCAAAGACTGTTGCCTGGTGATCACTATGGGTATACTGTTCACTCACCTTCCAGAACATATCGCGAGCTAATGAAGGACTAACAAAAGTCAAATCCACAACCGGACCTCCTTTTCTGGTAAGTATTAACCTGACCATAGTTAGGCAATGTGATATCTAACTGCGCGAAAGCCTTCAAGAGACATCATCCTCTCCCCATTCTGTGGCCCACGCAATGAAATCACTCACGATGACTTGTGGGTTCCATCCTTTTGCATCCAGAATCAATCTGTCAAGCATATCCTCGAATTCGGCCAATGTCAAGTTTGGAGGAGCATTGCAGCTGTAGACGTATATGCCGTGTATTTTTGCCCATACGAACCTACTTGTGGACTGCCTCATACATTCCTGTATGACTTAGTCCCCGCTTGCCCACAAGGCCGCCCCCCGTATTGGATCGACTACCCATACATTATTGTTAGGGTTTCTATAGGGTTCGCTTATTATACCCACTTGCATCTCTGATTCATGGGTGGTCTGCGAGAGCAGATCTTGCACGGCCTTTTTGAACTCGGAACACTGCTTCAGACAATATGCCCACTATCCAGGCCCTCCTTTCCACCACACACCATGCATTTGGGATCCATGTTACAATCTCGAAAAATGTGATCTGTTTCACCATAATTTCTCCATCGGCTAGACCGATCAACCTCACTTGTGTGCACTCTCGCTAGATGTCCGTGCGAGAGACACTTGAAGCATCTCTTCAATGAGATTTGCTCACTAATGCGACAAACTACCTATCTAATACGGACCTTCCCGACATCCAGCAGTTTGCACGCTGCCTCTGCTGGCAGCCAGATGGTCGCCGTCTGTGTACCTCCATACGCCTTTCTAAGGCTTACAATGGATACCTCCTGCAAGTCGTGCAGATTGAACTGTTCCGCTAAGATAATGCAGATTTCCGCCTTAGAAGTGACCTCATCTTGGTTCTTACATTGTATAGCGATCTCATGCTTTTAAGCACGCACGGCAGCACTTTCACCAAGTAAATTTTTGACTTGACTGCGGAAGCCTTCGACTTTGCACTCTTCGGACCTTTTCAGTTATACCATAAGATCTCTTTATTGGTTCTTCCGGATCCTGCTTACATTCCCCCCAAGTCTTTGAGATCAGGGTCAGGTTTCACTTTCGCTTCTTAGTATGTCTGCATAGGACATACTACCGTACTTGAAATAATGATCGCCTCGGGACGGATCCTAATTCTCTCCTTGTTCTTTTTTGGCTTCTTTGGTCTAACCTTAGTCCAACCTTTCTATACCTTTTGAGACATCGGTTCCCTTGGTGTTTTAGGCACCATTTTTCCGCCTACCGAGGTTTCAGACCCCTTTTTCAAAGCTGGTGGTATGCCTTTTTGTTTTTTGGGAACCTACAGATGTCCTGGATGTTTATCTTCCTTTCTCCGAGCTCTCTTTTTCCGCTGCCCATCCGCGAGTTGCGATTGGGTGTCACCAGCGTCGACTGCATCACCGTCGAAGGAGTGATTTTAGTGATCCCCTTCAAATATTTCTCATCTTCTCGCGATTTGTTGTATAGAACCCTGATGGTTCTCATCGTATGCTTGATTGCTTGGTGTACGTTGTGTTTATCTTTGATGAATTCTGACAACTCAACAATTTTCATTCTAAGCAAAATGAAGGATGACTCTTCCAGGTCGGACTTCTGTTCAAAAGCCTCCATTCTTCTTTCCGCACATTCTCTAGCGTCAACGGGAGGTCTCATAACCGCTGAGCTTCCCCTAAAGCGATCCGGCTCCCGATACTGAGGAGCCTCCCAGAACTCTTTACGCTCGGTAGTGTCACTGTGACTTTTAACGACCAACGTTGTCCCTTGGGCACATCTTTCTGGGCGTTTGTTATGGGCGTTCCAAAAGGGGATGTGTTCGGTTTAAAAACCTCCTTATTTAAGTTGCTTGGAGCATTAGATGGTACGGTGACCAAGCTGTCCACCACCGAGGCACTGCAATCGAGGGATATCGACTACCGGGAGCCTGCTTGCCCACTCCCAAAAGCCGCCGGTACTGGGGTTCCGAGCCCCTGCGCCGTAAGTTCTCTTCGTTCATATTGGTTTATTATTCTGAGTAACCTTCCCACAGCCATTTTTGTCCACGGGTGGAGGTTTTTTTCCCACCTATCCGATCTGCGCAGCAACAACCTTCGAATGCGTACTAGTACGTATTCATACGCATCCGGCGAGTATTCCTTTGTCCGCACAAAGGAGCGAACCTGAACGGAAATCTCGCAACTCCTCACAGATGTGTCCGTCTGTTTGTCCGTCACACGCATTTTTCTCAGAGATGGTTATAGCAATGGAGACCAAATTTGGTGGAAGGGTGGGAACTGTGAACGCTCACGTATACAGTGAATTACATTCTTTTAGGTCAAATTAAAGGGGGGGGGGGGGGGGGGGGGGTCCTTGTACATGCAAAAGGGGGGCGTACATTTTTTCCACCAAATATAGTCATGTGGGGTATCAAATGAAAGGTCTCGATAAGTGCTTTCCGGTCTTAGCTTTGACATTTATTGGCAAGGTGGGGAGTTTGGGGAGTCGAAATTGGTCATCTCTTTCACGGCCCCATTCTCTCATATAGCGCCTAGACTCCGAAATACCCTTCATACCGGTCTAGGAGGTAGCAAAGGAGTCGCTGCAAATGAACACCGATTACTCGTATGTGGATTGAGTGATATAATTATTTGCACCTACACAAAATTTTCTTAATTCCTGAGTACTGGGTAAGGAAGCTAGGAATATCCACAGAGACAGGAATTTTTTGCATAGAGTGCACCTCCTTTCTAGAGACAACAACGGTGTTCTTGCATTAGTTTTGATATCAACGAGTACCAGGTTCGAGCTGCGGAAGCTTGACGAAAAACATTCTGGGCTGACGGTTCGATTTAACTCCTTTGAATCCTAGTGAAGCTAAGATAGCTATTTGTTCATCCTTGTGCATTTAATACCAGAAAAGTCGCACATTCGGGGGAGGCGAAAAAGGGAGTAGCATATGCGAACGTTATCTGAATCTTTTAATCCTATTAACATCTAAAGCTTCCTCGCAGTAAACAATTTTGCGAGAAGGAAGTTACCGTGGAAGGGTCCATGAACTTCATCTCCTTTCATGTGCATTCCTTTGTACATGCATGTCCACATATTGCACATATAAATTTTGCAGGAATGGTTTACAGGAACATATGCTTGTATTTCTGAAATTCCCACACAAAGTCACAAGTCAAATTCTCAAAGTTGAGAGTACATTCCATTCGATGGCAAAACAATCTAGTCGTGCCCATCATAATATTCAAAGGATAGCCTCGCCAAACACCTGGCAGAGGTTTTGTATTCTTTCCACAGAGCCCTGCTAGGAGACGTGATCATTTGGTTCGCCTTTTGTTATTCAACACCTTCACTATCAGGAGAAATAAAATTTACGACCCAAGAAGTATTATTCGGTTGCATGTGCATATTATGCACTCACGTGTGAGGATGGGAGGCTTCAAAACATGCAGCAATAAATCATGAAAGTTGCATACATTTATTGGAAATTCCGTGTTTCAGTGTTCACTCTAGTCGATAGTCAATGAGTTATTGTACTCCTGATAAACACGAGTTGAATGGAAGGACGTTGCGTTGAGTGGATACCAAAACCGAGAAAACAGCGTTGGTCAGCTGGGAAAATCGGGAATTGTTTATACCTGGTGAGTGGGTGGGGCTGTAGGGGTCAATTCTGGAATGTATTCAAGAGTTTGCTGCGTATTTACTACCCTTCACCTGCTACTGATTATTTCAGCTTGAAGTCTGTTAACGATGCCACTTCACCACCATAAAATCCCAAAATTACTCATTCGATTTGATTTAAACAAAAACTATAAAATCTGCTCCCAAAGGAACATGTGCTGAGCCATAAGTAAGCCAATTGACAAATTTTTATTAATTGCCGCTCGGTCTTAAAATAACAGATGACCTTGCGTCTCTCGGATTATTATTAAATGCAACTGTTGTAGTTAACTACTCCTGCGAGTGCCTGAATCTTCCGCACATTTGCGGTATTGTCCTCATTTATCATAAATAACCGCAACGACTTTAGATATATGAGCGTCAGCAAGCCATATGTGTACGAGCGTTTATACATATGTGCATGCATTCAAGAAAGTGTAAATTAATTGCACGAAAGCAGAGTAATACTCCCCATTGCAGCTCATTTTGGCACAGGGTAAGCATCATCTATATAAAGACAGTTATGCCCTGACCCCAGCAAAAAGCAATCTGAGCTCGTGGCCATGCGAGAGATGCGCCAAGATGCTGCAGCCCAGATGCAATTCTGGACCATTTAATTGACTAACTCCTTGGTTGGGTTTGTGGCAATCAACTTTAATCCCGTGATTTGTTGGCTGTTATTATTATTGTTTTCATTTCGGAGGTTTTTTCCTTCTATTTGGCATGAATGGCATGAGCGGCATGTTCCCTAGGGTTTAATTGCAATCGTGACTGTCTGCTACTGGAAATTGGATGATTTTCTTTTTTGTGCGTTGAATGCATATGACAGATCGGAGCGGAGGTGGCTATTTGGAATGCTATGGGGTTTGGGTTCAGATTGAATGACAAGATATTTGCAAGCAGATACTTTTATGAAGGATGAAGACTCAGATGATGAGACATTTGATTAATTATGCCCCCGTATGGGAGACTTGGAGTCATCTGAATAAATGCTCATGTAGTGAGACTACATATTAACAAGCCTTCTTAATAGAAAGCAATATTTCGACGCAATCAAAATCATCCAATAATTTTCGACATTTAAATAAAATAAAATAATTAGACTTCCCACTTTACTGGTACTGTTGAGCTTCCAATACAGAATTCAGGAGCCTCCTACCAACTCGATTAGACCCGGACTTCAGGAGCTTCCTACCAACCCTGATTAGACCCGCACTTAGGCTGGAGTAGATTAGCTTCACCAGGAGAGCCGCAGTTCAAATGCACGCGGATTTCTAACTACGTCCACTAAACTGTCCCTGGAAATAGTTTATTTAATCGCGTGTGGTATTCGCAGGCTTTTGTGAATCTCAAAATATCCTCCAGCAGCAGAAGTTGCGCAGATCCTTCGACATTTCTAGGGTTTATTCATTTGAAGTCTGAGAAGACCGGGCTGCTGCATATAAAATGCAAACTCATCCCCTCCTTTTCCTTGCACTAGCGACATATATATATATAGCCCAGATCAGCAGCACACTTTTTCTTCGGTGGTAGTTTAAGGAATAGTGTCTCGATAAAAACTCCACCGCTCCCCCATTTCTCAAGGGACTATGAAAACGTAGCGAAAGGAATTCAAATTTCACTATTCGGCTGCGTTAACCCTTGCAACTTTGCCTTCAAAATAAACCTGACAGCGGCTGGCCTGATGTCAAATACTGGTTCTGTTCCCGTCATAATCGAGTCAGGCCCTCGGCAGTTTGCCCGCTTCCTCATAGAAAGCGATGTTCGGGTATCCTGGCATTAACATCAGGAATTTTTCATTCAAAAGGCCAAGTTTGAGCAGCTAACCTCATACTAACTGACTCAATAGGGTGTTGCCAGTTAGTACTGATAAAACTGCCTAACTGTTGGTACAGATTGTTATAGTCATATCTCTATATATCTCCGCTTGGAATGTAGTCTCTCTTTTTGGTGACTACGAGACTCTATGTCTTATCAAAGACAAGTGTGGAAATTATTAGACTGAGGGACATCAGAGTCACCTAATGTTGCCTAGAGATTTTCGGAAGGACAAACGACCGACGTATGATTGGTCGCCTTTCCATTTACTACTATTGACAGCTGCTTTTAGTTTCTCCTCTAAATCAGTGAGGAGTGGACTTGGGATAGTGTCGAATGCCGCGATCGGCATAGTACCATATTTTCGCTCTAGTAATACTTAGGCAACCGAGTCTTCATGTAATGAAACCGTTACGCCCAAAGCTCCCATGTCTAGTCTACTTGAGTTCTACGGTACTAGAGCAATCTTCAGGACTTCAGATATTATTCATGGAGCCGAGATGATCTCCTAAACACTTATCGCTTATCAAGCATTTATCCCGTGATAACTAAAGTTCCTAGTGAACATAACTAGTCCAATCTTCCTAACGTTCATTATGAATCCATTACAGAAGCAGTGACTACGCAAGGAATCACATAATATATCCGGAAATTTTTGCGCTCCTAAATGTCAGCGGGGCTTTTTTTATTCCCGGCTAGGCTTCATACGCGCTTGGTTTTGCTTTGAAAACTTTTGGTTGCACGCCTTTTCCCCAGAGCAAGTATCCCTAAGTCTCATTCTCAATCCGCCTTATAAAGTCGTGCCTCCTCAAGAGCTCGTGGTTTCTTGTGTTTGCCTGAAGACTTGTCGTCTCGTCCGTGATTGCTTTCTCTGGATGTACGGCCTTAGCACCTTTAGGCTGAAAGGTATTGCAGTTCGAATTTATGACGAGTATCTTTCCCTACCTCTGCTTTGTACTTTCACTTGAAAACTTGAATATTCTTTGCTCTTTGCTAGATGAAATGACGACTGATATAAGAGTTAGCTGGAATGCGGAAGCAGCTAAAGCTGTATAAAATCTCCGCCGTTTGAAATTGCAGACACCCTAAGGTTGATGGGAAGATCCCTCCATAACAGGAGCAGAATTTAACCCCAACATTACTCGTGGTTCAAAACTGACAACACAGTCGCAATCTTTCTGTTCAGCAAGACCTAAATTGTCCCGGAGTAGACATCTCGCTAACTACTCCACACGATCTAACTTCGACTAGATCAATGCCAACAGATTTGCAAACGTTAGTACAGGAACTTTTGCAGGAGGAAATTGCCAAGAACAGTTTCTCTATTTGCTCTTTACCGACAGCAAACAGAGATAGACTCAGATTACAGTATTCGGTAGCAGGCAGTGCGGTCAGCAAAGCGCTAACCTTTGGTAGTGACCCTTATTTAACTCAGGTGCCCATTCACAGCTGAGTCGGCTGGTATCCGACATCCAGTCACGATACAAATCTAAATAGGCAGCTTCAGAGGACTTCGAAGAAATGTTATGAGGGGGTTTAAAAATGTGTTGAATGCCTGCATCATCTACTTAAAGAATCTGAGCTGGCCAACACTTTGCAGCAAGGTTTGTTACCACCGAAGTACCGGGATTTTGCCTATTTTTTAGGAACCACTGTAAACGAGGTGAGAAATACCGAAGTGTCCAAAAGGACCCATTTCCTTCAGTCCTGAGATTAGCGTAGAGGCGTGCAGGCGCGGGTCGACGGAACATTGCCCTGGAGTCGCACTAATTGCGAGCTGAATTTCATGGCCGATTTTCTGGGATTATCCAGCCTTCTTAGTTGACTACAGCCTACTAAAACCAAACACCACGAAACCAGACAATGTTCCAAGAATTTTTGTGAAGATTTACTTCTAGGTACTAAGGAGAAATTGCAGGCGTAAAAGGCCTAATTTGATATACGTATGGAAAGCATAAGACATCATTCCCTGAACCGTGTAGTTTTTGCTATAAAGTGATTTCCTCTTAATTGTCGTACTCAAAACGGGTGGCCTTCTTCGGAATCTTTACCATCATCCCCTTTTTCCACTCATTAGAAAAAATCGGGCTAGGGTGAAAAATTCCGCGGAAAACCGCCAATCGCAGCGGCTTTTCCTTTTGAGCGCATTGATGGGCGAGATGATTCCACATTTGTTTGGAGGGATAGTCCATTTCCCCATGTGACTATCAGTCTCACGAGATGTTATACTATTGAGAACCATGGTGGAATGATTTCTCCACTTCTTAACCTTACGATACTGAAATCGCTTCGTCTTACCGCTAGAACAACCGCAAGTATCGTTCCGATCATTTCAGTAAGTTCACGTAAGTAGCGAATGAAATAAACGAAAGAAATTGACTTCTGTATATTCGATGATATTTCCCCCTGTAGTGAGTTGCTGATATTACCATCTCATCACAAGCAGCGGCATAATCCCACCCATCATCAAAGACGTTTAGAGTGTTTTTGATCACTTAACGAATCCTAACAGTGCAGTTCTCAGCAATGGAAACACTTTGTCGTTTTGATCACGCAGCATCGCTGTCGAAAGAAGCGGCATGCGGGACTTGGAGGGAGTCCAGCACGGACAATGTGTAGTTCACCAGCCCATAGCGTCGATTAACATAACAACGCATCTCCTCTCTAAACGAAATACGGTATAAGACCATGCAGAACCAAGGCTCCTAGCTTGTTTGCTAAAACTCATAAGATCCATTATTAGTGGAAGGATCCGCGAGCAGTATCTTAAGAAATTCGGTCCGAAGAGGTGAAAGACTGCCGAAATGCAATCTGCTCTTCACTTAAATGGAAAGTTTACCCTTTGTTTTTATTTAGGAGCTACTGATCTCAAGCAGCCACTAGGGAGAAGGCTACAGGCTAAATCTTTTTATCAGAACCTTCTTCTTCGCTCCGCCAGCGAAAGTGGAAGAAAAGAAACTTCAGATGTAGACGCAACCGGCAAAGCAGATTCATTAGAACCGTACAAACCCAGAAAAATTGCCATCTGACAGTAGAGGAAGACATTACTAAACAAACCCAGCTTTTTGGAAATGAATTGCAGAAGGAAGAATAGTCTTCGTCCGCCAGGTTATTTACATAGAAGGAAGGTTTGAGGCAACGTACTTGATACTATCCTCAGTAAATCAAAAATAAAATGCCGAGACTAGGAAAAGAGAAAAATAAAGTATGCAAAATCCTACCTGATTTCACCTGGTGACAGGTCCACCAACAAGTATGTGTCTGCACGCTAAATATTGACATCCTCACTGGAACGACCGAGGAACTCGCAAGAGCCCTTCGGAAAAGGGGCGTTGATATCTGTGCTCTACAAAAACCACCAAGAAACCCGGCCAGGACCAAAAGCTGCGACTTAGAACGCGGACGCGGTAAAAATGGCTACATGCTCTCTATTTTGGCAGCTCAATAAGGGGTTATCATTGACATCCCAGATGGTTTCCGTGATGAAATTAAAGAAGTCGAATGATTTGATGACCAGCTGATGAAGCTCACCATTATAGCAGACGATCGCACTATTTATTTCTCTACCACGTACGTACTACAGACAGGTCGACCTGATGCCAGAAAAGATACCTTCCGGCATTTACCGCACCTCAACTTTGGCTGTTGGTTGCCCTTTTGCGCATCAAAGTATCGATAAAACAGCGCGAGGGACGCACTGGCCCGCTGCTCATTAAATGGTGGCGATTTCCCGAGAAAAAAGAAGAAATGTTTTCACTTACGTACCAAGCGAGGTAAGCGGTACATCAACCGAGATACTTGGCTTTGAAATGACGATATCCAAATGAAGCTCCGTGAAAAGAAACGCCTCTACCACAAGTTTCTGGACAATAAAACGCTGGCTAATTGGCAAATTTACAAGAATTCCAACTGAGAAACAAAAAAAGCCGTCGCTATCATCCAAGTGGACCACTACAAAAATCTTTACGATAAACTGGATAAACTGGACTGGAATGCCCAGAGAGATGCATATCGACTTGCCAAAACCCGACACGAAAGCACAGAAGATATCCAACACTTCTGCTGCGTTAATTACAAGAACTGTACTTTGCTTACCAAGCCACCACGGCTAGATCGCGAGAACATTTGGAGCTGATTTCGACAGCGGAATTTGTTAATCCTCCACTTCCACAAGCATTGTCCACAATTGGAGCAGTTCCACCTGTCAGTGGTACTAACCCGTTGGGGAGTGCCGTCCCCACGTACTCGAGGAAGGCGATCAGATCGGAGTCTGCAAGGGACTCATCTGAAGTGGCTCTTGCCACGAGGCCTAACCGGAGGTTATCTGGTACCATTTGAACCGGGATGGCCCCAATTCTCCTAAAGCATATGCTCTGCGGTTACTGTTTGATGATGGTTGTGGTTGTGCCTACATCGTGGACAGAGCCCCTTGGAGCTCAAGTGTGGAGTTGCGCTGTGCACTCGGGTGCCGTGCCCCTTGGTTGCAGCAGAGGTGTTAGACAGGCCTTGCATCCACTGGCATGAATGCTGAGCCTACACTCAGTATAATTCAGTATCGCTGTGCCAGTCATCGAGGAGCTCTGACTGTGGTCTCCAAATCAATCCGCGTCTGAAGTGAACCGTGGGATTATGTCAACACGTCAGGTACTCATATGAAATCCCCAGGACCTTCATGTCAGTGCCACTGAAATCAAGGAAGCAAAAAAACGAATGAAATCGGAGAAAGCAACAGGACCTGATGGCATCGCAACTGTATTCTAGATCTTAATCACCTTAAACTGGGAGATAATTTTGGGTTGTACATTTCAAAATTAATAGAAATGAAGATTTTTTAAACAACAGGAACTGCAAACGATAATAGCCCTTAAATGAGATGAATTAGCTAGACAAAGACAATAAGCGGTTTCTGCAATCTCTTCGACATAAAAGGTTTACAAGAGGAACAGGAACATCACCGGAGCTGTAGTGACAAGTGGCAAATAAAAAGCTGGTGTACTATCTTTGAAGGTTTCTAAACATCCGGCTTGGATAGCATCTATCCCGCGGTGCTAAAAGAAGGTGTAGACCACCTGGAGAAGCTCCTCGGAAACGTTTTTCTCTTACATCTAGCTCTGGACTACGTGCCTACTTTTGGCGAAAATTCATTCATTCAAATCTATTCAATTCATCCGTGGCAACTACTAATAAATAGATTGCATTTCCATACATATTTTAAGTATCTTACATTATTCACACATCTGCTCTGACATTGGATAGTAAAATCCTTTATATGCCAACTCTACGATTTTCGATCCCATGTCTGACACTTAAATCTTGACAAATAATTTATGCAAATTTACTCTCTTCCAAGACACAAATTCATCTTTCATTAGAGCCCACCACGGTACATGTAATCTTATCCCCTGGTCCAAACTTAACATCTCATTGCTCTGGAAAACTATGTTCACAAAGATAGATACAGTCTGTAGTAGAACGCATGTGGTAAGATAACGCTTGCATTGATAAAGTTTTACTGTTTAGTCTAGCAAATTACGTAGATTACGTTATGATTCACAGATAAGTAAATCAGAAAGATATTTGCTTGAGTGTCAGAAAAAGGATGTTATACAAAATCTGTCTACCGCAGCTTATCCAAACATGTACATCTGAACTGTTGTTAAAAAATATCTGGGTTTTTTTGCGAAGAAAAAATGATTGACATTGCATTCATTCTGGGATGTTATCGTCAAGGAAACTTCAATATTGTCTCTGGAAGGGGTCATCTTAGATTGATGCATAGACAACTATATACGGGGTCACGTCTTAGAAATTGCCTTTCTTTTGATGTGGACTACTTGATTATTTTCACCACCCACAGCAGATTGAAAAGTGATCTGATCACCATGTAATCACCGAATTAACATGTCTGACTCTTGTGTACAAGTGTGACGAGTCACATAGAGGGTTCACTGAAATTACGTAGAAATGTTTGCAGCAAACAAATGTCACAGACGGCGCAGACATTTGACAGGCCGATGATTGATAGATAACTCAAGTTGGAAGTCTTCTTATGCCAGAAGAAGCCACGAAACAAGTGAATCTTAATGAGCTCGAGCCCTCGGAAAGAAGAAGTATTTATGCATGCTTGGAGGAGGGCCTTCCATAGAGAAATTAGTTTTTGAAGAGATTAGTGACGGTTTTTGTATAATGGAAGATAACAGGATTATTTCCTTTATACGGTTTATGGGAGATAAGAATTAATTTCACTCCCTAAAAAATGATGAAAGTAAAAACTTTTTAGCTAGGATAAATTTGAAATTTAAAAATAGGCGCTACTAAATTTTGACAGTTGATTCAAAATCTTCTTCACCTTAAGGTGGATAACTCCCCAGTTCACCAATCTCTAAGAGCAGTTTTTGACAGAAACGAGTTGGTCCAAGTTGAGGAATTTCAACCACGTCTGGCAGGGATGCATTTCAGAATCTTCATGTTATGGGTGGTCCCTTGTTTATTCAATATTTTCAACGCTCCTCTTTATAGCAATAACCGTGGTGGCTCATGCTGAATCACAGGATTTCAATTTCTTATTCAGAGTGAAGTGTTTGAGGAGACATTTCATACAGATCAGCACCTTAGTGTCGTGAACAGAATCACGAAAGTTTGCTTCGGCGATGTCCACGAAATGCTGGAATAACCAAGTCTGATGGCGATTCCTATCGTTGATTTCATCCTGGTCAACTCCTCAGTGGAGAGAACATGGTTATGATCTTATATTTAGCCGACGCTCCCGTTATGTTTGGATGGCCGACTTTGATGAACTTTGGTGAACACCGATAAAGACAAACTGGCACTTCATATCTCGCACGATAGATAAACATTATTGGCAATGAATCCTTTTTTGTATAATAAGGAAAGAATGACTCTGATGCTTTACGAGAACAGTTTCGCGTTTAAGGCACTTAGTAGCAGTGTTCTGGCGCTCGCTCTCTCTCTCTCTCTTTGTTGGAGCAGCAGGGGCTGACACTGACTTCTAGGTTGGTACTCCTATGCGCGAGGATGACCCTTGTCACAAGCTCCGACTTCCTCTGGCAACACCTGCTTCCTCGTGAGGACGATGTCTCTGCGCACCTTAGTAATTCCTGACTTTGCTCGTGAAACCAAGCTTAGTAACCTAACCTCGCTTACGGACAAAGCAGTGTTTTCTGCTGACGGCTCCCATTTGCAATATTTTTTCTTCGGATTCCTTTCAATGCGCTAGGCATCAATATCAGGCGAACAGGAATACGCTTCCTAGATATATAAATTGATGGACGCCTTCGATGTTTTGTCCATTTCTGCAGATAGAGAGAGTACAATGACCCCTCAGTCTAATAACCTTGGTTTTCTTGATGTTTATCTTCATTCCAACTATCTTGCCTCTTTGAGCGATTTGTCCAAGGTCCATGACCAGATAAGAGAACGAACAATTCGAATTGTTTGAAGAAGGATTTCAGAGTCCATTGAACTCCTCCACAAACCTCGGATAAAGCAGCTTGAAGAAAGTCATCAATAACAAGAAGAGATAATATCGGTGGCAAGATGCAACTCTGACCGACTCCGCTTTGAACCCCCAAATTCCTCTGCAAGCATGCTTTTGATATTCTGCCCCATCATATATTGCACTGATAATAGCTGTTAGTTTCTCCGGAGTACTCATCCTGCGTAGGAAACTCTAGATGCACTATCTGTTCACGCTGTCGAAAGCTTTCTCAAAATCGATGAATAGCAAGTAAAACGAATATATTATATAAACCCTGCAGGTGCAGCGATAACTAACTCTGTGGGTAAACTGTCAAACCCAGCAGCTTTACTCCGTTTCAGAAACTCCCCGTATCCGCATTCTACAGCGACTAGCCATTTCAACCATAAGAGGTGGAACTTCACACCATCTGATATGTTTAAAAAGTGTGGTGAAGTATTTACTTTTCAGTTGTTCAACATTTTGGATGAGAAGTCGACTCTTCACAGGTCCCTCAAAAGATTTGCGGCAACCAGCAGATACTTCCGTGGTGCAGTATACACTTCTGAAATCATTATATTCTGCGGCCTCTCCGTTTCTCTGACTAACGTAATAACAAATTCCGTTTTTTTACTTCTCAGATTCCGCTCGGTATCGGAGTTCGAGCGCGTCACAACTGTCATCACTCGCAGCAGTCAACAGAGCCTCCAATCCTTCCATTCATCGATCCGCTTCCACCGGTCGACGATCTGTGTAGCACCCGAGAAAAGAACATTCCTGATAGCGACCCAATGCTCATACATATTCTCAAGATAGTTCTGCCATTGTCGAGCGTCAGTTGAATCATGTAAGTGATCGATATTGAGCTTAGGGAGTCGCAATTCCCCAATCCAAATAGAAGCAGCGGACGCCACGGGCAAGCGAACGTGAACGATTATCAAATGGTGATCCCTTTCGAGACCGATGTTACTGTCTCCCTTGATGCGGATATCCTGGAGACAACTCCTAAATCTACTGCTTATCTCGAAGTGGTCGATCTGATTGATCATACGTTACGGTTGGCAAGACTGTGTTTCCCCATCACATGTCCGTGGAAGGTGTTGCTAGATCCCACTTTGGCATTCAAATCACCTATCACGATCACAATGTCACCTCTAGGAAGCCTTCACTGAGTTGCATTTAATTGCTCGGAGAAAGCATTCTTCTCCACTACATCGGAAGTTTCCGTTGGTGCGAAGTATTATACCCTAACTTGGAGTTGAATCTTCTAGTTAAAACTTTGTCATAAACTGGCTCCCATGTTAAGTAAGCGCACCTTGCAGTAGACATCAAAAGCAACCTGACAGCGGATTCACGGTTGCTACCATTTGGCTTTCCAGAGTACAAAAGCAAATTGCCGCATGGGGGAGAGGAATACTCTCCAAAGTTTCATCATCTTACTTTGCTTACGGCCCGGACGTTCAACTTATACCATTCTGAAGACCCTCGCCACCATTGTCGAGGAGCGTACGCACTTTCCGGAAATAAACCATCATTTTCGATAGCCAAAGGTCATTACCATGAGCTCAGCACCTATCCGAAGCATTGTTGAAGTTTCGGTGACAATAAAGTTTTAGAATTTGCAAGTTGCTAACTTACAAATTTCTATCTCTTTTAGTCGCTCTTTACGACAAACCGGGGAGATAATAAGTGTATTCTTAAGCCCCAACTCACAGGGCAGCGCGCATTATAAAGGCAGGCTCCTAATCTACATATGGGGGCCAGGTCATGTTACCACTAACAAGCATATTAGGCTATTGGCAAATTGGTGAGAATACCCGGCGCTTTTTTGCCCTCTTTCGATTATACTTGCAGGTTGAGCTCCTCGTTTGAGTCAAGTAGCCAATGCAAATAGGGTATAGAACACTTAGAACGAGTTCTAAGAGGTATTTCTCGGGGATGTCTAGCTCTGTGCTACTTCGTTACCTTTTGGCAGAAGGTTAAGGTAGGTAGTCTTCATACCGAAGCCAGAGAAAGACAATTTAAATCCAGTGAATTTCTGACAGATTAGCTTAACATCATTCATCCGAATCACCAGCTTCTACGGGCTTAGTGCTCAGGGGGTTCGCTTTTTCCCACGTCATAGCCAGTGATCATAAAGTTATTAACAGTAGGTGTGTTCGACAATTGTTTTACTTTGAGGTTGCAAGCCCTTTTGTACTAACCTACTATACCCCCACGAAGGGGATCTATTCGTGATGAAGTTGCGATTTTAAACTTAGAAAGCTTACACAATTTTCTCCACCAAATTGCGTATGTCGACTTTATTCAACCTTCCTACTTTTCTTGAGGGATTGTGAAGATTGTGATGTGAATATTGATTAATCAATTAATCATCGATAGTTGATTACATAAGCCACTCTCGAAACAGAAAAATAGTGTATCGAATTTTTTTCAAACGTATAAAGCTTGATACTGAGGCTTGTAATGCCTAATTTGATATTGAGAGGGTCAAACGACGGAGACGCCCAAGGGAGAAAAGCTATACCAAAAGCCTGAAAAAAGATGGCGAAACTGACGGCGAAGGTCTGCCCGCAAACACTGAAGCTCTATCGAAGCGCTCCATCGACACGTGCTTGCACCCATCTGTGCTAGCCAGGCTCGGGAATGTGTGGGATCCTTTGAGCGCTGGAGAATGAAGTTTCAATATTGACGGGCGGACCTACACAGTCAATTTCGCCATCTTCTTATAGATTTTAGAGGTAGCTCTTCCCTCTTGGTAGTCTCCCGCCACTCAGAATGGTCTTTTGACCATCTCAATATCAAATCTGTCATTGAAAATGGCATCCAACGTATGCCCCACATTTGGTAGCTTTAGACCCGAAATTTTGTAGGTTTCAGATACTTGAATAAGTGGAAGATACAAGCAAGTGTTCCTAAGCCTCAATTTTCCCTTCCCACTTTGTGGAGAAGAGTTTTCCTATCCTTTCCTTATAGTATACCGCGAAAGTTGAGTCATTATGGTGAGCGTGTTGAGTTTCATTTCAAAAGGTAAGGTGTAGATCTCACTAAGTCCCTCCGGTGTCGGTAGAGATGCGTTCAAGCCCTGGAGAATGTCTTGCCCTGACCCTCGTCTTGTGTGGTGTTTTGAGGATTTAGGTCTCCCAAGGAAGCGTCTCTTAAGTCTTTGGAATACGGGCTTGGTCGGCTGGAGGTTGAAAGGTTGTGCCATTTGAGGTTTTGGGAACTGTCTCTTCTTGCCTTTATGTGAAATAACATGTGAGTGATCGAAGCGCTCGAAGGACCCCCACATTCCCAAGCTTGGCTAGCACAGACGCGTGCAAGCATGGGTCGACGGAGTGCTCCGATGGAGCTTCTCTATTTGCGGGCGGATTTTCACGGTCAACTTCGTCAACCTTTTAGGTTTTTGGGATAGCTCACTCGTCTTGGTCGTCTCCGGCCATTCAGGATGGTCTTTTCACCATCACAATTTCAATTAGTCATTGCAGATGCGACTATGTTCACTATGTGCTACTATCATATATGAGGTCAGCCGACCACGATGTGGAACTGTGGGGGAAGAGCACATCAACATCATTCGACAGTTTGGAAGATACATATGTTTGTGGCGGATTTGTTACGTTATTTGGTAACACTTTTACTATTTGTTCTGCAACTATGTACATTTCGACCAGATACGGAGCTGCATCTGGGTTGGAAGTTTCTATAATAATCTTCCTTTCAAATAAAGATGTGCTAATTTGCTAAAACCCCTCTTTTAATACTAGTAGTTGAGCAGCTTCTTGGGTGTCATTCTTATTCAAATTTACCGAGTTCCCAAGTCGTCGACGAGTACATCCTTTTTTTAAATCCTGGTAGATTTCATTGGTATTATCTGTATCCTGGTAGCATTTACCTTATACTGTAAGTGACTATCAGATATTTGACAATTAATTTTCGCAGTATGAACCTTTGAATAAAAAACATTTTCGGTAAACCAGGAAAGATTTGATTACAGCTTCAATATCCCTACATTTTATACGGATTAAAAAGAGGAGAGTAAGGGTTTTACGTTATTCATTTTTTGAAGACTACAAGATGTTTTATATATGTAATTGACGTCCATACTACAGTACAGGTTACCAACGAGTATTCACCACCCAAATGAGTCCTCATTGATTTTGCATATCGAAATTCGAACGTTTAAATGGCTCCCATGCTCTTTTATTTGATTCCCAAATTTGATGATTATCTGGGACCATCAGATTAAAGTAAAAGATAACGTTTTTCGAGCAAATGCTTGTTGTTAAAGTCCAAATGTTGTATATGGTACGTCTATGTATGTAGGGAAGATTTCAGGAACCTAAGCCTTGTATGAGGCCATGTTGTCTCTCCCCAAGAATGAGGAAGTGCTTCGGCAAAGTATCTTAACATAATTTCAATACTTTGCTGAAGTTATAAATAAAAATTTTATTGCGATAATATGAGAGTTAAGAACGGTAGTAAGAGCCAATTAATATGTTTATGCTATTTAATCAAAAAGAAGTGAATGTCCCATTTGTCTTATAATCCATAAGATTTAGTACGTTCAGTCGGTACACGAGTTGTAAATCAGCATTCCCTACGACTATTCACGGACTAGTGCTTCATACTCGGCCAAATATCTGCATAAGTAGCAACTTATATCTAATAAATTTCACGATCTTGTTATAAACGCTAATGGCCACTTACACTTAACGTTTATCTTTACGACGGAGGTGTTATGGCTACTTAAGTAGCTCTCTTCCCTCTGAAGGAAGTGAATGCGCACATTACGCAGATAGGGCTAAGAAATTATATCGATAACACTTTACTTCATTATGTAAATATTCATGGATGCTGTTGAAAACCATTTTGCTTTGATCCCTCACTGCAGAAATGATGTTGAGGCGGACTCATTAAATCTAGTTATGTGTGGAATAGTTGTAACCCAGAAGCTGGAATTGGATGGCCTTCATTCGAGGAGAACTTGGAGTGAATGTGGAGGTGTGTTTACCTCTTTTAGAATTTAATTTTAAGGAATCCACAAGAAAGAACTTATTCCAGCGTGGTGGGATATTTTCTTCGCAATCCTTTACAGCTTTAAATTTGAACATATTCATTGAGAACTGAGGGGTCCTTCTGATTCCACGGTAGGACTTCTCTCGCTTTATTTTTGAATTCTAGCATTTGATCCCAATCACGATGGTAAAATTGAAAAGAGGATAACAGTTTATGGTAATTGTTGAACGTCAACAAGGCAGCAAGCCCGCTTGCCCAACAGGCTACGCAAGCTTTTAAATCACGCATCAGACGCTGCCTGACCTATGCTCTGGAAGCAGCCTGACCGAAAATGGCAACAGATATAATAGATATCGTTCCTTTTTATTTAATCGCAAAAACGATATGGCTGCGAATTAGTTTCAAAGGGGAGAGAAAAAATAGCGTACATAGCATAGCATGAATGGCACAATAGCTGGTAACTAGTCTAGGTCTACCTTAATAAGGAACTCCAAACATCCAATAGGTTTACCATGAGATAAACTATTTTGATATCCCTTGGAGCTGCCTAGTGGCTTGGCCTAAGCCGTCATCGCTCCATCTCAGCCAGGGTCTGCGCTTCCGGATGCTTCTTACGTCAATCACCCGATATGAATGAAGGCAATTCGCACATATCAAATATTCATCCCAGGTGAAGGACAGGCAAAGCCTCTGAGCCCTTAGTGGTCCATTGTACTCGATTCCCCCGTCTAACAGAATATCCCGGACTCGTTTATATGCCGCAGTTGGGGCACATCAGCACCTGATATCTGATGCGTCCATAGGCGGGGCACTCACATATAAAATGTTCCGTGGATTCCGCTTAATCATTATAGGATAGACACGTATCATCTTGGAGAATTCCTATTCTGAACATATGTCCAGCTAGTAAATTGTGGCCAGTTAGAATGCCCACAATACTTCCGCAAGTCTTCCTGCTTTTCTACAGGATAAACTTTGCAGTATATTTGCTTGGTTCTGACAGGAAACTTTGGTCTGTCTAGCAGTATTAAGGCTTCGCCACCTGTCATTATGGGAAGCTTGTTCCCAGTCTTTGATAGCGGCATCAGCCAATGCTACTGACACCCCAATTAATGGTTCCGGTCTGGGCATGGGGAAAGTTGAAGCTTCTTTTGCTAACGCATCCGAGACTTCATTTCCCTCCACACCACAATTTCCAGGTACCCAGCGTAAATCCACCGTACGATTGAACGATTTTGAAGTGACCAAAGTACTACTCAAAGCAATCAATGCAGCTTGACTATCGTCACAGATTGCAATGTGTCTGTCCTTCAATTGCTGGTCAATCATAGAGTTTGCCGCCCTTAGGACCGCATACACTTCAGCCGGAAAGACCGTTGTGTATTGTCCCAAAGGAAAAGCCCACTTATCGTTATTATACGAGAGATAGACTCCTGTTCCAGAGCCATTTTTGGTCTTTGAACTATCGGTGCAGAAGACGTCTGTATATTGTGACACGCATTCTTCTGGTTTGTCTAAGTTTTCTCTCTGTTTCAAGATATCATCATATCTTCTACCAAACCGATGTATGGGAGAGAATTTGAGAATCGGAAGGCATTGCGAAAACTAGATTCAGTTCTCCCAATGACTCTTCCAATGCTCTGTCCATTGTTTTCCCATAGATTTAATCGAATGAGTCTATGAGCTGCTCGCATTGCAGTCCTCTGAATAAGCAAATCCAAGGGTTGCAAATTGAGTAATGCGTTTAGAGCTGCGTCGGATGTGGTGCTCATTTCACCCGTGATAGCCAGACACAGTTCTTTGCAGTGTGGCTAGTTTACAGCCAAAACTCTTCTGTTATACCTTAAGTCACCGCGCTGTAGATGAATAAGCGAACATCGGTCTAATGATAGCAAAATATATCCACATTACTACCTGAGACCTAAGTCCCCATGTGGAGGCAAAGGTTCGCCTACACAGCCCAGAAGCTGTGAGAGCTCGTTTCATCTTTACCTCTACACCCTCCCAGATATTTCACTTCTTCGGAGAGTTGAAGGGTTGTACACCTCATCTCTAGAAAGCGAAGACCATGCAGTTTCCCCCTTTTTGTAAATAATAAAACTGTGGATTTACTGAAAGTCTATGCCTGAGACACCAACTGTCAATCAAATCAACGGCGCGTTGTGTATTTCTACACATCATTCCGAGATCTCGAACAACAGCCAGCAAAGCCACATCATCCGAATAAGCCTGAACGTGTATGGGCAGATTTTGCTGTTCGCAAAGTAGTGAGTTGATCAACATACTCCACAAAAGTGCCGACAGCACACCTCCTTGAGGGTAGCCTTTCGTCGCTTCCGTTGTTAAGTAGCGATCAACGCCCACTTCAGCACACAACAATCTCTGCGTTACCATAGCGTAGATCCACTTTATTAGAGTTTCGTCAACACCATGCTCCCTGGCAGCATCACAGAGCTTTTGAACGGACGCACAGTCAAAAGCCAAGAGGAAGGCACATAGAACAAAGTAAGGCATCCACGAAAAATATTTGTTAGAAGTTGCTCTAAGTGCGCTATACCCTCCTTTAGCATCGCTGGGTAGATGCCATTCATGTCAGGTGATTTGAACTAGTGAAATGATAGTATAGCAGTCCTCGCCTTTTTATTGGTAACAACCGTTCTCGCAGTGTCCCAACACCCCTTACAACACCTTCGTGTTGAATGGTTTGCAGAAATCGCCAATTCACTTCTTCCCACTTCTGAGATCTGCTCTCCCGGGTGGTGTACTTCCAAGATAGTTTGCATAGACTCAACTGTGGAGTTCGTGTAAGTACCATCTAAGAGAGTCCAAATTGGTTGACTCATCCTTATTAAGGACTTCGCACAACCCGGAAGTCTGCCTTTCACCTTCCACTTCCTCAGTATGCTCTAAAAAGAGTCTCGTTTCGAACGTTTTACGAGCCTCTTATATTCACGCTATGAGTTCTGAAAGTTTGGCCAGTCTTCACCTTTATTGCTTTTGCAAGCGCGATTTAAAAGTCGTCTGGTTGATTTCCTGAGTCTCTGCAGTTTTCGGTTCCACCATAGAACCGTTTTACCACGCTGGCCTCGGGAAATAGGACAAACCTCATCAAAGCACTCTAAGCGGAGTCCTTAGTCGCCAAGGGAGCTCAACTTTGTCGCCAAGAAGTTCACCAAACTTCATCCCATTCGTTTTCCTAGGATTCCGTCTTTGTATTACCGGCTGTTCGCCTGCAATAGTCAGACTAAATTCTGATCTGAGAGTGAGACCTCATTTAGCACTCTGCAGTTTCTAAACAACTGTAACAACTTTGAAGTGCAGATTGTTAGGTCAATTACCTTACTTCTGCTTGGCCCCACGAACGTAAGGGGGCACCCTACGTTCGCGGTCATCAGGCCAGCTGAACTAATAAAATCTAGGATCTAGGATTGCATTTGCTACTGCCCCAACAAATATGCTTAGCGTGCGCATCACAACCTATTGAAAGTTCAAGCGACTTGATTCTGCATCCACTACCAGATCCCTTAGTTCTTGCGTGCAGCACAAAGAATCATAGGATAAGTAAGCAGAGGCAACTATAACGTTTCTCCGCTTACCATTAACCTGGAATTGTAAGTTGACCGCAACAAGATCCTGGGAATAAAATCGTTTCAGCATGGTTGCCTTTAACAATTTTGACATTAGAACGGTCTCGAGGATCTTTCATCGAAGAAGATCCTAGTCCCTTTGACTGATCCAATACCACAGATTCTGTTAAAGCGAACCTATGGCTCTTGAACCAGAATATATAAAGCAGTCCTGCAACTTTGCCAGTTTTACCGCCACTAGATAGAAAGAAGCTTTGGCATGCTGCAGATTGATTTGACTCACTCTTATGTTTGTAACCATCCTCATTCCCAAGAAACTTCACCTTCTTTCACAGTGCTTCCGTTGTCGTCGGTTGAAAGCCATCCCAAGTTCACAGAGGCCAGGCTGCATGGATATGTTTTCACATACCGGCGTTAGACCAGTTGCGTCCACATTACCAGCTTCCTTTTCTTCCGTTTTTCCGGGTACAGGCGGAGGAGAAGTTTCTGACAGGCAAACCTGTAGTCCCTTATCCGGCTAAAGTTTCCTTCTGTCCAACCTTCCTCCCCCGTAATTTAGAAGAGTTAGGTAACTGTGTCACCGACAGGCCGGCCTACACCGAATGTAGGTTTTCCACTGAAGTGGAGAGCCTGTCTTCTACAGATTTCTCCGTGGGGGAGCATGAATTAGGTAAGGCTTCCAAAATCCGTGCCCCAGCCACAACCTGATTTCTCAGAGTCGCGGGTGGATTTGAAGTCTATGACTTCATCCACTTGGAGAGTTACAATCCTTTGTTTCCATCTTCATGCGTTTTTGGACACCCTTAGTGTAGTAGTAGTAAACTACGACAAGCTCCCCCCCCCCACCACAACAAGATGGTGCCCATGGGGAAGAACATAGGCCATAGTGGACTTGAAGTGGAGAGTGGCTAAGGCTAGGTTAAAATGGATTTTCCTGGACCATTCTTTATGGTAGAAGGTCTTGACAATGATCCTGCTTCTTTTATGTGGTCTTGCACATTGGTTAGGGTCAGCGTAGTTCGTATTATTTTTTATTATATTTATTCTAGTTATTGCATTATAGACGGGTTTGAATTCAAAGAAAGGCGGCTGGAACTACGCTGAGGCAAAATGCTTGGAGTGAAGCTTCTTTGGTATTGACAAATAAGAATAGCCTCGAGCCAGGTACCGAAGAAAAACCTACATAGTATTCAGCGGGTGATACCTCTATAATTACTGCAGTCAAAGATATCTCCTTCCTTATGTATAAGGCAGATAATATCTTCTTTTCAATTGTCAGGTCGTTTATATAATTAACCATTTTGACTCTAATACCATGAGGATTTATTATTCCAAAGGCGGACTATTTCTTCCATATTGGTGGTAGCAGCATTTTGCCGTCGTCTGCAGTTCAAGGAACCTCAGACTCGCTGATATTTTGTTTGTTGATTAATGCATCAACGTTTTCTTCTTTATCTCGTTTAGAATCGGTGTCGATTTGTCCTGATTGGTTATACCATTTCGCTCTATCATATACCTGACCTTGATGCAGTCGACAGGCTCTGAAATCATCATCCAGCCAACGTTGTTATTGTCGGCCTTTTGCCCGTTTCCCATCGAGTTCGATGTTCAGACCAATCTTGGCAAGTGAATTTTCATCAGCGTGAATTATGTGCTTCACTTCTCCAGCGATTTCTCTACGATCAGCGCAAACCTATAACGACCGCGGATGCTACCATTTCGGATGTGATCAGGGCGTATTACGCCACTGATCCTACGTACTATTTTCTTCTTCCTTGCCACGTTCTTTACCCTTGACAGTCGGCCAACATTCATTCCCCTAAAGAGCGACAGGAGAGACAAAATCGTTGTGAATGTTCCATTTGAGATGATCGTTAATGTGCCAATCACAAAGAGCGCCAGTTGTGGAGTGCCACGTCATTCAACTTGCATTAATATGTGGAGCAATTTCATAAATTGGATGATAATGAAGATCCGAAATTTTTAAATCGCAAGTACAGGTCACTGTCATTGACAGTGATAGTGCTTGTTTCATTGTGGTCATTCATTAAAAATTCTGTTTTAGTAAGATTCAGCCTCAGACCGTGTTGTATGAGGAGATCGTTCCGAAGCGGTTTTGATACACCTGCCACACTTTGAAATTTAGCTTGCAAATCGTGGTAGAATAATTTGACCCAGCATACGATTTCCTCTAGCACTAGGTGTTGCCGCAGAGCAACCTAAATAATTCAGTAACCCGGTTTACATATGGTTGTCATTTATCCCTCAGTGGGTTATAACACGTCAACCACTACTAGGCGCCATTATTCGCAGTTACCCTGAAATACCCTCCAACTTTCCCCACGATTTCTTGAGATGCAAGCATTCCTTGTGTACTATTCTGCGCACTAGGGGCGAGCCACTCGTCGGCCATCTTATGAGAGTGGATTCCACTGCATGGCCAGCAACGCAATTATCTTCCCTCTTCATTGAGTGACCTATCCTACTTTCTACTTCCTTACTTTCACCTTCCAATCACAGTGCCCATGAGTGCCAAGCCTGGCTCAGCTCTTCTTCTGAGATAGTGTCAGTGTCCTCTCCGAGGAGCCCAATTAGCGCTGTGGTGCGACGTTTTGATGCCACATACTCTTAAGACCGTGGCTACTATTAGGAAAGCAAAGGGGGCAGAGTCCAGTCGGCTCAGATCTTCAGAGCCAATCCGTAGCATTCACAATGGAAAGCAGCTCTCCCACCCTGCAGCCAGAAATCTTTCCGAGGTTCCCAAAGCATGGTTTACCTAGTGTTCATGACCTGACTCAAGCTAGAGCTGGACAATCACAAAGGAAATCCCTGAGGGTTTCCTCCACTTCTCTGTCGCTTCGGCAATGCGAATCGTAAAGTATTCTGAGCCTGATGGCATGGTCCCCTATGGGCCAGCACCCCGTGCAGACCGCCGCAATCTTGTGTCTATTTACATGCGTCTGCCACTGGAGCTCCCGCTATCGGGTTTTGTAACAAGCGGGCCCTATCCTCGTTGACTTTGCACAGCTAGTGAGCCTTCGCCATCTGATGCCCTCGGGTGCTAAATTGTCCGAATAGACGCTCTTGACAATCGCCAGAAGGACATATACTGTACCCGCCAAGGGAATAGCTTCATCTGGCGAATCCGTTAGCTCGTTCATTTGCCTCCTTGTTCCTATTACCAAGAAACCAGAGGAACGTGACCTTCAGCGTGCCGCTCAGACTGATCAGAGCGTTTCTGTACTGCCCCATCGGCCTGGAGGATGTCGCCGCTGAAAACAAAGCCTTAATAGTTGCTTAGAATATACTGGCGAAACCTGGGAGACCAGACACACTGTTGGTATTTGAGAAAACAACCGCACCGCCTCCACATACCATCTTTGATCCATTGATAAAGAATTCTGTGTTCTTATCTTGCAATACTTCGCTAGTTTCAACTCTACCCTCGTAAAGCTTGGCTTGCGTATGGCATAATCCATTAGGAGAACACAGAGTTCCAGCGGTACTTCGTCTATGACCGCAGATTCCGGTAATTTGACAGTACTACACGCTACACCATATTTAATATGGAGTTTGCCGCGGAGTTTGTGGCGGAGTATATTGAAGGTATTTGTGGGTTAAAGTGGCACCTGCCATATGTCTGCATCTTACTAAGTTAAGATGGGAGAAACCACTGCTGTGTACATCCAGGGAACGATTTTCGACCGAAGACCCCATTTTTTTACAAAGCTCCTCTGGTAGGTGTAGAGGGCTATACAGACCTTCTTCAGCCTCCTTTTTATGCTTCGTTTTCAATTTAGCTTAGAATTTATGATCACAAGGAACACTTGTCTTGGTGGTGAATAACGTTAGCTGCGATTTTCGTTGGATTTACTCCGAATACAACGCTTTCTCCACTCATTACGGAAGGAAACATCCCAGCTACCAATATCATCGTGTCGTCGGCATACCACACTACCTTTATCCCAATTGTGTCCAGTATGGGTACATTTTCGTATATCACTATCAACCAGAGCACCGAGGGGATGGTACCATACCGGGTCATACCTTCCAGATGCTATGTGATGCGTAAGATACCCCTGCAATCCTATTTTGGTTAGAGCTTCCTTGATGATAATAACGTTACTGAATGTTTGCCTCACTTCGTAATGAGCGGTTTCTATTAACTTCCCTTTGAAGTAGGCGTGCTGAGAGGAGAAGGCCGCTCTCTCAATAATCCTCCTTAAGTGGATAACCAGGATGTGTCCTAGGGTCTTCGACAAAAAAAAACAGTTGAGACTGATTGGTCTTAAGTCTTTCGCGGACAAATCGCGATGCCTGGCTGCTTTCGGCACGAAGGTGGCGTGCCTCCAAGATTGTGGCTCTAATTCGAAAGAGATGCAGTTTCGGTAAATCGTTGCGTGACTGACGTTATGCTATCCGAGCCCGGAGATTTATATGCACAGAAGCTGTTTATAGCCCAGGTAATGGAGGAGGGTTTGAGGCAATGTACTCTGTACTATCCTTAGCAAAACAAAAATAAAATGCTGAGATCAGGGAAAGAGATAAATAGAGTATAGTTGGAGTTATTCCACTATGCTAAATCCTACCTGATCTCTCTTCGTGACAAGTCCCGCAACAGACCGACCAAGAAAATGCATACCATGTCGTTATAAACATGATGATCGGATTGAGTCACAAGCCTCGGAAAAATGCTAGGGCGTCCACCTCAGTGGCCGCGGCAGGCCTGGCCCCGGTCCTGTCGAGAAATGGCCAAGGGATCTTGACGCATGGACGGCATCAGGACGTAATTAAGTTAGTCCGAACAAACAATACAAATACGTGTCTGCACGCTAAATGTCGATACCCTAACTGGAAAGACGGAGGAACTCGCAAGAGCCCTTCGGAAAAAGCGCATTGATATCTGCGCTCTGCAAGAAACCCGATGGTCTGGTGCCAAAAGCTGCGACATTGAATGCGAACGCGGTAAAAATGGCTACAAACTTCTCTATTTTGGTAGCCCACACAGTCAAGATGGTGTTGGTACTGCCATTTCAGAGGGTTTCCGTGATGCCATTAAAGAAGTCGAACGATTTGATGATCGGCTGATGAAGCTCACCATTATGTCAGCGCAACTGAAGTCGAAGAAGCAATAAAACGAATGAAGTCGGAGAAAGCCAGAGGACCTGACGACATCGCATCTGAGTTCTGGAAAGCGAAGAGAATTCTTTAATTGGGTTATTCAGGAAGGAAGAAACCATCTGACTGACAAGAAAGTACCACCGTTCCAATATAGATAAAGAAAGGTAGTCCAACAGAATGTTTAAATTACCGTCCGATTCGGTTACTTTCCCATACCATGAAGATTTTTCAACGCATTCTTGACAACCCTATTCGGGAAATCGTTGAAATAACAGTCAATCAAGCCGGATTTGTCAAAAACTGCGGAATTACTGGCGCAATACATCCTGCGCGGTTACTCGTGGAGAAAAACCGTGAGAAGCATCGTCCTCTTTATATTGCATTTCTGGATTTAGGAAAGTGTTTGACCGTGTGCCACATGAACTCATCTGGTTTGCTTTACGACAACCTTAGTACCAGAAGAACTCGTGCGCTGGCTTCAATTGCTATACCACGTTCCGAAAAGTAAAGTTCGAAGTACGGCGGGTTTATCAAAACCGCTTCGTGTCTCTGTTGGTGTTCATCAAAGAAACGCCCTCGCACCATTCCTCTTTGTTCTTGCTATGGACACGGGATATCCAATGTCCAGCGCCCTACATACTGCTTTATGCAGATGATGTTTTCCTAGCATCTGATAGCAAAAATGATCACGAGCAACTTGTCCAAAAATAAAATGATCGCCTCATGCAATACGGTTTCAGATTGAATCTAAACAAAACTGAATTTTTGACGACCGGATCGGTTGTGAAACAGGCACAATCGCTATCAGCGGCAGTGATCTGCCCAGGACTGAGTGATTTAAATACTTCGGATCAACGCTTCACACATTAAGGCAACCTGGATAAAGTCGCGTTCCACAACTGGTGTTCTTTGTGATCGACGTATCAACGAACGTCTCAAATCTAAAATTTACCGTAATGTCGTCCCTACTTTCTCCATAGAGGGTTCTGAGTGTTGGTCGACTATAAAAGACAATGAACGGCCTCTTGCGGTAATGGAAACGAAGATGCTACGTTGGACTAGTGGCGTCACATGTCCGAAATGAGGATATATGCGATCGTTATGAGGTTGCACCGATCGTGGAAAAGTTGCGAGAGAGGCGTGTTCGATGGTATGGTCACGCAATTCGTACTAACGAGAATTCACTTGCCAAGATTGGACCCCGCTTGTGAACGGGACAAGGACTGAAGAAAAAGAAGAAGAAGATGCTACTGAGGCAGCATGCCCTTTAGGCAAGGCTCCGACTCACTGTCCTCACTGGCGTGGAAGTGCGTTCAAACCAGCAGCTCCAGAAGTTACCCTCCAGGAACTTTCTGACTGTTTAAGAAAGAATGGGCTTCTTGGTTAAAGTCTTATTGAGCTGCCCAGATTCGCTGGTGCTTTCAACGTTCTGACAATAATCCAACCAGGACCACTTCCTGCCAGTCTTGATGACCGACTTAATTTTTTTTCAGGCAGTGCTAGGCCGGAGATATGATGTAGTTCTAAGGAGGAAAGTCTTCAGGCGTCGAATCGTACAAGCATACATTTTTTTTGTGAATTACTCTCCAAGGAGCCAGAAGCAACACATCTGAAGGAAGAAAGTCCCAATACTTTTGAAGTTCGAGAGAAAAATATGCAAAATTAATTCAATATACATGTATCTTTCGTTCATATTGGTCTAAATTACTTGGCAAACAACCCTGGATAACTTTTGCCCTGGCATAGTAATTAAATCTCTCCAAATTGATCTGTTAAATGTGGCTTTTGACCATGATTTCCATTTGAAATCAAATATAGAAGTATCCAATCGAAACTATCAATAAAACTAAAATGCTTATCAAATAAAAATATCAACAGCTAAATAAATGCAGCCACCATCAAGTTCCATTAAAAACCTATTGGCGTATTGGAATCAATAGTTTTTCCCATTTCGACCATTCACTGCAGAACTATAAATCGTGGCCCGCAATGGAACAATTAATATTTTTTCTGACTTCTATTAAGATATCGATTCCTCTCCTCGGCCTTTCAGGCCAGATAAAAAACGCAACTAAATAAATATCTGATGTGGTCATTTATGTGGCCGTTCATTTACTTTTTATTTATTGTCGCGATTGTATGTGGTGCATTCATCCATTCATGGCAGCGACTGTAATTCAGTGCCTATGTGATTTGAATTTATTATTGTGAGAAATGCCGTAAATAATTAAACTCCATTGGGAGAGAAAGAATTTCTCTCATTTTTTATCGTAAGGGCCATAAAGATATATGAATGCAATTCACTTTTAGCGGTAAAGTTTGATGATGACCAGAAATATTGGGAGCGGACACAATGGATGATTTCAATCAATATTCCACGTGATAATGCATTTAAAATTTAATTATCATAAATCTTAGCAACTGCCTTTCATATTCAATTTATGTTAATGGGAAGATTTTCCGAATTAAAAGAACGGATAAGATACAACAGTTGCAAGATTGATCAGGGCATTATATGCAAATGGTACGTCCACAACAATGGGTTTAGGGTATCCTAACTCAACTGTTTCGTGAATGCATATCAGATATGTACGCATAAGGAACCATCAACTTCCATTCCTTTGTACCTGTTTGAGTTTGGGTAGCTGGTTGAATTCCAGACATGAAACATTTAATCTACAATAGTAGCAAAGGAGATCGATAAAAGCGGTTCACTCGGCGAGGATTCTTTGTAGAGAGAGGGAGGGGTACACCCATGTCAAATCGGATGCAAACTCGTGGCGGCGAGCGGAACAACCCTTGTTTGAAAATCATAGAGCTCGAAAACGGGTTTTTATATCATAATCCCAAATTTTTAACTTTCAACCCCAACTCAGGAGGAAGTGGGCAAATGGAGGGTATGTAAGAAGAATGTCTATACCAGCCCTGTTGGAGAATTGTTACGACCTTTCCTGTTTACAGAGTTATGATACCTCAAAGTTGCGGCATTTTAGCGTATCTAGAAAAAAGCGCCAGATCCTGGCCCTTCAACCCCGTCGAAAAAATGTGACCCCTTTAAAAAGAAATAGCGCTTTAAAGAAGGCAGTGGGGGCATTTTGATATCGTAATGGTATAGTTTGATTGCCAATCTCAACTTCGGATAAGGACGATTACCAGGCTATCCAGGTGGAAGTGGAATGCCCACTTTCTAGGCCTTGACCTGAAGTCGTCGTTATGATGTTCTGCTCATTGGGAGGCTCTTCGCTATCCAATAATATCAACCGTTTATGCAACAGTTTATGGGTTTTGCGAAGGTATTCATGATTACTGAATTATTAACGAAGATTGTTTGACAAAGTGAAACAAGAAAAACATGGTCTTATAAGAGTTAACCATGTCTTGAAATTAGGAATCATCAGAATTGCTGGTCAAACGGTAGATCCCAGGGCGAAACCTGGATTAGTAGCCACCAACGCCAACAACTCTATTGCCAATCTCTATTCTCATCTCCATGTAGTGACTGCTGCGAGCTCTCTCTGAACGAAAAGGTGCAGACAGAGAAGGATGGAGAACTCTGTCCTTGCGAGGCAAATTTAGAAATATAAGCCTCATTCACGTTCACAACCCTACAGAGGAGATCGCACAGTCGAGAATGATATCTTCTACCAGACAGTTGAGCGGACCCTCGAAGCCTGTCCCAAGTATGATGTCAAAATTAGCATATCTCCAGATAGGATCACTTTTAAACAAATTGACCACGTGTTGATCGAACGCCACCACCTCTCAGACTAGATGAATGTCAGAACATATAGGATGGCCAATATAGACTCGGATCACTATCTCGTTCACATGGTTTTCCGAGCTCGAAGAACAACAACACCAAGAATCCCCTCTGACAATCACGTGAGAGCTAATACTGAATTCATCTACAGCGCAGCCTTCCGAAAAACATATAAGGGGAAATGGATGCCGCAATAACCGCAGTCAACAGAGATCCTGGACATGAAGCACCAACAAATGATCTTCATAATCTCCTGAAGAACGTTATAATTGATACGGCACATATACACTTGGTCCTAGTCGAAAAAAAAGTCGGAACGGCTGGTTTGACGATGAACGTAAGCTAGTAACGGACCGTAAGAATGCTGCATACCGAGTAATGGGCACGTGCGGAGACTTATCACGACCTCTGTCGACCGGAGAATCGACTTCACAGACGGAAAAAGGAAGCCTGAGAGAACCAACAAGTCTGTGAACCCGAAGAGTAAAGGGAGCAACCGAACTAGGCGTGTAAGTTTTACTAACAAGTCAGCAGGATGAAGCCTGATTCACCTCGATGCTCATTCTCACGGGAATCTGATTTCCGACAGAATGGGCATATTGGAGCGATGGGGTAAGTATTTTAATGCACTACTCAGCAACCAGAACATCGGCGAGTTGGAGGTCCCGTCAACTGAAGACGATGGTCAAATACTGACACCACCAAGTGAAGAAGAAACAATCCGTGCAATTTATCGGCTTAGAAATCATAAATCGCGACCAATTACACTATCATCAACTTATGCTGTGAGGCAACGAATTTATGCCTGACGACTGGCAACGAGGCATTATCTGTCCCATACATAAAAAGGGAGATATCACACAGTGCAACAATTATAGAGTTCTCACGTTGCTGAGTACCATCTATAAGATATTTTCTGCAATCTTGCTTGGGCGGATAGTCCCATATACCCAGAACATCATCGGCCCATACCAAAGAGACTTCACTACTGGCAAATCAGCAACTGATCAGATATTGTCTGTGCGGCTAGTGATGGAAAACTGTTGGAGTATGGACATCAGTTGTATCATCTTTTCATCGACTTTAAGGCCACCTATGATAACATATCCATGGTAAAGTTGTACACGGCCATGAGATAATTCGGTATCCCAACGAAATTGATAAGACTGACAAGGCTGACCCTGGACCTTGGGCTGCACATTAATGAAGGCCGCCAAATCTGCACGAAACGTCTCATCATAAGGTCAATTTTTTTTACTATACAAAACAATGATCTTGCCAGTCGTTATGTATTCCTCGAAGACCTGGGTTTTTAGCAAAAAAAAGAAAAGTTGGGAACTCTTGGCCGCGTTCAAGAAAAGAATACTCAGAAGAATTTTTAGCCCCCTACTTGAAGATGGACTATTCCGTAGACTACATAATGTCGAAATCTATTAGCGGTACCACGACCGTCAAGTTGTGGATAAAATCCGGTTCATCAGGTTGCGGTGGACGGCTCACTTAATCCGTATGGATGAGGATGATTCAGCCCGAAAAGTCTATAATTGCAATATCTGTGGTAGAAAAAGAAGACGAGGCAGACCCTGCCTGAGATGGAGCGATGGTGTAGGCCCCCAGACAGCTTGAATTGATGGACCTCAGGGCAAAACGGCGGTAATTGGTGCACGTTGTGCTTGACCTTCATTAATTCGGACAGCTTAATTATTTCAGTCCCAGGCTGCATAAAAGGTAATTCTTCTGGGACAGGGCTCCGTTCTTGGTGAGTCTTGGCCAGATTACTACTTTTACAGACTCTTACACTTTTTTAATTGCTAAACTCCCATGAGCTTTCTATATTGCCGGTTTTGGTATTGAAGGGGATCATTAAATTGATAAGCTTCTCCTGAATGGATCAATTTGCTGCTGCTGGAGTACCTCTTGATCAGATCCGACGGGTGTCGAAATCGCCTTTTTGGTCAGCTATCTATTTTTAGTCCATCAATCTTTGCCCTTGTAATTGGTGTTCTTGGCAGAGTTGTGCTTCGGTTGAACACCGCCTCCTCGAAATCTAAATCGCTTGTAGCATTAGATGCCACGGTGGCAAAATTTTCCACCACCAAGGCACTGCGGTCGAGGGATATTGACGGCCGGGAGCCCGTTTGCTCACTCGGAAAAGCCGTCGGTACTGTCTGTCTGGCTGTCACATGCATTTTTCTCGGTATTAGCGATTGACACCAAATCTGGTGGTAACGTAGGAATTGTGAACATAGAGGGGTGCACATTTTTTTTTACCAAATATAGTCATGTGGGGTATCAAATGAAAAGTCATAGTTAGTACTTTCCGCAGCCGTTTTGACATTTGTTGGAAAAGTGGGGCGTGCGAGGGTCGAAATTGATCATTTCTTTAACGGGACCATTCTCAGAAACTACCAACACGAAATATCTAAAAAAAATCAAGAGGCTGCCACTATATGATGCCTAGGCTCCGAAATACCCTACATACCGACTTAGAATCCTTCATGTCCCAAAGAAAAAAAAAAGAAATTTTGTTTGCTCGTCAATTAAAAAAGACAGTGTTCTTTATCCAAAAGACTTTCAAAGAGTAAAGATTGCAAAATTGAGAAGATTCACTCATAGAACAAGTAAATCGTCATCTATACTCATTCAAAGCAATTACTGAGTGCTTCAACTTAAAGACTAATTGCAAATATGTGGGTCTACAGACTCCTTGACAATCCTTTGTACATATGTTTTCAGAGTTTATACAGAAAGGATACAACTCACTTTTCTGCAAGCAATCTACCTGCGGATACGTATGCTGGTAGCACGCTACAATTTTTAACAAACTTCAGGCTAATGATTTATTATTCACGTCTGAATGCAAGCCATACTAATTTCCAGTCAGTTATTATCAACCCCACGTCCTTCCTCGCAGCCAGCAGGAAAGCCATACAGACGGAACGGAAATACTCAACCAAAGGAGCAAAATATCCAGGTACGGTGCGACAGAGATTTCGGTGTTATGCTGAAATGTGGTTTCCGCAACGTTGATTTTATGGCAATATTCCGACGCGATAATACATAGGAGCCGGAATGTTTCTGCTGGAGTAGCAACGTCGGGTAACAGGTACCACCCTTGCATGGCTCCGTGGAAACAGCAAGTAGTGCGGGAATGGCATGGAGCAAACCAGAAATGGCTACAGGTTGACGCTTGACGAAAAGAGTGATTTGTTGGTGGATCAGCTAAAGCGGAATATTTATTGGGATTGGGATTATAGCTGGGAATGTTTTGATTTTCAGTTATTTCCACTTCACGGTTTGTTGAACATACATATCGGCGTGTACTCCAGCGTTCGCGCATACATATATGTAAATTTGAACAAGCTAAAGTGCTGTATCAAGAGACGCAAGCCCCACAGTTATTCATGTACTGATATCGATTCAATGCCTACGGGTATGTCGTAGAATATCAATTAAAATGCAATTAAATCATGCCGGCTCGCTATGGTGTTCAACAGGGAAATAGGATATACGAGTATCGGACATTTTCAAAATACTGCGCAGCCATTGCATCTACAATTGTCTGACCGTTGAATCAAACTTTATAATTTTGATTTGCAGTGTTGTAGTTAAGAAAGACAACGTCGATAAGTGTCTTTCATATCAAAATATGTGTCTTTTAATTTTGGTTTAGGAAATCGCAGTGGTTGCAAGAAAACTTAATCGTTGAGCCAATGAAAGAGGAATTTCATAACGAATTGACCATTATCAATGAAGGTAGTTTCCTAAAATAGCACTTAAAAGTTGAATGATTCCTAGAATTCAAAATCTCATGGATTGCAGTGCTTATGACCTAAGCCGGAGCTCGTTTGGGACTGATGACTTTGGTTCAAGGATAAAAACGGGAGTAGTCATCATCATCATCAACGGCGCAACAACCGCTATCTGGTCTAGGCCTGCCTTAATAAGGAACTCCTGACATTCCGGTTTTGCACCGAGGTCCACCAAAGCTGTCTAGCGTCCTGATTTACGCCATCGCTCCATCTCAGGCTTAAGTCTGCCTCGTCTCCTTTTTATACCATAGATATTGCCCTTATAGACTTTCCGGGCTGGATCATCCTCATTCATATGGAACTTATTGAGCCAGATTTTATCCAAAACCAGACGGTTATCGTATCGCTCATAGATTTCTTTGTTATATAGGCTACGGAATCGACCATCCTCACGTGAGGGGCCAAAAATTCTTCAGAGGATTCTTCTCTCGAACGCGGCCAAGAGTCTGCAATTTTTCTTGCTAAGAACCCAAGTTTCCAAGGAATACATGAGGACTAGCAAGATCATTGATCGTTGATGTGCAGCCCAAGATCTCGCACCACATACTTGATCTGAATGAAGGCAGTTTGTATGTCTCGGGTCGTTCTTCCCATGATGTCGATATCGTCAGCATAGGCCAGTAGTTGGGTGGACTTAAAGAGGATCGAACCTCTTGCATTTACCTTAGCATCACGGCTCACTTTCTCCAGGGCCAGGTTAAAGAGGACGCATGGCAGGGCAACCCCTTGTCATAGACTGTTGTTAATGTTGAATGGTTTCGAGAGTGATCCTGTTGGTTTTATCTGTCTTTGCACATTGGCCAGGGCCAACCTAGTCAGTCTTATTAATTTCGTCGGGATACCGCATTCTCTCATGGCCGTGTACAGTTTCATCCTGGCTATGCTGTCATAGGCGGCTTTAAAATCGATGAGAAAAGGGTGCAACTGATGTTCATATTTCAACAGTTTTTCCATCGCAGAAGCAAAATCTAATCTGTTGCTGATTTGCCTGGAGTGAGCCCTCTTTGGTCAATGATGTTCTGGGGGTATGGGACTATCCGACCTAGCAAGATAGCGAAGAATATCTTATAGATGGTACTCAGCAACGCGATACCTCTATAATTGCTGCACTGCGTGATATCCCCTTTTTAAGTATGAGACTGATAATGCCTCGTTGCCAGTAGTCAGGCATTGATTCGCTGTCCCACATCTTGAGCATCAGTTGATGAACCACTTGGTGTAGTCTGTCGCCTCCACATTTAACCAATTCGGCTGTAATTCCATCGGTTCCTTCCAACATATAGTTTTTAAGCCAGTGGATTGCACGGACAATTTCCTCGATACGTATTGGCAGCATTTGTCTGTCGTTGTCAGTTGATCGGACCTCCAACTCGCCGATATTTTGGTTGTTGAGCAGTGCATCAAAATACTCAACCTATCGCTCCAATATGCTTATTCTGTCGGGAATCAGATTTCTCTCTTTGCCTCAACAGGATGAGCATCGAGATGCATAAGGCTTCATCCTGCTGTTAAATTGATAAAACTTCCACGCCTGGTGCGGTTGTTCCTTTCCTTTTGGGTTCGCAGATCTGCTGTTTCTTCCCGGCTACCTTTTTCCATCAGTGAAGTCGCTTCTCCGCTCGCATCTGTTAGCGGCCGTTATTGACGCATCCATTTCCCTCTTAAAGGTGTTGTAGGGGACTGTGCTGTGAATGGCTTCAGTATTCACTCTCACCTCATTGTTAGCGGCAATTGTAGGTGGTGTTGTAATTCCAGCACCGAGCAGTATGCCAACGAGGTAGTGGTCTGGGTATACATTGGCCTCCCTATATGTTCTTTCATTCATCAAGGCTGAGAGATGGCGGCATTCGATCAACACTCGGTCAATTTGGTTGAAAGTGTTCCCATTTTGAGAGGCCCACATATGTTCATGGACCGCTTTCCCCGCAAACCAAGTACTTCCAACAACCATTCCGTGCGATGCTGCTAACTGAATAATCCTCAGTCCGCCTGAATACGGGCTCCAAGTATGATTTTGATATCATACTTGGAACATGCTTCAAGGGTCCGCTCAACTGCCTCGTAGAAGGTATCCCTCTCCGACTCTGCAGTCTCCTTTGTAGGGGTGCGAACGATTATGAGGCTTATATTTCTAAATTTGCCTCGCAAGCGCAGAGTGCATAGTCGTTCGCTCATATTTTCAAAGGCGATAACAACAGGTTTCATTTTTTGACTGGCAGCTCCATCTCTGTACAGGGATCGCACGTTCCATAAGAAAATACGCAAATCGTTATTCTGTTGTCGTTACTGGATTCATAGTTGTAAATTCCATTCTATCTGAGGCTCCTTCAGTGGCTTTCTTACTTGGGTATTCCATGTAAGGTTGTCAGCTCAACCCAGCCTTCAACCTGGAGGACCAGTTGGTACAATTTGTCCATTTTTAGGCGTGGGAGACCCGCCTTCATCTTTCTCCGTCTGCAGCTTGCACGTGGAGGTGGAGGTAGGGTTTGGCACTAGAGATGTTGGTGTTCAGTAGGTATTTCCCAGATTTTATGCTCCATCGTAGGTAATAATCCACGTTTCGTCCTGGGGCCTATACTACCCTTTGACCGCCCGGATGACTTTGAAATGGATATGCATGAATTGATAGGAGGATCGAAGGATAAGATCACGCCGTCTAACGGAATATTCCGGATTCGTTAACGTAATTCAGGATTTCCGTTAGTGGATGTGATGCTACCCGTCGCCTGGAGAACATCGGCATCAAAAATCTGATGCCTGATGCGTCCACAGGCGGGGCATTCACATAATGCTCCGTGGATTCCTCTTCCTCAGGACAGGAGGAACACGTGTCATCTTGAGTAATTCCTGTTCTGAACATATGCCCAGCTAGTGAATTATGGGCTGTCAGAATGCCCACAATACACCTGCAAGTCCTTCTGCTTTTCGACAGGATAAACTTTGCGATACGCAATCGCGGCTAAGGGCTGACCAACAAGATAACAACCGAGTGTCCGGAGAGAGATTCTATGTCAATAGCATAAAGCGTAGCATTTCTTCAATTAACAGCCGACATGTTGCGAACGCAGCACCAAGATAATGTGTCATAGTTTGACTGAATCACCCTGATCAGTAGGCGAATCGATAACAGAAAACAGCCTTAGGTCGTCTACATTTAAAAGGCTAGGGCATGTAAAAACCAAAGGAAAGTCATTCACGAAAAATGAAAACAGAAGTCATCCGGGGAGGGACCCTGGGGATACTTCTGATAAGGGAAAAAATGGAGACCAGATGCTACTATTGAAGAAGATACGATTTACTTAACTATCTAAGTAATATCTTAACCAACAGAGAAGATTCGCGGAAATCCATACGAGCGGCGTTCGGCAGGAGTAAGGAATTACTATTTCCCTACCCAACTTCAAAGTGAGTATGCTCAAGATTGCGAATGTACGATCTGCTGATTCCGTGTTCCACAATGGAGTGTCGGAAGATGACGAATACACCTTTTTCTCTTGTGAAAGGTGAGATGGGTTTCGTCATCAACTTTAAGCAAACACTAGGGAGCAGACAACATTATCAGAGAGAGAGCGCTTGCAGATGTAGTCGAGTTGCGCATTACGTTCTGGTTCTTCTTATAGCGGAAAAAGTTCAGTTGGGGCCGTGGAGGGACTGGATGGCAAGGGAGGGATTCCCTTCTTTCTCTCCTCTGCCATTGGTGAAAGGAGCTAAGTAGCTTGAAGGGTACTTAAACTAGAAGAGCAGTAGAACTAGCGCAACGTAATGTTTCAAGCGGCTCCGAGCTAGTTTTCTGGTGGTGAGGAGATGTTTAGTCGGTAGTCTAATGACGTACCGTTGCAGGAATCCAATATTCTGTGCGTAAGCGGATTCACCTATCTTACTTCAAGAAAACAAAAATCAAGCGTTACAAGGAACGTAGCTAAGATTCCGATAACAACTATAGAAATTAAACTCGCTGTTTCGTCCAGGGTAAAGGCAACTCATCAGACCCTGCCTCGCCTCTACCTTTGAGGTCCTATTTAGGATGAAACCACTGAATAAAAATGAAAATTTGCTTCTGCCTTAAACGAAACCGCACGTCTAATTTTGGAACTTGCGTGCTTGGCCAGCAGTAGCTCCAGACGAGGGCACAACACCAGTCTGCTTAAATACCTCCGTCGGCATGTTGTCGTCTCCTAGTGCCTTGTTATCTTTCATGAAGAGAACAGCCCGAACAAAATGCGTATAGAGTGCTGCCCATCCGATGTGATCCATCTGTTTGGCATTCATGAAAAAGAATTTCCGTGGAGCTACGTCTTTAGGGTTATCAGTTTAATAATCCACATGAATCCCTGTTCATCGACTAATTCCTGCCAGCAGCGGGCTTCGATTTTATTTATCTCAGTTGATCTGTATTTCACCACTTAGGTGCATCTCTACCGTTTGAACATTGTTCTACGTGCAGAAGCTTATGGAATTTCTACCGCATATTCTGCGGTCCACCAATAAATAAAAGGCTTCTTCTGACTTTTCACCCTCGTAGGCATGTAAATCCCGCAGTCCATCGCTATCGCGTTCATAATTGAGTTAAATACAGTATCGACCAAAAGTCCTCTACCTCCGGAAGTAGTGATCCAAGACCTTAGAATAATCTCCTAATGTTGACCTCCGCAATGTTTCATGAGCTAGAAGGTCGCTAGCCATGTGCAGATCGCGGGATAGCGTCAACCTCTTCGAATGTGTCCTCTTGATGGACGTTTGTTGAGAAGTTTTCCATTAGTGATTCGGACGCGAAGGTTTTGTTGTTTCATTCGATGGTTATGGGGTTACACCGATGGTGGAAAATCTGCGAGAGAGGCGTCTTCGATGGTATGGTCATGTAATTCGTGCCAACGAGAATTCACTTGTCAAGATTGGTCTGAACATCAAAGTCGATTGTAGACGATCAAAAGGCAGGTCGAAACAACGGTGGCTTGATACGCTGGATGGGGATTTCAAAGTCTCAAGATTGCACCCAGATCAGGCATTGGATACAGCCAAATGGAGAAACCGATCATCACGAGCCGACCCCGCTTGTGAACGGGAAAAAGGCTGAAGAAAAAGAAGTGGCCAGAGCGCCGGGACATTGACGTGGATCTGGTGTTTAAAAGCACGTCATATGCAGGAATCATCTGGGTCAGGAGGCCTCATTCAAATGTCCTGATGTCCAACCTTTAAAGTCTTTTATAACCAGAAACTCTAGCATCGCCTCGTTCGATGGTTATCTGTTGCAAAATTATCTCTAAACATCGAATCCATACAAAGGCGTCCCCTCCGAATACGAACCCGAAATAGGACGCCGCCCTAATCGAATTGGCAATGATACCTGATAAGGCGAGATGCGATGAAGGTAGGCCCTTTGTTTGATACTATTCGCTGATTAGTAGATCAGCATTAACATGCGCATCCCAGCCTTTACATTCCGATACTTGATGATTTGTAAAATGCGGATCATGTCCTCCGCGTCCTAGTCTTCTACAGATACGTCCTGAGGACCAGACGCCACCTTCAGCTCGCAATGTGTGCAATAGTCCCACCAGATGCGCTATGATCCTTGCAAAGGGCGCAGTTCTCCTTTTTGTTACAATTCTTCACGTTGTGACCTACCTGTAAACATCTACGGCATGGTCCCCCCTTTCCTTTGGCCCACAGAGTATAAATTTGTAATAATTGGTGGGGGCTACCCGTATTCGTATCCTAAATATTGCCCCCCAAATTCTGATTGTTCCACTTTCATCAAGTTTTCTCGCTGCCCCGAGAACCCGCAGAAGTAATGCCTATTTGGGTATTGGTTGCTTCTGTGAACACGCCTGTTAGCCTTTTCTATTTCCGTCCTTTTTGTGAGGTGAGGTTTTGTGATTTTCTTGGCTGGAAACCAGATCTTTTTTAACCCAAGCTCTAGGCTATATCATAGAACGTACCCTTGTCGGTATCTGATCTTATAGCAAATCTCGCCGGAGATTTACGGAAAAGTCTGCCCTCTGTGCCCGTTTAATGAGCAGAGGTGGGCTAGTCTTACTGCGATTAGTCACCTACTCGTTCCTTGATCCACTATTGCTATCTTTCATGATTTTAGGCAGCTAGTTTTCTATCTGCACGGTCGTATCTTTTCCGTCTTCTTTTTTGTTCTCTGTCGAATACTCAACTCCTCCAAATGCATCCTTTCGGTTTTCCTCCACTTCGCTGTTATGGGTTGATAATTTAAATTGTGTACAATATGTCTATTCTGTTTCATTGATCAGGAATATTTCAAGCACTTAATCGTGAGATTAAGATACTTACTACTGATTCTTCTCTACAAAAGATATAATCAATAAAAAAGTTCGTTAGCAAAGGGAGACTTGATACGTTACGATATGCATAATCAATGAGCGGAAATAATTAGGTACATCTTATTTCAACAATCATTTGTTCAATTTGATTTTGTTTCATCCTACATACGAGTAGTGCTTCTAAAATTGGACTGCAGCCTTCATCTTCTTAAAGGCTTCCTATTCTTTGAGTACACAGAAGTAACAATAAACCTAAATGACGCAGTTTAACTAATAGAAGCACAAAAGCATGCATCGTTTTAATCCGCATTACATTTAGAGTACGTTTCAAGATACAAACGTACAAATAAAATGCGCATGCCGGATAAGATTATGATCCCTTCAACATTGTCCATTTGAAGCGTCTACAAAGGTGTCCTAAGCGGAACGCACAGATTGAAATAACGAGAACAATTACACAGATGTGTGGAAATACAGCCATAATATCACCCCTCACGAAAATCCACTTAACGAATTCACGCCGGCGTTTCCTCAATGGGTACAGTATCTACAAATCTACTGCACTAGTCCGCATAGTAGTGTCTCCCATTTAAAGTGTGACAAAGGTTTGAAATGTTTATTTCGACATAATACCCATTACGGATTTCCAACAGACCAAGTGGACTTTTATTTCCCATAGTTCTGTGGGGTTTAGAGTGTCCGTCATATCTGAATAAGTGCGATGGAGTGGACAGTTGGACATCACGTCCACGTCCATCGTTTAGAAGATTGTAATTGTATTAAGATTGAAGCTGTCACCAATTTAAGTAAATTGACCGCGCTGCGGGAGATTAATTCGGACCAGAACTGGACACATCAGAATGCTGGAATTGCAATGTGAGGGTGCACAGAGAACGTGTCATTGAAAGCGTGCTTCCTCACCCTTTCATTTCATAATGTCGGAAATCTGACCACTATGCTTCCGAATAGCGAAAATTATGCCACACGACTTGATTTACTTTTCAGATACTGTCCTGTGGGATTTCGGCATGTTCGTAACTGAACTATTGGAAACGGGGAAAAGATAAGGCATCCTGTTTTGTATATGGGTGAATTTAAAAACGCTTCGCACATCACTAAAACGTTGTTTTATTTCCTTCAAGATACCTCTACGTCATCAAATTTTATCTGATTGAAGTCCCCACCGTATATGGTATATATATGTATGTAGATACACACCGAAGTAAAAAGGTATATTCAGGTTTATATAAACAAATTCTTTTTTCTATATCCTTCGTAAGACGTTGACGCAAACAACCCATATTAGATCAGAATCAGATGAGAAACCCGCAAGGGAGGTTTCTAGTCAGAGGGGACTTTAACACCAAAGCCCTCAAATGGGGCATACCTCACCCAGGTTGTCAGAGCACACATATTTTGGAGAGGGCCACCAGGACAGGGCTCATTGCCCTAAAAAGCGGTGGCATTCCGAGGCCTTGGTTGCAGGACACTATCCTTGACGTAACTTTTGCTATGGAGTCCTTAGTATCAGTGCTCCAACGATGGACGATACTGGAAGGTTTCACGGTCAATGATCAACAGAGCATTTCCTTCTAAGTGACAAACGGCTCTTCCCAATGTTCTGTTGTCCGTTGAACACGTACCGGGTGGAACATCGGCAAAATTGACGTTGCAAAATTTTTCGCAGTTTTCCCAAGAGGGGGGAAATCAGGGACAAGACGCAGGCACAGTCAGAAGAACTGCGACAAAACCGCTAGTTCATTCAACAATGAGCTTTATTACCGCAGCTAATAATGCATCGGCTCTCAAAAGGAAACTGCGTCCCGGAAATTACCCTTGTACTGATGGACGGCTGAAATTGCAAGCCTACGTAGGAATTACCCCAGATTTCGGCGGAGGCCACGAAATGAACAGACAGAAGGCACGTTGCTGGCAGGAGCTAATCAACAACGTAAACAGAAAGCAATGGGGCCTCGGGTATAAGCTGGTTTCCAAAAACACGATGACTGTCGATTTCCCTGTTCACTGCAGGCAGCGAAGATTTTAGAAATTCTGCAGGCCCTTTTTCCTGTGCACTCAATCCGAAGTTACACTGTCGGTGAAGTAGTGAGTACTAACGGATACCCACTCTTCACTGCAAAGGAACTGGATAGGACCCATGAAGTACAAAAAGCACTTAGACCGGTTGGTACTCCCAGCGAAGTGTTGAAACTCCTCAGTAAATACAAACCAGACGTGCTACTCGGCGCATTCAACGTATGTGTGTATGTGTGTTTTTCCCTCCCGCTGGAATATTGCGAGGCTTGTGTTGACAAGCAAGGCAAAGGTCACCCAAAGGCACCATCAGCATATCGTGCGATCAGTATGTTGAACACAGCGGGGAAGCTGCTTGAGAAGCTCATCAAGCTACGACTAACTGACTGTGCTGCGATAGACTACTCATCAACAAGATATGGTTTTAGAGTGATTCGATCAACCATTGATGCCATAGAGGAGGCAGCTCCCGCGGTAAAACTAGCTGAGGCATACAGTCGCCACTATTGGCAAGTGGCGTTCCTTGTGACCGTCGACGTAAAAAACGCATTTATTTCTGCGAGGTGTTGCGACATGCTTGAGACACTGGAAAATCGTTTTCATACTTCAGGCTATCTATTGCGGACGTTGAGGGACTATTTACAAGACCGTTCCTTACCCTACGAGACCCGGGAAGGACAGCGCCGAATGAAAGCAAAATCAGAGGAGGCTCAGGAATCTATCCTTGGCTTTTAGAACGCCTTATATGATAGTCTTCTACGACTTGAGATTCCTGATGAGTCGCATTTGGTCGAATACGCGGACGATGTTGTTTCACTGGTTACAACACACAGGGTTGAGTAAACTCAGCGCACACTGGGAATGGTGATGGGGCGAGTAAGCAAATGGATGATTGAAAGTGGATTCTCTCTAGCTCTAGCTCTCTAGGAGGAGGAGTGATTGTGCTGACCCAGGAGGTGGTTCCCAAAGTTGATGAAGCCATGGTTTTGTTGAAGCTGGCGGTAAAATACCGCGCTATCACGATAGACACGAACATGAGCTTCTTCGTGCAGATTCGCAACACCGCAAACAAGGCAGTGATTATAATGTCTGCGATTTTCCGGATGATGTCCAACGTCGGACGTCCCTTATCCAGCAGGCACCACTTGCTGACAAGCGCGGTTCAGTTCGTCTTCCTTTATGGTCCCAATATGGGCTAACTCCCTCAGTATCTAGCGCAAATACAAAGACGAGGGGCTGTGCGAGTGGCGTCCGCCTATCGTACCGTCTCGGAACCAGCAGTAGTAGTGATAGCGCGAGTTATTCCGATCGCTCTCCATCCTGCCAAGCGGATGCTTATATACATCAGGAAAGACGAGGGAAATAAGTAAGCTGTCGCTTTTTTGTAAGGAGGTGGAAAGTCTTCAAAAGGCTTTGGCCTGAGCACGCCAGAGTGTGGGGTTTTTACCTACTACGACACTCGCGGAGACAATCTACGCCTTGGGTCCATCATCAGTATTACACTAGAGTGTCCGCACTTGCAAGTAGCGATTGACAATAACGGCGCGCTAGGTGGGAGCACCAATCGTCGACAGAGACTTTCGTATAAGGTTCCGATTGGCCGAGTTGAATACATTCCTCACATCCAGGGTCACCACCACGCAATATTTGCTGGTACAACCCCTTCCTTGAAATGCATTTTCGGCCAAGAGATTAGCCATTTTGATGACATCAATGGTTGATCTGGCTTTACGAAACCCATACTGCCTATCTGAAAGGCCCTTGGCTCTCGAGGACTGAGAGTAATCTAATATAAGTTACCCTCTCCAACATTTTCCTCAGAGTGTCTAAAAGTCATACGGGTCTATAGGAGGACGATTCCTCTTGAGGCTTGGCAGCCTTAGGCAGCAGCACCAGCTTCTGCCCCTTCCCTGGTGTAGGAAAGGTACCCTCGGATATGCACGTTTCAAACAGCTCGCACCCGTACACTTTGCGCATGACAGCAATCTTAGGAAACAGAATCGAGGGGCAGTTGGCCGCACATTTCACAAGGGACGTGCCACCGTGGTTCAGTCAAAAGCACGGTAAGGTTGACTGTTACCCAACCTAGCTGCTCAGCAGACACGGGTATTTTTAATTTTACCTACACCCAATCGTCCAACTATATTTATTGCAAGGACGTGATGGATGATGCCTGCCATAATTTTTTTTCTGCAGAAGGTGGGAACGCCATCACTATCACATTTCGATGGAAGGATAGGTCTCCCGACTCCACAACTGAGGCCATGCTGCAGAGCGCAGACATGTGGAGCTGAGTGGCACTTTACATTCAAGGCATTGTTAAGACGAAAGGGGGGAGGTGGATAAGAGAGATGCTAGCGTCGGATTTTGCTCCTATGCTGAATAGGCCTGGCCTAAGATAATGTATCAAATGGTTCCGGGTCCTAGCCCAGGACGTTCCAGGGAGGTGTTTTAGCCCGTAGTTAATGCATTTCATCTTCCTACGCCAACAAAAAATTGGATCAACGCCTTGAAGTGTGTTAGAGCTCTTCATTTATTCTCGCGCATGAAAATACATAAATTCTCAGCGAAATATACCTCCGCCTGCTTTCAGTTTTGGCCAATAGGTCTGACCTGCTTGCTCGACTGAGTAGAGGTCATTGAAAGCAGGCCTATGTGTTCATCATCGAGCAGACGTTTGTGAAACCCATATAGTTTGACGCAGCTTCTTTGTTTGTGTGCAAGTCTTAAGAAAAGCTTCGAAAAATTTGCTTAAGATGACCTTTCCAATGTTTCAGAAACACTCCATGCGTAAAAAACTTCTTAATTGCCGATTACCTGAAAAAGCAGTTTATTGACGATCACTAGCCATTCTGCTAGAACCTTTCATCATCATTATCAACGGCGCAACAACCGGTATCCAGCCTCGTCTTCTATTTCTACCATAGATATTTCCCTTATAGACTTTCCGGACTGGATCATCCTCATCCATTCGGATTAAGTGACCCGCCCACCGCAACCTGTTAAACGGGATTTTATTCACAACCAGAGGGTCGTGGTATCGATCATAGATTTCGTCGTTATGTAGACTACGGAATCGTCCATCCTCATGTAGGGGCTAAAAATTCTTCGGAGAATTCTTCTCTCGAACTCGGCCAAAAGTTTGCAGCTTTTTCTGCTAAGAACCCAGGTCTCCGAGGCATACATAAGGATTGGCAAGATCATTGTCCTGTACAGTAAGAGGTGAGACGTTTCGAGCGAAACAGTTTTTGTAATCTGAAATAGTTCGTCGTCATAGCTGTTATTGGTTATGATTTTCGACCCCAGACCTAGAACTTCTCGATACCAAGAATTCTGATGCAAATATCAGGCGAAGAACAGTTTGTTTTTACCATAAGGTCATTATGTATCTCCTCTCCTCTCCAGTTAAGGTTAGGTTAGAGAAAGCATGAAACATATTAGGCACCTTGTATTACCAGTTGAAAAAGTTATTTAGGCAACCTCCAACCAGTGAGAGCAAGCTTTTGTGAATCTGAAAACGTATCTCAAGAGCCGAGAGTACGCCATGGGGCGGTCTCAAGAGTAGTGTTCCGCTAAAAGTCATACTTGACTTTTACATCCCCTTCGTCAAACTGTAGTAAAAATGAAGATTTCAGGCTCCATGGTTAAGATTCAACTGCGTAATTCCATGCAACTCCACCCTTCAGAACAGACTTAACAGTAGACTTCTTAACATAAAAGTCGAATCGAACCCTCCCATTATGGACTCAAATTCTTGGTGAGCCAATCTGGCAATTGCCTTATTATCATCAATGCCTGAACATTCTGGCACCTACATAACGGACGTTTCCTTTAGTTGATTGAGCTTAAGTAACAACTAGTAACTTCAATTGGCTTGATGCGGTGTTCACCTCAGCTACCTTCCTCGCATCTTGATGAAATAGGAAAAATTCTGGCTGAGTTATTGAGTTATTCACCTGTGCTCACGTTGGTAACTTTAGGCTACCCATCAATTTAGAGCAATCGACGATTTGCGATTACGTCCAGGGCAGAGGAAACTCATCAGATGCTGCCTCTGCCCTGGAAGAAACGCGATCGAAATGACAGGATATATACCAAGGGCATGTAGGTGAGCGAAAATGTTCTTTATTCCGAAAACGGGTAAAAGGCATCAATTTGCCTAACATCGTTCGTACTCAAAACGATGCAGAAGGTAACAGACAATAATAATAAGTAACTTTTTAGCGCGTAATCCCCACATCAGTGTCAACACCCTTACCGGGCCAGACGGTCAACCGAAACTGCCCTGTAGTAGCTGAAGGATGTATTACGGGATGCCCAAGAAACAAAAGAAATAGCAGCACCAAGAGGCACAAATTCTACTGTAATGAATACTACTCAATGTTGTCCATAGGGCAGGGTAATACCATCACTTATGTGGAATATGGTACAGTATAACAATTTCTGAACGCGCTAATAAATACTGGAATACAGGAAGAAAAAGGACTGACGGTTTCGTCCAAAACAGAGCCATCTCATGAGACGCTGCCTCACCTCTACTCTGGGAGCAGCACGACCGATAGTGCCAACGGGTATAAAACGTTCCTTTATATAATCGCAAAAACGCGGCGAGAGTACGAATTATATCCAAGTTGAAACCGCCATTAGTCCACCCGTTGTTACTCAGAGGTGAGGCAGCGTCTGATGAGTTGCCTCTGCTCTAGACGAACCGCCAGTACTTTTTCTTTTGTATGCTTGGGTGCTATGCCCCAAGCGAGGGGTCTGTCAATCAAAAAACCTGGGAGTAAGTTGCTCTCCACTTGGTCCGGTCCAACATCAAGTGGATGTGGACTTAGGATCCCTCATATCCCAAACAAAAAAACTGGAGTACAGTTCCATGGTTACGCTGACGACATTGTTCTAATCTGTAGGGACAAATAAGAGGTTACCCTATGTGATAGAATCTAAATGGGACTAAAGGTTACTAGTGTCTGGTGCAGTCTGGTGCCAAAATCACTATACTACCTTTCAATAGGAAGCGCAAGTTTAATCACTTGAGAACCATAAGGTTTCATGGTATGTAAGTGGAACGAGACATAGAGGTAAAAAATTTGAGAATTACGTAAGACCAAAAATGACTCTCGAGGACACATGTCGGAAACACTTGTCGGGAAGCTACCGGCTACCCTGGAGGACGCATGCTGGAAACACTTGTCGAAAAGCTGCGACGGTTCTGATGACTTGCAGGTTCATTGCAAGGAAAAAATGGGGTTGCACCCCGAAGATGCTCGTTCGAATATACCTTACAATAGTAAGACCAATGATTACCTATGAGGCGGTAATTTGGGCTGAAAGAACTGATCTCAGCACAAAAGCCAGGGAGTTGGGCAAACTTCAAAGACTGGCTTACGTATGTATCATACTTCAATGAGAACATGCCCAACGGCATCCATGGAGGTCCTTCTGGTACTACCCGTCTCCAGGCACATACAGATGCACAGAGGGGGCGATTTTCAGGATGGCCGGGAGTATCAAAGAGTGTTGATACCAAGCGATAACATGACAACGAGGTTTCACTTCGATAAGAAGTTTGAAAAAAAAGTTGAAGTTGGAGTAACCCTGGGAGAGCGGGGATGTGGCAGCCGGGTTAAACCAGCGACTGATCACTTGGTATACTGGTGGATCCCTCTTATCAGGGGGAGTGAACGCCGGGTCATTGGTCCAAGGAAAATGTGCTTGGAACCAATAGGTAAGCAAACTAGCATATTCCATAGATACGATATACCCTTCCAAATAAATTACAAACAGCCAATTGTCATACGTAAATGTACATACATACAATGTGTGAACACGGTTTCAAACTCCACATTGAACATTGAAATAACTTTCAAATATTTGCTACTCTAATCCACTTAATGAATTCATACCACGTTACATTTCATATTCAAATCGTTCTTCAAATTCCTAAAACATATTTTAAGGTTTGCACAAGCATACATACTACACGAGCGTTCATATATGAGGTACATGCATGCATTTGACTACTCATTCATATAATAGAGGTTTCATTTTTCCGCATTTCAAATCACATCAAAGGAATAATCCAGGAGGAAAACGTGAAAAACGATGCAAACAATAACACAAAGGTCGGCCATTCGTTGAGCCTAGGCTGGTCATTGTGATAATTCATATGATGGCAACTGGCAAACGTACGTATCTGCTTTCCTCGACAATTGCAAACAAAGTGGCTGCTAATCCTATTACCAGAATAGTAGCAACATAGAATCCGTTGTTCATGAAAGGGGTATGAAACGAAATTATTTGCGAGGAGGAGATATTAGGAATACGTAGGCAAATGAGTATACAGGGATGGTGGCTGAAAAGGCTCGCGAAAAGAGAATTCCCGGATTAAAATCGCTTCTGATTTTCGGTGGCTGTTGGGTAATTTTACGTATGATGGCGAATACGAGATGCTGCTCACAGGGCAGAGTCGACAGCTATTGCGAGGATCATTCAGTTACTACAAAACGCGGAGACGAACATTTGAAAGGATTGATTTAACGGAAAAGCTCAGACAAAGAATTCGGATTTTCGATCGTATGAACCTTGTACAAACCTCTAGTAATCAAAAGCAGTAACAATTCATAAAGACGCAGATGTTATCGACCGGCGTCTTTGAGGGTGCTGAAAATTCTTCGATGCAGAGGATAGACGATTCCATCCGTAGCCTATATAACCGCGAAAATTTATGAGTGATATCATATGGTGTGGATAAAATTTGGGCCAATAGGTTACGATAGATGGGTCATATAATCCGCATTAGTGAGGGTGATCCAGCCCGGAATGTCCATAAGGGCAACATCTACGATAGAGACAGAAGACTTGGCATACCCCTCTAGAGGTAGGACAGTGGCGTAAGACAGCTTTTAGGGATATCGAATTAGTAGACCTGGGCGCAAAACGGGGATGTCGAGATTTCCTTACTAAGGCAGCCGTAGATCAGGTACCGGTTATTGCGGCTTTGGTGATGATCTAAAATATCATCAGCAAATTTTAACTATTTACGACTTTCCCCACAACAGACCTGACGTTATATTAGTTAAGACATGGGTTACTTCGCCCGTATTATTGATGGTTCTATCCTTTACAGTAGCAATATTCAGCGGAAATCCGCACAGAGAAAGGTGAGCTATGGGCCTCTGGCTAAAAAAATCGAGGAAATTCTACATCTCCAACGGGTGGTTGTAGTTCCTTTAAATTTGTACCTACCTCACAGTTTCCTTAGTTGTATTGCCTTCTCCTGCAGTGGGGTTCAAACTGTACAGAAGTAGACTATTCTGCAACTCCGTGTTTTCTTTAACGTAGGTTAGATCGACCGAGACTAATAGTTTGCACTTCGTGTTACTGTTATGTAAAAGAAAAAAATAATGACATTAGGGAGGTTGTACTGTGTCCTGAAGAACTTCTGTGTCACTTAGATGGTTGCAGTATGCCGATTATAACGATACTATACCGATCAGTCCAATAAACGGTAGAAACTTTAGGACGTGTCCCAAAAGATGATTTAGCCTTGCGCTTGATGATACGTATTCCCCAAGGGGCATTATCGCTTCACTTCCCACCACGTTTTTCGGAGACGCCTGCACACCTTCTCCACTTTTCTGCATCAAGTGCCCTTGGTCTCGTTGGTCAACTGGGAGCGTGGATTCCACTGCATGCAGCCAAAGCGCTGCTACCACTGTTGAAGCGTCGATCAGCTTCCAGTTCGGTGCTGCAGCTGGCAGAAACAATGTTTCCTAGATATACAAGTTGATCGACGCCTTCGATGGTTTGCCCATTAATGCAGATAGGGAGATTAAGATCACCCGTCAGACTGAGAACCTGGGTTTTGTTGACGTTTGCCTTCAGTTCAACTCTAGTTATGTATTTTTTCAAGTCCAGCACCATTTGCCCGTTAAGAGAGCAAACAGATATTATCATCAACGTGATCGGGGCCTTTGAGAAAGAATATGGTGAGGGCTATTAGAGTCCTCTATAAAAGATCGCAGATGGGGAAAAGTATACAAAGGATACGCCGAATCCCGCTGCACCAACAGTGTCACAAGCAATCCAAGTGACACCTAACCGTACTACCATCGAACCACGGCGAAATAGACAAGTACGTGAAAAAGAGGGGGATCCTTTAAATAATCAGCAGGTGTCTAAAAGAAAAAACGGCGAACAGGAAACTCTGAAAACCAGCACCAATAGCTCTGAAGGAGGAAAGCGTACAGCGAATGTAGGAAACTCAACCAGCGTTACGATGCCCAAGACGAAAGGAAACGATGGATGGACTAAAGTTACCAGCCAAAAAAAAAAGCGAAAGGAAAAGCAAAAGTGTGAACCTGTCCAGATGCGAATGTCATCTCCAGTAAGAGAAATCTGTCCTACGCGGAGATACTCAGAAAGGTCAAACCTGATCCCGACCTAAAAGATCTGAGCGAGAATGTGAACCGTATGCGAAGAACTCAGAAAGGGGCTCTCATGTTCGGGCTGAAAAGATACAGCGTAGGCAAAACTGATGCCTTTCGCACTCAAGTCAAAAACTCACTTGGGGAGAATTCCGCAGTGCGTGCCCAAAAACATGAGATCTACATACAATGTAAGGATCTCGATGGAGTGACATCGAAAGGAGAGATTTGTACTGCTCTGAAGGAGCAATTCAAGTTGGAAGAATTTGCCGAGGGGTCTATTGGGAGTTTCCGAAAAGCCTATGACGGTTCTCAAACGGCCGCAATACGAGTACCAACAGATGCAGCGCAGAAGTTGTTAGCGGTCGGAAAAGTTCGGATTGGATGGGTTGTCTGCCTTTTAAGAGAGCAAACTTTTGACTGATTGATTGATCGATCCAGTCGATGCAGAAGGTGTGGGGAGAATGGCCATATTGCCAGGGAGTGCTATAAGGACTACAAATGCCTATTATGTGAGGTGAAAGAGGGAAAGGTCCAGAATTTAGGAAGGCGCTCACTGCAATGAGAAAATGAGGTTTATTTAAATAAACCTGAATCATTGTAAGGTCGCTCAGGCCGAATCTGAGATGGAAATCGCCATCATAAGTGAACTGTATCAAATCCGTCATGGTGGCATATGGGTCACAGATTCGACTGGTCGAACGGCGATATGGGCTTGCGATCAACAGGCCATACAATGTACTGCAAGTCAGGCAGCCAGTGGTTTTGTGTGGGCCAAAAAAAGTGGTGTTTGACACTGTCTGAATTTGAGGAAATGCTTGATAATATTGTTCTCGCCGCAAGGGGACGAAGTCCAAAGGTGATTGCTGGTGATTTCAACGCTTAGGCCCTTGAGTGGGGTAGCAGAGAATCAAATGCCAGGGGGCGCAGTTTATTAGCAGCTTTTGCGCAGATGGATATGGTTTTAGATAAAGAAGGTGTTGTAAACACCTTTCAGAAAGGGGGGTTAGGCTCGGTTGTAGACCTGACCTTTGTCAGGCCTGCGCTGGCGTGTGGTATGTCGTGGTGCGTCAGCGAACGCTACACCCACAGCGATTACCAGGCAATTCTTTGAGATATGTGTCGAGCCACAGGGCAAAGAACTATCATGACTGAAACCAAGCAAGATTCCAGGCTGGTCTGTAAAATTTTTGGATGAGCAGACCTTCATAGAGGTGCAGTTAGATCAACTTGCTAAAGCAGGCGCCTCTACGGAAAGAGCCGTTTCTGTGGCCCAATGCAGCGCCTAAGCGTGTGACACGTCCGTGCCTAGGAGGTGCTCATTCGCTAGTAGAAGACCAAACTACTGGTGGAATGGTGAACTGCCGAGTCTTCGATCAGCCTGCCACCGAGCCCGCAAAACCTTCAAACTCGCCATCCAGCGAAATAAGAGGAAATGATTGAGGGAGTTCTGCTCAGAAGCGGAGGGAACCCATGGGGGTGCCTACAGGATCATGATGGGACCATTCAGAGGACGTTCATCTCCGTGGATCACGTGTCCTACCCTCTTGTTGAAAATCATGCGGGGGTTATTCGCCAAGCAAGTGGGGAGCACCGACATATTCCAACCACCTCTGAATGTGACGGCAATTCCGCCAGTCACCAGAAACGAGCTGTTGAATATATGCGGTAGAATAGGAGAGAATAAAGCGCCAGGACAGGACGGCGTGCCGAATAAGGCCCTTACGCTTGCCGTGAAATCCAGGCCGGACATGTTCGCTGAGTTGTTCGAAGCGTGCATGTCCGAGGGAATATTTCCAGCGGCATGGAAGCGGCAGAAGTTGGTAGTTGTGTCTAAGCCAGGTAAACCTCCTGGTGAACCTTCCTTATACACCCATACCAATATGTCTTTTGGACACTGTGGGGAAAATGTTAGAGCGGATAATCCATAATAGATTAGTCCCGGTTGTTGAGAGCCAAGGCGGCCATTCAGATCGGCAGTATGGGTTCCTTAAAGCCATTAAGAATTGAAAAAATCAAAAATTTTCACTGACGGTTTCGTCCAGGGCAGAGGCAACTCATCAGACGCTGCCTCACCTCTGCCCTGGGAGCAGCGTGACCGAAAGTGCCAACAGGTGGAAAGACGCTCCCATTTTATCATCGCAAAAACACGACAAGGTTGCGAATTATATTGGACTTAAAGCCGAAGTCGTTGTAGTCTAAGCTAGACTAAAGCTAGGTTGTTGTTTAGGATCTGCGGGATCCTAAGTCCCCATCCACTTGATGGTGGACCGGACTAAATGAGGAGCACTTTCGGTCACGCTGCTCCCAGGGCAGAGGTGAGGCAGCGTCTGATGAGTTGCCTCTGCCCTGGACGAAACCGTCAGTCAAAATTTTTGATTTTTTCAATTCTTAATGCTTGGGGTGCTACGCTCCAATACTAGGGATCCATGGACTAAACAACGAGGGAGTAAGTTGCTCCTCATTTAGTCCGGTCCACCATCAAGTGGATGGGGACCTAGGATCCCGCAGATCCTAAACAACAATCCTTAAAGCCAGATGAACCATTGATGCCATCTAATTGGTTGCTGGCTTGGCGGAAGGTGCAATTCACGGAAAGGGCAGTACCAGCAAATATTGCGTGGTAGTAACCCTGGATGTGAAAAATGCATTCAATTCGGCCAATTGGAATCTAATACGCAAATCCCTAGCGAAGGTTGATATTCCCGCCTATCTCTATCTCTAATATGACACCGATGATGGATCCCAGGAGTACGTTGTTTCTGCGGGTGTCCCGCAGGGCTCCGTATTTGGCCCACTACTGTGGTACATCATGTACAACGATGTACTTAATCTTCCCCTATCGAACAACTTCAAAGTGGTAGGTTACGCTGACGACATAGCGCTGGTCGTTGTCGCAAAGCACTTCGAAGATGCTGAGTTACACTCATGCGTAACGATCAGTGCTGTTAAGGGTTGGCTAGAGAGTTCTGGTCTGACACTTGCGGAGGAAAAACAGAAGCAGTTCTCATCACAAATTTTGCCCGTATTCAAATTGGAAATCATATCATCACTTCTACGCCTGCCATCAAATACTTAGGAGTGATGATAGACGGGAAGCTTAGCTACATGCAACACGTGCAGTATGTTTATAACAAAGCATCCACTGTTTATAACAAAGCATCCACGGCATGCTTCCAGGCTGGTTATAGCTAGGGCAGTGTGTTCGACCCTGCTCTATGCAGCTCCAGCTTGGGGAAAGGCATTGCAGGTTGCATTTAACGCTAACAAACTGAGTTCAGTCTACAGAAGGGCAGCCCTAAGGGTGTGCTCGACATTCAGGACAGTCTCAGATGATGCAGCATTCGTCATCTCTGGAATGATACCGATTGACATCTTGGCAGATGAGATGACGAGCACATACAATGTGAAGCCAATCTCTCCCCCATCGCGGACGAAGAAAACTGAGAGGGAGAGATCCATAAATAGAAGGCAAGAGCGGCTCACAGGCTCATTCCTGTCATCAGAGAGTGGTTGAAGAGATGGCACCGTGAGATTAATTATAATATCACCCAGTTTCTCACGGAGCATGAAGGATATCGCCAATACCTACACAGGTTTAAATTGGAGACCCCACTCGACTATACAAATTCTGATGGAATCTAGAGGAGACTCTAGGAAAGGAATTGGGGTGCGGTCAACTCTATGATCGCATCTATCCAAAATAAACTGCGAAATGCAGAGTAGAGTAGAAAAGTGCGGCCACGTGCGCCGCGTATAGAAGAAAGCTTACTAAGCTAGAGTGAGCTGACTCCGCCCTGTGATGTATTACCTGTTCCGCGGGGCAGGGAGGGAGGGGGGGGGGCGTAGTTTGAGTAAAAATAGTTGAGTAAAAATCCAACACGCTGGTATGTCCAGACCAGTGTCTTTTGAAGATTTCCACCTCCTCAAAAAAAAAAAACAAGAAAAAGACAGACAGACAGACATTGAACCAACTTTAATAAGGTTTTCTTTGCGAACAAAACCTGAAAAAGATAAACTCAGGAAAATCCAGAAAATCATATCAGACACAAAACTGAAAGAAGAAGTTAGATACCAGCGACTAGTGACTGAGATCATTAGCACACTTTTTAGAGCAATGGATCCTGAAGCAATCAAACCGCACATAGGACGCGTTCGAAATATTTCCAAAAAAAGAGGAAATCTTCACTAGAAAATAATCCTGGAAAATCAGGTCCCTAAGCACTCTAATAGCTTCTTCCCTGTATCCGCCATACATCAAATTTCGTCCGCAAAAAAGGCGTCATCATACTCAATATGCTGCAACAACCTGTTCATATCTAAATCTATTATATTTTCTCTGCATACAATTCATTCCAACAGAATACTCTTCAAAAGCAATTATTCTCCTTCGGGACATTTAAGATGACTTGCTCCATTCATCAGTGGAATTGTGGTTGGATGGCGAATGGCGGTTGCATGTGTAATTTGTCAACTTCACCAGGCATGTCATTAATTTTGTCCGACAATCAAGTGATCATAGCGTGACTTGGTTGAACCAACATGACAACAACGCGACAACAACACTCCAAACAAATCCGCAGTCATTCCGGAACTTTTTTTCCGGATTGTTATGGCTCCATGGCTGTTGATGGCCTGTCTTACTCGGGGTGTTCCTCTAAGTGAAAGATGGCTTCATCGGCATGGAAAGTCGTTTTGCTCTTGGGTTTTATGTCCTCTGAGTTTCAACTGAAATGAGTAGTTGACATGTAACAAGTATTTTTGTCCTTTGTATGTATTTTGGATTTGAATGTCACGCCTTGTCCTAAAAATAACCTGCGGAGCTGATTAGGGAATAAATGGCCTAAACTCAAACACATATAGCAATTTGACTTTCATATGGATTCCCCGAAAATGACATTACTCTTGTAAACTCACAGACCTAGCGAAAATTTCAACGGAATTTATAGTGCAAGCTTGGTTATAGATTTGATTTAATCACCCATAATATATTAGATTGACTGAGGGACCGCTAGTGAGAACTCGAAAGTTTCTGACAAACAATGAAAAATTGCATCTATTTGTATGCATCCCTATCCCATCCCTTCCCCGGCCCAAAAAATCTATGAAACACAAATTTACTAATGTCCCGGATTTACAACTTATGGTAATCCGCATCATATTTCAGATCCCATGAGTTTCCATGTTCGTCATGGAGGCAACGATTTCTTGTTTATGACTCAATGTCCCTCGTAAAGAACCCCCAGCTCAGCGAAAGATTATCTCAACTCGTCTCACCATTCGACCGCCCGTGCGACTGCCCTCCCCAGTTGGCCACATAAATCTCAACCCGATCAATATTTCATTTAAGTTCGACTAACCCACTTTTTGTTACCGATATTAGGGCGGCAAAGCCCAACATGTGTTCCCCATTGTTCGCTCCCTTCACGACCCCCATTCTCCTTGACTTCCGACATATCTTTCCATTCACAATTTCCATGTAGTACTCTTGTCTCGATTGCGGGGTTTATAGCATGTTCTGAGCATGGCGCACATGTAAAGGTGAGTTCCCATAAATCTCCACTTTCTAGCTGGAAACTACCCAAAATCCGGTGGTAAACGTTCTTTGATGCCTGCGAAGGGAGCAAAGATACGATAAAAACTAAAAACAATGGAGAATTTGCAATGAAACAACCCTGAAAACTGGCGACATCCATTGGGAAATTATTGGATATGTCCATATGGGCACAACAGGACCAAACGGAAGCAGATATTGTTTTCTAATATAATACTTAGGCAATACAGATGGAGTGTATTCCCGGAAGACTTACAGTGCAGATGGAAGTTGGCTCGTTTCTTAGGACAATGAAAATGTACCCAAACAGGCGTAAGCAGTCCTTGATAACTGACTGAGCTCACAGTCCAACGGGTTGCTTAATGATGACTTTAAAACATATCCGAAATGGCATCGTGCTCGCACTCGCTTCCCTTAATATTTCCTAATGGACGAGCCTTAATCTGCCCCTATTTAACAACAACACCGCTGTGTCTATTCAAAGGGAAGTGAACGGTTTCGAGAAAATCGTCCCCATTAATCTGACCATTATGCAGTTATCCGCAAGCCACACTAAATTACAAGAGAGGCAAAATGGCAGCCGACAAACTAACAATACTAGTGTTTCCTCGTGCTCACCATATTCCGACATATTTTGTAGTATGCGAGGCACTAACCAAACCTCCCTGGAGGTTGTAACAGCATTGTGACGGCGGCACTGCCGTTTTGGTTTGGCACCGAAATTTACTAGAGCTCCTTCGCCCGGTTCATCCCGAACCTTTATGCGATTCTCCATCCCTTGGAATTCCCAACGTCTCGCTACTGTTGTCCACCACAATCAACGTCCCAATAGAGGAGAGCACGGACGACTGCATAAATTTCTTTCAATCCTTGGGAATTGTTTCTGAGGCTCTACAAGGCAGCTTTTCAGGACGATTTATGGGATTTGAAATTTTTAATTAAACGAAAACTTACTCCTTGCGGAAAAGGAAGCAGCAAGCCCCCGTTTTTGTATGTGTACCCGGAAGGATGACTGAAAGAAAAAGTGAAATTACTTAATTAGTAGCCAACCCTCGTCTTATTTATTAGCAATTTTAGTTGTTGCGTTGAGGGAATTTTACGGAATACAAATTTTATAAGAACACCCCCATTTCGTTGTAGGTGTTAATGAGTATTTTACATAAATATAGGTAATTTATGTCCTTGATTTTGGGGACGTATTGGAAGAGATTATTAAAGGTACGAACTAAGCTCCATATTCTGAAAGGGGATTTGTCGGGTTTGGATAAACATTTCCCCGGAAGAAAAGGCTACAAATTTACAGGAAGGAATTTTATTTCCACGTGTACTAAAAGGGATTATAAAAAGGCTGAGCCTTGTGTTAACACCGCAACACAAGAATTATGACATACCCACTTTCGAGATTATTTGGTAAGTTCAGGATTTGAATTCGTCTTTGCCGGTGATCCCTTTTTTTTGAGTAAAATTAAAAGATTTAATAGGCCAGATGATTCATGGGACTCACCAATTCACTTAGCTGAAACACGGATACTAAACTGGTAAATGATTCTTTACTTATACACAAAATTAAATCTGAAGTCAGCATATCATACGTCAGGAAGGAAGCCGCCCTCAGTGGAGCAGAAGCTCAATGGTACCAGCACTTTCCAAGGAAAGTCGTCGAATCGGTGGATGGACCCAAAACTTCAACAGCGAAACGAAAGGAGAGGTTTCCAGACGAAAATACTCCCATAAAAATCCAAATCTAACCCCAAGAAGAAGGTAATCTTAAGTAAGCTAGGGGCCAAATTAGGAGCCACGAGCCTGACAATAATTATGCCAGTGCGGTGATGAGCTGTGGGGCTGTTCCATTTGCAACGAACAAGACGTCAGAGTGCGCCTGATTATCATATTTCATATTTCACTCAAGGTATGTTCTGTAAAGGCCTGTTTTTATTTAAAGAACTTCAAAAAGTTCAGGACTAATATTCGTTTCACCACCGCGCGGCCTTCTCTATTTGTTCTCTTTTCATCACGCACGGTACAATGTGATGGGAATTAATTCTATTTGGAACCCTGCTAAGATTAGTGAGAACAGGGGTTGGTGTCCCGTCAGCATGACGGACCTAGACGATGTCTTCAGTAGCAAGGAAGACGCGTACGACAACGAGTCAAATTAGATTCCCATTAATAGCAAACAGCCTCCTGATTTTTTTCAGATTTTTCGGTTGAGTAGTTTCTGAGAAGGGGTCCGTTAAAGAGGTGATCATTTTCGCCCCCCCCCCGCACTCCCTATCTTTCCAACAAATATCAAAACTAAGACCGGAAAGTACTAATGGAGACCTTTCATTTGATACCCCACATAACTTTATTTAATGAAAAAAAAGTACACCCCCCTTTTGCATCAACGGTAACCCCCCCCCCCCTTAAATTCGACGGAAATGGATGATACCCACTGCATGCGTGAGTGATCACAATTCCCACTTTTCCACCAAATTTAGTGTCAGTCGCTATAACCGTCTCCGAGAAAAATGCGTGTGACGGACAGACAGACAGTCAACCGATTTTAATTAGCTTTTGTTTTACACAAAACCTTAAACACATAAGTCCATTCCAGTTTATAGCTGTATCACTGGTACATTTGCCACTTTTCTGAAAGGCCAAACCGAAGCATGGCTCGTAAGAATTGAGTTGAATGCCTGGCCCACGATATGGTAAGACGTGCATGGGTCTCGATTGCTCAACTCATCTCTCTTACCAAGGGGGAAGGACAAACCCGGTGTCAATGGCGTTCCACATCAAGATATCGATCACGACTACGCGACAAGTCAACAGCTAGGAATGTGGGCAAATTTTCTTGATTCCATCACAACAACGGCAGTCACTCGCGCAAATACAGGCCCCTGTGCTCTTTCCTGATTCTACATCAACATCTCAATCTAGACGACTCAACTCGGAGCGCAAATGCAGATAAACTTTGTTGGTTCCATTACAACAACGGTAATCACCCACGCAACTGCAGGCCCCCGTGTTCTTTGCTGATTTTCACGGAAACAATTAGCGCCGCCTCCAATCCAGACAGGGGTGTTTGGTGCTTCTTCAGCTCTCGCTGAAAACTACCTCTTTGTGCACGATAGAAATTCACACGCCAAGTTTTTAGTCGACTGCGGCTCCCTTGCCTCGTTCCTCACGAACACGGTTCTAAAGAGGATACGATCGCACAAAGTTTTCACGCTTATTGCAGCTACCTCCTCATAGATTGCCACGTAAGGAACTCACAACGTACATATCAATTTACAGTTACGTAGATTATTTGGCTGTAGTTTCACTGCACCCGATGTTTACATGGCCACCTGGTATTCAGATTTTCTCTACCATTACAACCTGTCGGTCGACCTACCCTGCCTGATGGCTCGGCAGTCAGGCCTTCCGATCCTCCACCAGATACCGCTGATTTTCGAATGCCCCCTGAGACTTATTGGCCCTAGGCATCACCCGGTCCTTGTGCAGGTAGTGGGCGAACCCAACAACTTGGTACATCACGGACGACTACAGACAACTGAATGCCTGTTCAGCTGCGGATCCCAACCCTCTTCCGATCATCGAGAACCTGTGAGCTAAGTGAAATCACCAGGTCAAAGACCTGAAGATGGCGGTCTACCAGACCCTATCGCGGAGGAGGACATACTGAAGATCGCTATTACGACACTCTTTTGCGCTTTTCGAGTTTACCCGCTCTTCCTTGGGACAACGCAATGCAGCAAATTCTTGTCTGCGGACTATGGACTACCTCTTTCCGACCTCCCATTCTCAAGAGTATATCTAGGCGCATCATTAGCACTTCCGAGGATCACGATCGCATTTGCAACGTCCACACCTCCGCAGCGCCAAGCATCGCACTAATGCTGAGAAACGCTCCCCCGGGAAAGAGCAGGTGTCATACCTAGGATATTCAGTCTCCGTCGATAGTTTTGTGACGCAGCATTCAGTCAATATTAATTTCCTAAATTCAATTATGTTTGCGACCTAATCCTGGCCTACTCTGCCACGGAAAACACCGGTAGTGGCAACTGTCAATCGAATTAACAACATTCGAAATAAACTTGTTAATGTTGTTAACCCCGCTGCGCCACAGTTTCAAACTGCCGCCATATAAAATCAAGGCCATCATAAGCATCCTTCGGCCGCAGTCTCCCCTCGAGCTTCGTTGGTACATAAGATTGCCTTAATATTCACAGCGTCGCATCTCATACGCAGCCCGCATCCTGACGTCACTCAGCGAACTGCTCGAAGCTCTTTCGCGCAAGAAGAAAAATGTCGAGATCGTTTGGAGCCCCGAAACAGAGGCTAACATTCTCAAAAGCAAAGTCGCTATCACTGAGATATCCACTGCCACTTTTTTCAGATTTTTTACCTCATTGGCTCTACCCACCGAGGCTTTGAATTTTGCCATTGGTGCGACCATCGAGCAACAGAACCTTCACGGAGTATGGAGACAGCTAACGTTCGCTTCTAGAAAAGACGTCAACAACGTGACCTTTTGGCTCTCTAAGCAGGTGTTAAAAACTTTTAGAGGATTTTCGAGGGGATGTAATTCACAACCTTCACTGATTACAGATCTGCCGTTCTGACAGTATCCCAACGTTCCACAATCCACTTCCTTCGCACCAACCGAAGATCAAGAGCTTCAACTTATTCAAAATGCATCGAGCCTGAATCTTCAGTAGCTCAGAATCGACGATTTTTCCATCTCCTACGACGTCTCTATGGGAACAGTTGGGCCCTACCCACCATCGGCTTTGCAGTTCGGATTCGCCCTGTTCTTCAGATTAGCGAAACTCCTTGGATTTTCGGGATACACAATACACCTTACCATCCACAATCGAATAGAATGGGAAAGCGCGCCCACCGCTGCGAATCAAGGACATCATTGCCAAACCTTCTGCCTCTAGCCTTACTCGGCCTTCGCACCGCTTTAATGGGCAACTTGCAGGCATCCCCTACGGAGATGCTCTACGGGAGAATTTTACTCCACTCAGAATCCTGCGTTCCATTTTCGGCTAGAGTTTCGGTAGCCCTGCACAGACCATCAAGCGAACGTCAGCTTCAGGACATATCCCGGAGAAGTCCGCATTTTTTATCAAATACATACGTTTCAAAAAGGGTCGGGGCCATAAGGAAGCCCCTGCAACCGTCGTACTCTGGTTCGCAGCACGTCTTTAAACGGTTGATAGCCAAAGCGACAGTGCCTCTCCTTCACAACATACGTAGCTATCCCGATGAACACCACAATGGCCTCCGTTAGCACCCCAGCAATCTAAGGATTCGAAATCATTGCTTCTAACACTGGAGGCAGCGATGCCTCCATCAATTACCCGCAACAACGCTACAACAATACTCCATCATTATCAACGACGCAACAACCGGTATCCGGTCTAGGCCTGCCTTAATAGGGAACTCCAGACATCCCGGTTTTGCGCCGAGGTCCACCAATTCGATATCCCTAAAAGCTGTCTGGCGCCAACGCTCCATCTTAGGCAGGGTCTGCCTCGTTTTCTTTTTCTACTATAGATATTGCCCTTATAGACTTTCCGGGTGGGATCTTCCTCATCCATACGGATTAAGTGACCCGCCCACCGTAACCTATTGAGCCGGATTTTATCCACAACCGGACGGTCATGGTATCGCTCATAGATTTCGTCATTGTGTAGACTACGGAATCGTCCATCCTCATGTAGGGGGCTAAAAATTCTCCGGAGGATCCTTCTCTCGAACGCGACCAAGAGTTCGCAATTTTTCTTGCTAAGAACCCAAGTCTCCGAGGAATACATGAGGCCTGGCATGATCATAGTCTTGTACAGTAAGAGCTTTGACCCTATGGTGAAACAACAATCCTTCCTCAGTAATAACAATGGTTCACAGACGAAACTGCCTTAAAACCGTTTTGTTCTGCCCGCTTCCAGCTAACATCACTGGAAGAGGAGTGTCATGACGCGGTCGAAGGCCAGCCGATTGGTCTCATTCAGCCGAAATCGGTGGAAGTCCGGACCGCGATGGCATGTTGAGACGGCAAAACGGAGGCAACCCTTCATAAGCCTCTTCTGCACAAAAGACCACCAAGCGCATACAACGCGTCCAAAAAAAGAAGAAGATCGTCCCCAAGCTTATGAAAATTCAAGACGCCCATACCACCAAAATCACTTTCGGAGCAAATACTCACTTTTGAAGTAAAAAATCTTATTGTCAAGCAGGCGTGTTCATCAGCATACGCTTTCGACTGAGTCTTATACTGCTAGACTCCGTGATTGAAAACACGGCGTAATGACCTAGGGTAACAGTTTCTAAATGGCTAGGTTGGAAAGGAGCACAGCTGCCAATATCTGATGACGATCATATACCAGGGCCACACATGACGACAGTCTACTTCCCTAAATCTGCGACGGTGGACTCAAACGAGCTTGGGAAACTTATGATCGTTCATAATAAGTGATTTCGCAAAATTAAGGTAGATGTGCAAAGGCAAACTGCTCACGACCGGGGAAGATGAGCCATCCCTGGAGACAATTGAAGACCTTAAATCCCGCATTATCGTCAGAACTTGATGAAGCCCTGCGAGAGAAAGGCGCTGCCATTCCTCCTAGGCTGCAACAACAACGCACATAATGGGATTTGGGGGGAAAGCCACGACACCAATCGAAAAAGGACTACCATCTTGAATTTATCCTCAGCAATAGGTTAGAAGTATATAATGTAGGGAACGCGCCAACATTTGTAACCAGCACGAGACAATAGGTAGGAAAGACTTTTGTGAATGAGTTGACTAGGAATTCGAGGGTGCTGCATGAAATCTCTATGTTGGATCACAGAATAATAAGATTCAGCGTAGAGGACAACTCTGAAGTTTATTCTTTCAATGGATCTCTGAAGGAATCTCAACAGAATAAATTAAAAATCCTCTATAAGGCACCTCAGCAATAAAATGGCAATTCTACAGGTATGCGGTGATATCAGAAATGAACTAGAATTGAAGATAGCGGTGGAAAACTTTAAAAGAATCATCATTAACGTTATAAGGCCAGCTGTCTGATTAAGTTAAGCCATCAAAGGACGTACCCGGTGGAACAGGAACACAATCAAAATGAGAGTCGAGCCCCGAAAACTTTCCAATCGGGCGAATTAGACCAGGGGCTGATCAAGGTGCAAAAATGCACTAACGCGTATATGAATGCAATCAAAGAAGCAAAGCCAGAGGCAGAGGATATTACCCTATCCCGGGTAATATCCTCTGCCTGAAAAAGGAAGATGGTATATTTACCGAAAATGAGGAGTGCCGGGTGCATCTGCTTCACAGAACTCATTTTCAGGAGTTAAATCATACGAGGGAAGACAACAGAATTCTGCCTAACACTGTATTAACAGGCAAAAGGAGGAAGGAAAATAGTATAGTATAGTATAGTATATATAGTATAGTAGCTCGGAAGCTAGAGTAAGATGCGCAGTGAAAACCTTAAAGTCACCGAAATTACCCGTGAATTGTATTTTCCTAGCGCTATTTCAGGGGCCTACAAATAAATGCGAATATTCTGAACCGTTTACCGCCCGCAGTCCAATAGGATGCTCGAAAGGTGGCACAGGACGTTATAATCACCCAGGACAACACTTCATGGTGGCAGGTTCTGCCACTCGTTCTACTTGGTCTCCGGACAGCCAATCGCGAAGAATTGGCTGCATGTCCCGTGGAGTAGGTATATTAGGAGAATCTGAGGCTCCCCAGCCACCCTGTTCTCGACATCAGGTCGGGAGTCAATGTTACCGGTCTATTGCGTCTGCTGGAGGACGCAATGCCAAAGTTGAAGCTGCCACCACTTACCAACCACGCGAGAACTGGGGCTGGCGTGCCCAGGGATCTCGAATCCTATACATATGTCTTAATTAGGACGGACACTCCTCGGAGACCGCTGCAGCCACCTTATAATAGTCCCTTCGAAGTCCTCGAGCGAGGTTGATATTATTAGAGCCTTAACGTCAGGGGCACGGTCAAACGAGTCAAACATCAAAACCATTTAGTTCAGCGGCTTTGGATATGATACTCCGTGGGATATCGCTGAAGATGATGACAATGAGGATGCAACTATTTCGATTGACGATGACGAGTCTAATCAAGATTCAGACGAAGAAGGATGGTTTTCGGAGTGACTTTGTCTGTTTTTTTTTTTAATTTTAACTTAGTCAAATATGTTTTACTTAAAAAATTAATTTTCTGTACTAAACATCCTTTTTTTTTTAAGAAAATTGTTAAAGAAAATTTTCTTTACCTCTATGTGCGATAATCCACCCTCATAATCAGACTTGAATAGCGATATCATATGCAATGGGATGCCGTGGAATTACAATCAGTTGGTTTTTTGAACTCGGTCGACTAAGCAAAATATTTTACTGCGATGCTAGGATACTAGAACATGTAAGGAATAAGGAGTCCAGTGTCCAGCTCCATGGTGAAAGCATCGCTAGATTTGAACGTCAAACTATTTACAATATTGGCTCCTGAAGGTGGAAGTAGTGTCTGGATCTGTGCCATAATTTTCCTTATGTTCTAAGAAATGGTTGTTCAAAAAAGAGTTACTAACCTTAGCATCTTCTTCAGGAGCGAAAAGTTATCGGGAGCATAGGTAAACAATCATAACTTGGTTTGTCAGAGGTAAATTGTCATAAACTAGAATATGTAGATATTTAGTGGCAACCGGAAGGAGGTTGGGTAAAAATTAATTGTTAACTACTTTCAACGATCCAGTTTTACAATTAAAGTTTCTGACAGAGAAGGAGGAGAGGACCTGGAGATGAAGCATCAACAAATGATCTTCACAACCACCTGAAGAACGTTATCATGGATACGGCCACAAACATACTTGGCCCCAGCCGCAAAAGGAGTCGGAACGGCTGGTTTGACGATGAATGTAAGCTAGCAACGGAACGGAAGAATGCCGCATACCGAGTAATGTTGCATTCTCAAAGAACGCGGGCACGCGCAGCGACTTATCACGAACTCCGTCGAGCGGAGAAGCGACTTCACAGACGGAAAAAGGAAGCCTGGGAGAACCAACAAGTCTGTGAACTAGAAAAGTACAGGGAGCAACCGCACCAGGCGCGGAAGTTTTACCAACAAATCAGCAGGATGAAACCTTATACACCTCAATGCTCATCCTGCCGAGAGAAAGAGGGAAATCTGATTTCCGACAGAATGGGCATATTAGAGCGATGGGTTGAGTACTTTGATGAGCTACTGAACAACCAGAATATCGGCGAGTTGGAGGTCCCGCCAACTGAAGACGACGGACAAATACTGCCACCACCAAGTTTAGGAGAAACAGTCCGTGCAATTCATCGGCTAAAAAATCATAAGTCGCCAGGAGCCGATGGAATTACAGCCGAATTGGTTAAATATGGAGGCGACCAGTTACACCAAGTGGTTCATCAATTTGTGCTCAAGGTATGGGACAGCGAATCAATGCCTGACGATTGGCAACGAGGTATTATCTGTCTCATACATAAAAAGGGAGATATCACACAGTGCAGCAATTATAGAGGTATCACGTTGCTGAGTACCATCTATAAGATATTCTCCACTATCTTGCTAGGCCGGATAGCCCCATACGCCCAGAACATCATTGGCCCATACCAAAGAGGCTTCACTCCAGGCAAATCAGCGACAGATCAGATTTTCTCTCTGCGGCAAGCGATGGAAAAACTGTTGGAATATGGACAACAGTTGCACCATCTGTTCATCGACTTTAAAGCCACCTATGATAGCATAGCCAGGGTAAAACTGTACACGACCATGAGAGAATTCGGTATCCCGACGAAATTAATAAGACTAACTAGGCTGACCCTGACCAATGTGCGAGGCCAGATAAAAGCAGCAGGATCACTCTCAAGAGCATTCGACATCAAGAACGATCTACGACAAGGGGATGCGCTATCACGCGTCCTCTTTAACCTGGCCCTCGAGAAAGTAATCCGTGATGCTGAGGTAAATGCAAGAGGTACGATCCTCTTCAAGTCCACCCAACTACTGGCCTATGCTGACGATATCGACATCATGGGAAGAACCACCCGAGACGTACAAACTGCCTTCATCCAGATCGAGCAGGCAGCGCGAGATCTTGGGCTGCACATCAATGAAGACAAGACAATATATATGATGGCAACGTCAGCACCGAAGACGAATCAACCAACAACATCAAACCGCACTGGTCAAACACAAATACGAAGAAGAATAAGGATAGGAGAATGCAACTTGGAGACCGTTAACAATTTCTCGTATCTAGGGTCGAAAATCACAACCGATAACAACTACGATGATGAAATCCGCGCACAGTTGTTGTCAGCCAACAGAGCCTATTTCAGCTTACAGAGACTGTTCCGCTCGAAACGTCTCACCATAGGGTCAAAGCTCTTACTGTACAAGACTATGATCTTGCCAGTCCTCATGTATTCCTCGGAAACTTGGGTTCTTAGCAAGAAAAATTGCGAACTCTTTGCCGCGTTCGAGAGAAGAATCCTCCGAAGAATTTTTGGCCCCCTACATGAGGATGGACGATTCCGTAGCCTTCACAATGACGAAATCTATGAGCGATACAATGACCGTCCGGTTGTGGATAAAATCCGGCTCAATAGGTTACGGTGGGCGAGTCACTTAATCCGTATCGATGAAGATGATCCCACTGGGAAAGTCTATAAGGGCAATATCTATGGTAGAAAAAGAACACGAGGCAGACCCTGCCTAAGATGGAGAGATGGCGTAGGTCAGGACGCCAGACAGCTTTTAGCGAACTGGTGGACCTCGGCACAAAACCGGGATGTCTGGAGTTCCTATTAAGGCAGGCCTAGACCGGATACCGGTTGTTGTGCCGTTGATGATGACAGAGAAGGTGTCACACTTCCAATTCCCCGACTTGTTACCATTTGTTTGTACTGTTAAGTTATCTATAATTTGATTTTATCACGTTTATTCGCAACGGATTAAATTAAATGAATGAGATTATTAAAATTAATAAATAAACAGCAGTTCCACCAACTCTTTATTATCCTATCATCTCTTCATGAATCCTCAACATCAACAGACGTCCTGCAAGTCTCGCATTTACAAAATCTGTTCAAGTCATAGATGAGACTGTGAAGCACTTCAAGTCGGAACTTTTGTATATTTCGAATCTTTTGGACAATGGTAAACTTGGGGGAAGTAAATATCCATCTTACTGCAAACAACTTGATACAGAGCTAGTTCTCGAGACAAGAGTATTGTGCACTGAGGAAATGCTGTTGTAAGTTGTCCCATCTTGTTGTGCACAATGCAGCAAAGTCAACAAGGATTCTTGTGGTGAGGCGTGGCGAAACCCTTTTGCATTTAACAATGTCCACGGCTGTTGTATGCAGTCCACTGGAATCGTCTGGAAGCCCAGTGGGACACAACTTTCAGATAACTACGGATCTAATTTGAAGATTTTAAACTTTCATTAAGTCGCAATTGTAAACATGCTTGCCCGGCTTGGGATTGCGGTTAGTGGGCAGAAAGAAGTTTTTATTAAGGAAGTAGTGTCTTCAAGTAGTGCAGTCGGAGAAAATGTCTGAGGAGCTATACACAGTATTGAGAAGATAGGGACAAGTATCTCATAAGATTTAGGTATGTCCCACGTAATCCCAATAAACAGTAAAATCATTTCCGTAATGACACAATTTTGTAAATAAAATTTGACACTACACGGAATTTTTTTAAAGATTCAGGCCAGTGAAACAGATTAATAACTTCCTTTGAAACAGGTATTTGATGAAGCTAAATACAAACCTATTCAGAAGGCAGTACTTGTGGGCTTAAACTAAAAAGATTTTGCTGTAGGAAAAAGTTACAGACCATAGTTCTCGATATGTGTAATCAACAATGCAATTGTATCTAATTTTTTAAAAATAATTTATATGTAAAAGCAGTTTCTTGAAAAGACCCTCTTACCGCCTAAAAAAATTTATCATGACTCTCTCTGATGTGAAAATTGGAGTAAATTTTCAAGGAGTGGCAAATATGCTAACTTCATCATAGATTCGGCCAAGCCTATTTGAGAGAGGACGAGGAGGAGAGAACCTCTAAATCTTGGTGACTCAGAGAGTAAGTAGGCCAACTCCATCCAGAATGATATTAACACGGGAAGTCAATGTCCCGCTGTGGCAGTGACTCTCCTGTAAGCTAGTGGTGTAGAATTCTCTGAACATATTCCTGACTTGTCATTAAGGGCGACTAAAAGGGATGGAGATTTTTGGGTTAGCAACCATCTCGAAACTCCCGGTTACCATGCCTCGAAATCGACGAATGTATCAAGGCTCCCCAGAATGCTCGCTTGTCGTATATTCTGGTGTCAAGCAAGGTAAGGTGATGGGACTTTAGGGAACATTCTGCTCTACACATACGCCACTGTGTCTTCTCGATCAACACCAAGAACAAGGAGCGGATGTTCTGCGTTATTATTCTCTCTGCGTTGTTATATGGCAGTTGCACATAGAAGTAACCGTCACTGTTATTCAAAGACTATAAGCCTCCGTTAACACCTATCTCCGCGTACCGTTGGTGTATTCTGGCCTGAAGAAAAACAAGAACAATGAAGTGAGTCAGCCCACAGCCAAGTAGATAGGTCACACTTCAAGAAAGAACGACAACTGCATTACGGGCTACAACTTGAAATGGAATCCACTATCTCGGAGTGCCCCACGTGTAGGTTGCTAAGAACAATAGTCGAAGGATGTGTCTTCTCAGGAAAACGTGGGCGGAGCTAAAATGTATTTGGTCAAACCTGGAATGATGGCGTGTAGGTGCCAAGATGTGATATGCTTCATGAAAGAAATTTTGGCCAAAATATGTCCCTGCTAATGTGATAATTGAAGTCGAAGCAACACAACAACAACAGAGAAGGGCAGAATGAACGCACGAATTGACGGTAGTCAAGCACGAGGCTAGAACTTTCCCATTAGCAAAAAAATGCAAAAGTTGATCATTCTGGTCGACAGAAGGGTTCTGTTGATACGCACTAGTACTGCTCTGTGCTAGTCAGGCTTGAAAATGTATGGGGCATCCTTTCCGATATTTCAACCCCTTTTACGTCAGTTAAAGAATTTGCCACGTGCCCTGAATCCGGTCCTGAATCCTGAAATACTAGAAGGAGAATATTCCGCGAATTCAGCAGAAAGGAATACGAAGCTGAAATTAGAAATAGTAAAAAAATACTGGCATGCAACCGAAAAGCCCTTGAATCCTGTACGGCAATCGGAAAGGAAGATACTCGCTCAATCAAATCCTCAACCGGTGCCTCTCCTGCTTCAATTATACATGAGGCGTAGGCTTTCGGGTCTCATCTCTATCTTCGCTCCTCCGTACATTATTATTGAAGATTGCCTTAAAGGTAGTGTGTGAGTTCTACCGAGAATTACGTAGAAATGGGGAAGGGGATCCTAAAATTATTAAGCAATATTCTTTGTTTAAAAAACCCAAAATGCAGAACAACGAGAGTTCACAATAGAAGAAATATAACCAAAGAAAAAGCTGAAAATTAAGCAGGACCTTTCCATATAGTATAATAATCCAGCCGAAATTCTACAAAGCTCTGTCCCTATCGCAACCCTGGCAGATACCCCTTAACGCGCTCATCACACAACACAATCAAGATCCTTCAATAGTCTGATGATCTCGTCGTTTCTACCTCCACGAAAGGTATCGTACGCGGTCTAGCTTGTCTGAGTTCGTAAATGGATGAGCTTTGCCGAAAATTTATCAAGTGGAAACTTGCCCCTAGTACCCGCAAATGTTAGACAATCGTTTTCTGCGGCAACAGAATGATAATGACTACCGATATCTAAAAATTGTCCCTTGATATCAATTGAACTTCCATTCCGACCGTTTAACAAGTTGTTTATCTAACTGTTGCAATGTGCTGCAGCCTGTCTAATATTCTACACGACAAGAAGGCACTACACCATTGAAACGATGCCTTTACTCCATTACCTGTTTCAACAAACGCACCCCAAAGAAGGTCAACACTTTCTGCTAAAAGCAGTTAATTAGATCTTTGATCACTTTCAGATTCATCATCTGATCGGATGTATCCCCGTGTGACATGTAGAGGTTACGCCTCAAAAAAGGCAGATGCTCCGCAATTGCAGCGACAGATTTAAAAATGAAGATGCTATGAAGTATATCTCCAACCAGATCCTTTATGATTTTACCCAAACGCCGAGAATCGGGCCTATCATGGATCGTTACGTGGTGAACTTCCTAAAAAGCTGTCTGTCACACCTCAACCCTTTAGTCGCCGGGTGTATGGGGATTGGAGCTTCTTCTGAAAAAATCTCTCAACTTCTCATTCCTTACAACAACGATAACCGTTTTTTTTTCAACATAGAAGGTATAATATTTCTCTACACAGTTCGCCAGTTATATGCACCAAATGTTCCTAAACTCAAATAAAACGGTTTACAGCCTTCCTATTTCATTCCCCTTCAAATCCTAAACCTCGACATTCAACGCGCTTATTTTATTCTTCTCCGAGAGATGCGATTTCAGCACCAGCTTTTCCTTCAGATCACTAACTCGGGTATGCATAATTGCTCGGTACTTGTAGAAGTCTGTCTCGGTTATAGTTTCGATATGGAGGTCACCAATGCTATGTCCGGTATGCGACTCGTGATGACCTTTGCGGATGGCTTGGATTCGACACTTATCTAATCCAAAGTCCATCCGAATATCACGGCTGAACATGTCTGCTATTCGCAACAGACTTCTAAGATGTTCGTCAGTACCAGCATACAGCTTGACGTCATCTAAGTACATCAAGTATGTCAGTGCGCACTTAGCACGTAGGCCATATTTTATTGCGAAACCATGCCATCTAGCTTCATTCAGTCGCCATGAAATGGGGTTCAGCGCCATGAAAAACCAAAGGGGACTCAACGAATCCCCCTGGAAGATGCCCCTTCGTATACGGCTGGGCTCTAAGGTATTAGTACCCTCAGATGTACGCACTGATAAGGTGGTATGCCACCCTTCTATGACTGTCGCCAAAAACTTTACTAGTTTCGGATCAATGCGACACAGATGTAGGATATCGATTAGCTAGGTATGCGGGACGCTATCAAAAGCTTTGGAATAATCGATATTGCAACTAAAGAGGTTTCTTTGGCCTCTAGATGGTTGTCCTACAACTACCGAGTCGATAATGAGTTGCTCTTTGCAACCCCTTGACCCAACTCGGCAGCCCTTCTGCTCCTCGGACATAATGTTGTTGGTCTCGAGGTGCGCATTGACCTTTCCCCTAATAATGGACGTTATGAATTTGTAGAGTGTTGGCAAGCAAGTAATCGGTCTTGTGTCTGCGGGCTCCACCACCCTGTCCGTCTTAGGGGTAAGGTAGGTAATCCCCGCAGTGAGCTAGGGTGGAAATTCCTCCGGCCAACTCATGACATTATTTATAGTGTCTGCTAACCGACTATGTATGCTGGTAAATTTCTTATACAAGAAATTCTGCACCTCATCTAGACCTGGGCCCCTCCAGTTCTTCGAGCTGTTTATGGCTCGTCGAACTTTCTCTTCGGTAACTTCCAAAAATTCATGCCACGCGTATTGTCATGGCGGGTGCCTTCGGCGGTGATCTACTCAGCATGCTGGCCAGGTAACTTCCAAAGTCCACCCCAATACTCTTTCACTTCCATCACCGAAAACTGTACTGTCTGGACGCTCTGTTCGGACTCGTTGAGAGATCTGAAAAAGCTCCGCTGATTCCATGCGTATGTTGCATTCTGGACACATCTGGAATGACGTTCGCCATGCCGTCATAACCGACTAGATATGACAGAAAGTTTCTTTTTTAGTGTGTCCAGAATTTCAACTACGGGTGTCTCACTGGGGATAGCATAGTTCCAGTAAACCCTCTGCACTTTGTTTCTCACCCGTCGGCTGGCATTGCCAGTGCTAATATGAATCAATCTAGCAATGTCCTGCCTTATTGAGTCCCACAGACGTTCCAGACGAATTTTCCATGGTGGATTTCTTCGGTCACTCAAATCAATAACACGAAAGCGAATCTTCTGACCGTGCAATCTGATAGCCGCAACTGTACCACAATACACAAGTGATTGTAGTTGCAGCAGCGACACAGTCGAGATGCAATCTCATCATTGATTTGAGATAGAATTCCCGGAGTTGCTGGAGATGCATAGAGCCTGGGAATACCTGGCCTATTCAAAGGATCCATATCCGAGAATTCTTTAAATGATCTTTGGAATTCATCCCGAATCTCAGCGGAAACCTCAGCTGGACGGTGGAGAAGAGTGCTTCGGTGAGTACTGAAACTGTTGCTTGCAGTGCGCCGTGGCGTGGTTGATGCCGCCGTCTCTGCCCTCATCGACTCTCGGTTACCAGTTTCCCCGATGACTTCAAGTCGAACATACTCTCTGATGGTGGCCGGAACTGTGTCGCTGCGAGTAATAAAGCGCCACTAGTCTGCACCTCGCTGCACAGTCACGTGCGTGAATTGCGGGAAACGCTCGACGAATCTCTGGTGCAACACGGGGCGGTAAGATGTTATACCCGCCACCGCCGTCATTTCGTACTAGGAGCGGATGATGAAGAGGTTCATTTCTTTAGTCCATTTCATCCGCTGCCTATGCAAACTTGCTGAAGTCGTCGCCATAGGTTGTGGCGAAACATCTGCAGCAGGCGGTGCGATGCTCCTGGTCGTGCAGATGGCGAACAGCCCCACGACTAGCGGTTTCGACGCCGTGCTGTCCATTACGAGAGCCCGACCCAGTCACCAAGTCAGACGACTCCCGCCGGTTATCCGTACCAGACCTCAAATATCGCCTTCTTTTCATTAGATTGATTAGCATTTTATATCTAACTACCAGGTGTGGGGATAGTTTCCTCAGTGAGTAATCTGCAGGACTGCAAAGTTCCTGCAATTTCCTCACCTACCCCCTGAGACGCTGCGGTGGCGTACAGCCATTCAGACTGAAGCTATCCATTCCCTCCTCCTTTCACGACTGGGCTGGGACCGGGTATTACGAACTTATTATTATTTTTAAATGTTTCGATTTAATGATTCCGTAGATGACATCTGTGTCATTAAACCACGGATTTTGTCCTCTCTTTGCTAGCGTTCTAATGAATCTAACAAGGAAGAAAATTCTTATTCAAACCTTTCCCATAATATTTCTTAGAAAATAATTCTGAATGAAAATCGCTTTACCCTTCCTTGTTTTCCAGAATATCTCAAAAAGTAGAGACTCTCGCCATCAACAGAATATCTTACAGAACTTGCAATTTTCAGAGGAGAATCTTTTCATGGTACTACTATTTCTGGCGTTTATTATCATATAAATGGGATTGAAAAGAACATTTGACAGCGGACTATTTCGAGAAACAAATTTCACCCTTCATAATATGGCGTCAAGTTTCTTATTCAAATTGCGAATATGTAAATACATTTGCATAATGATGGTGTTCGTCGCCGCAGTTTTCAGTCGTTGAAAATCTGAGGTGATCATTATACGCATCAGTGGAGGGCAAGTCTAGTAAATTTTTATTAAATAAAATGGTAGAAGTAGTTCTCCTTTCATACATATTCACAACCCTTCTATGGGAAGTTTTGTACTTCAGATCCTTATTATATCTACATATGTATGACAGGATTTTCAACCAGTGGTAGAAGAAGCTTTTTATGAATCTAAGAGAAGAGTATTTATCGGTGTCCCATAATTGATCTATATTTATTGTCCACGTGCCCGAACGTACTTCCTTGGGAACAAAGTAAAACAAGAAACAATCAACCCCGAGTAAGCCATGTTCCGCATCTATAAAAACTTTTCTCCATCATTATCGATAAAAAACGCTTTGATAGTAATATAACAAAAGGCTATCAATAGAATATCAACCTATCAAAGAAAACGCAGAATTTCCCCGAAGGCAGAATCAATTTCCTTTCTTCTCCGTTGTCCCTTAGAGAGCGAAGCATTTAATGCTTTTTCTCGCTAAGGTGGAAATGAGTTGTGAAAATCATTCCTTGCAACCCACAAAATCAATTGATATTGACTAGACGTGGAGAAGGTGGAAAGCACGAGTTCAGCAGAGAGTTTTAATTAAATGTCGCAAAAAAAGCAATCACCGGTGCTGCAAACAATAAAGGCCGAAATCGAAAGAAGGGTTAAGGGTAACAATCGATTTTGTGTTTTGATACTTTTTCGAGAAATAATTTTGACGCACTTGTTCGGCACAGTGACTGGGCATTCTAAAATCTTCTAAATAGTTTAATTTCTTTATTTAATTTCATAACACTAGGACGATTAATTAAGATAGTGGATTCAATTGTATGACATCGCCTACCATGAAGCTGTCGCTCTTTCTCAATAAGTGACCTATCCACTGCCACTTCCGTTTTCTAGTCAACACGTTAACTGATGTATCGCTGAGGAACTTCTTCATTAATTATCTAGAATACCCCGATGACACGATCCAGACATGAACTGATGAAAGGTTGGAACTGTTGTATAATAGTGACGGTGCAAAGCAAATATTGGTGTGAAACTATCTTCATTTGATGCTGATAATGTAGCGTTTTCAGATTTCGAAGGAAACAGCGACATTTTGTGTCATCATAATCGCCTTCAATTTCTCCGGAACGCTTCTCCTGCCTGGAGATACACTTCCTGCCTACATTATCGAAAGGTTAGCCGAAATTAATGAAAAACCCATGGTGCAACTTCGCTGAAGGATGTCAATGAGTTCCGCCTGGGTGACGGCCGGGTGGAAGCCACCCTTCTCTCCGTTGACCCAGCTTTCTAGATGTTCTTTGATGCCCTTCAGGATTATTCCATCTACTATCTTTACGTCTGCAAATATTCCTTAAATTATTGCAATCAAGGAAGATGCCGTTCTTTAGATTGATGATGTCTTTCTTACACCTACTGAAAAATGTCTCCAAATCCCAGGATTTTCGGAAATAGCAATTCAACTGAAATTACAAAAGCTACAATGAAAAGTTCCGCAAGGAGACTTTTTTCGCTGTTCATTATCGTGGATAAAAAGGCTCTTCTCACCATTTTTCATAACATCACCGAAAGGCCACTATGCAAGCATTTTCATGAAGCGGCATGGGGTTGCAGAAACCAATGTTATTCACATGTGATGAGCCTGGATGTTTCATGACCATTCAGGCTATAATGACTTTTCCTCCCTCCTTTCTTAAGAGGGCTTAAGACTATCTTCGCCAGAATTGAGCCAAGTTACACGACCATAAAATGCTGATTCCTATTGAAGCCGATGTCAGCGATATAATCAGATTAAGAAAGCATTACTCGTTGCCTGTCAGCCGAAACCCCGGCTTTGTGCTCGAGGCGATGAGGGTTACGGAGAACTGCGAACCCGTTGTTGTTACAATCACCTGGTCTTGGTTTCTCCGATACGCCCCTGAAGAAAAGCATTGTCAAAGATAATTTTTACATACAGATTGTGCATCACAAACGCAGGTCTGTTTGAATAAAGAAATGCAATATGGTTGTCATAAGCCTCTATGCGGGGCATAGTCGACGACGCCGCCGCTATCAGTGCGCTTCAACTTCCCCAGAATTTTTCGAAGGGCTTGCATTCCCCCTCCACCGCACAATTGTGATCTTTCTCAATCCAGTAGCAGTCAGGAACAGTCCGGCATACGATTTGCGTCTACTACCACTAGTCCCTCCAAAATATAAAAGCACAGTGCCGCAGAATGGAGACTGTACTCACTAAAGCCCCACCGTTTCATTTTATTCAGGGCGAGAACGTCCGGTTGTGGATAAAATCCGGCTCAATAGGTTACGGTGGGCGGATCACTTAATCCGTATGGATGAGAATGATCCCACCCGGAAAGTCTATAAGGACAATATCTATGGTAGAAAAAGAAGACGAGACAGACCCTGCCTAAGATGGAGTGGAGATGGACGCCAGACAGCTTTTAGGGATATCGAATTGGTGGACCTCGGCGCAAAACCGGGATGTCTGAAATTCCTTATTAAGGCAGGCCTAGACCGGATACCGGTTATTGCGCCGTTGATGATAATGCGAACGTCCAACTTAAATTGGAGAATGCGAGCAACTATGTATTTGCGAAAAAAAATCATCCTCTGCCTCTGTCTGGAAAGTCTTCGAAGGTACATTGCATTGTAAGATTGTGGTACTGCTTAAACTGGACCAACATTTAAAACTTTAAATTCTGCCAAAAATAGGCTCCTTGGACAAAGCATTTTTTTGCTTGTCAGTATCAGTACGATAGCGGATTCCTGCCAACTAGCACTGAGATGAAGAAAATGCATATAACTATGTCCCATCCACAAATCTTCTGGAGCATTCCTAAATGTGACGAAGAGCTTAGCGGAAGCATTCCAACATTAGCGATCGTTTTCAGCAGGTGTTGTCTCTTAACTGGAACTTTTAATTCATCCGGATATGAAGACGAGGAGCCCATGGATCAATAGCCTCCCATCTGTAGTTGTAACTCGTGAAGTGAATTTTTTTGGGGTTAACATGGCTCTAACAGCGCAGGCCCTCCTTATTATTTGAAACAAAGGAAGTGAGCCTTTTCGCTGAAGGAAACAAGTGCATGATGAAGCGCCCCGACAGATGTTTCAGATATATTTTCGCAAGCAATAAAATAACTTGGATTAATTTGCTGCCCCCCAGTCAATTTAAGCAAATAATGCTACAGCTTTTTACGAAGGATTCGCCTCACAGAGGGTTTCTTAGTAATCGTTGAACCACTGGTAGAAAAGTGAGACTTGGTGGCGTTTCATCCATTCCATGTTGGTGATTAAACCATCTTCTTCTTTTTCTTCAGCCTTTGTCCCGTTCACAAGCGGGGTCGGCTCGTCGTGATCGGCTTCGCCATTTGGCTCTATCGAATGCCAGATCTGGGTGCAATCTCGAGGCTTTCAAATCCCCATCCAGCGTATCAAGCCAGCGTTGCTTAGGTCTGCCTTTTGGTCGTTTACCATCGACTTCGATGTTCAGACCAATCTTGGCAAGTGAATTCTCGTTTGCACGAACTGCGTGACCATACCATCGAAGACGCCTCTCTCGCAACTTTTCCACGATTGGTGCAACCCCATAACGATCGCGGATATCCTCATTTCGGATGTGATCTAAACGTGTGACGCCACTAGTCCAACGTAGCATCTTCGTCTCCATTACCGCAAGACGCCGTTCATTGTCTTTTATGTTCGGCCAACACTCAGAACCATAGAGAGCGACTGGACGGACGACATTGCGGTAAATTTTAGATTAAACCATGCGCAACGAAAACTTTTTGTACTGCACTGTCGAATCTGCTTATGCCTTTATCCTCGGAGCAATTTTTGCTTCGAGGCACCTTATCCAAATCAACAAGCTTCGACCTTCGGTACCCCTTTTCCACAGCAATACAGGTTGAAGCGGCAAAGGACCGATCCCCCTGTGCCCCCTTCTCAAATCCTTACAATGATTGATTTTTCAATAAACTTATTAATAGTCCATTTTCAGGGCGCTGTAACTATGTAGGGAGTGTTGGCTACTACGGGACTTTATCGGAGATAGAAAGGGGACCTTTTCCTTCGTTCCTTATACCTTGTTTACCTCCCTCCAGGGGTGGTGTTGACAAATCACACTTTACCATGATGGTATCACAATGCTCCCCATTTGAACCGCCATAATTTTTTAAAAGGGGTGGTCACCGTATTTTGTCGAAGGGGTTTGCAAGCGAGGACCTTTCCTTTCCGTCCCACTTTAAAATTAAACCCTACTGTTACAAAGTAAAAATAATACTGGGATCATGATCACCGCAATTTTTTATCGGGGCTAGAGGAGGGGACCTTCTTCTTTCTCTTGCCCTCCTTATCTTCCTCCCTGTTGAAAATTCAAACATGATAATGATCATATCAAAAAAGGCTCTTTGAGTCCTTTGAGGGACCAAATGTTTTTTAGAGATGATGACCGCCCCGAGTTTTCGCCGATGTTGAAGAGGAGCAACCGGGAAGGACTTCTCAATGTGTGCAGGGTCCCGCAATTACTGTTTCAAGCCAAAGGTAAGCCCGGAGTGTAAAAAGAGTTCGTGCGGGGTGCCTCACCCCATTGTCTATGTCGTCACAAACGGCCTATTTTCACAACCCCAAACAACGACCGCAATTGTTTCAAATGCCGGGTTTGTTGGAAACCTTGAACGCTCCTAAAGGAATGAAATTTTATATAAATCTCTTTCCCTTCTTGGCAGGTCTGGCAAGCAAAGATCCACGCAAGCGCATTGGCACGTATTTGCGGCACCCTTAATTCCGCCAGCTTTTTAGGTTTTTGGGACAGCTTCCCCCTCTTGGCCGGTTCGTTCACTAGCTATTATGGTAAGATTCGTGGGAGTAAACTTGTTTTTGCATCATTTTGCTAGTATTGTTGAGAGCAAGAAATCAAGTCAGATAAAATAATGGAAGCATTTAGTGAGGAAATTGCTTCTGGTGAAATTGTCGTGCATACAAACAGAAAGAAGTCGCTTGGAACGTATGTGCCCCAACGTGACGAGCGAAAGATATACTCCCTTCAGTCAGTTGTGTGCTGTCGTGCGTGTGTAACTAAATCTTCAAACAAGCCAACAACATATCATCACACATTTCATCAGTACTATGTTGCAAATTAATAATCTAGTTTTTGGAAACAAATCAACAATCAAATTGGAACGATTCGTGTTTTCTAGAAAAGGTGATCCCACGCATATCATAAATAGAACCAAGTTCGGCAATGTTTTGCACTCTGGTGAATCGTCTCTTCTCTTTCTCTGCTCCCCTGAATCTGCCGGAAAATGTCGCGAGGGGAGAGGAGGGAGGAAGGCCGCAGAAGACGTGAGACCACCGCTGCAGGCAGTCGCGGTTAGCGTGCCTCCCTTTTGACGACGCAATCCGGCTGTGTAGTTCCGACAACTAGAGGCGCAATTTGCGCTAGCGGGTGTCACGACGGACGCCACACGGTTCAACCACGCCCTCATCGATCTCGACGAAGAGACTTCTGATATCAAACACGTGACTGGGAAAGACAATGTTGCTGCAGACGCCTTGTCGCGAATCTCGGAGGTCACAGTCCCCACTGCGGTCGGTTATACGGCAATCGCCGAGGCGCACAAAGGCAACGCAAATCTTCAGACCCTGAAGGCAAAAAACTGCATACCATCCACAGTCCAATGGTATGCTGGAACGTCCAATGGTATGCTGAAACGTTGGCACCGCACGCTGAAGGCCGCCTTAATGGCTCGCGGCGGTCCATAGTGGTCGCGGTCCTTGCCTTTCATCCTCCTTGGCCTCCGCACAACCCAACGAGAGGAGTCCACGGCCAACCCGGGAGAGATGGTGTACGGGGCGAATCTGCGCCTCCCCGCCGACCCTGTGCTGGATATCAGAGCAGTGTTAAGTGACTCAGGGCTGCTGCGTCTGCTCAGGGATGTGGTTTCGAAGATAAACGTCCCGAATTGATTAAACGTCGCGAGACGCGACAGCGGAGTTCAACACCGCTCTACCGCCGAGGAGGGCCCAAGTGGGTCTCCTTGTTGAAGCTCAAAGCCTTCGACGAGCCGGCCGCTTCAAAAAAGCGCCATTGGCGGGATGACGCTGAACCCGCACGTTTTCAGCGGGGGGCGGAGTGATGTGAACGCCATTATGAATTCGCCTCTACCGTTGCATTCAATAGCCGTAGAAACAGCTGACGGGTTGACACGAGACTGGGGTGACAAATAGCAAGGATGACATTTTCACAACTCTCTAGTCCCATCCGCGGACTAGCTAAGCTCTCGACAAGTCTGCCAGGCCGTTGGCAGCATTTAAAGAAGTAAAAAACCTCGTTAAGTATTGTGGAAGTGGCATCGATGTAAAGTTGAACCCAGTTACTTGGAAAAAAGGACTTAATTATTTGTGTGATATATTGATTTTTAATTAATTGGGGAAACGGTCACCAAAGAGGTTTCTCTCTTTTTGGATTTTCTTTTGCGATTCCCCAACTCTAGTTAGGACAAGGTTGCGAACAATAGGTAAACAATTCGTTGAGAACTTGAAAGATATCTTTGGTTGTAGGGTGGTGGTAGTGCTATTCTTCGAGGACGACTTAGCTTTGAAGGTCTGAACCAGCTAGATTCTAATCACCCTGCCCTTTCTACAGCAATCACGATCTTGGGAGTTTGTGGCACATCATAGCTTTAATTGGGCTTCTTAGAGCGGCCGCTTATATCTACCTATCTACCCATGCATCTTTCCATTCAGATAATATTTTAATACTTTTATCAATATAGGTGTCTTTTATGGTCCTTCGACTTATGTCGAAATAGTTACCTATCGATATACCAATTATGTGTGGCTGAACTTGGTTTAAAATTAACTGATTCCTTCGTTAAATATCACTCAGCCCAACCGCTTGTCGTGCAGCAAAAAGATTTGTATTTATTCATTATTTTCCTGCTCAGGATTCTGTTTATACAACCATCGCCTGATAAGGAAAATATCCAATCCAATCAATTTGAAACCTACACCTTTGGCATTTGAATTTCCTGTTTGGAAGACCTCTAATTACTTCAAAGCCATTATTAAGCCGCTTCTCATCCCAAGCCTAAATATCAAATTTACCAACTCCTTTTATCAGGCGACAAATGAAAGATAAAACTAGCTTCAGTTCACCTCCGCGACTATCATGTAATCAATATTCCGATATTATGTCTATCTGTTTACACAAGATATCTTCCCAGACGTTCTAATCCAATTTATCCAACGTGTAAGACAAATATTTACCTTGTTAAGGTGTTCTGCGATAAACGACTCAGCACAGCCTTTTCTATCGCATCCAATAATTAAGTCATCATCCAATTCACTGCTTGAAGTACGGGCGTCAATTAATGTAGAAGGTATCATGATGCATGATAAGGACATTGGCATTGGCATTCCATTCACCTTTTTACAGGAGAAGTACCTCATTGCAGACGAGATACAGAACAGGAAGAAAATACCAGAACGAATGTTGACTGGTACGAATGAAGTGAGCACAGTCCTTTCAGGCAGTCATGTTTACATGTTCTCATCATTCATTTGTCATGTTTTCAATCAAGGAGCGTAGCCTGGAACAGGAACATCAATTTAAGATATTTTACCTTAGACTAGGTTCAGATTAGAGGTAAGAAGCAAAACTGGTTTTCTTGGCCTTCGTAATTACTAAGTATTCAAGATAATCAACTTACTTTCCAGAAAAACCCGCTGGGATAGCGCTTGAAATTTCTACGGAAAATGAGCACTCATTTAGGCAGCTCTTATGAAATCCACTCTAATCCCATGATTTCTGTTACCCCCTGTAACACATTCAAAGGAAGATTACGCTTGCAGTGAAGTACCCCTAATTGCCATATGAAGCTGGGTATGAAAATCATCGTCACTCATTACAGGGAAGTGCTGCATGCTTACCACAAACTATTCATTTCCACTTGCGAATGGGAGGCGACAGCTAATGCAAAGTTAATTAAGCAGAAATTTTTTCAGGTCTTTTTTCTAGGGCCAAACTGCCAATTAGGAGGAGTACGTTTAAATTACTTTGAGGGAAAAGGTAGTTACATAATTCACATTGGCTAGTTTAATTAGCACCTTCAGTTTAAGTGACATACTCAAGTGGCGCGAATTACTATGGACGCTGAAAGAAGTTTGAGCGAAAAAGTATGAAAGTGTGCTTTGAACGTTCAATTAAAAGACAGTTGAATTTGACCTTTTATAGAATCCACATTATAATTTCAGGTGAATACGTTTACGCACAAAGTGTTGGATTCCCCCAACGGTACGCCGTCGAATTACCAACTAAACACCTTTCCATTGTCAGCGAGCTGGTCTGGAATCGTTTGTCATATTACTTCTGGGCTACCCCCAAGGTCTTCCACCTTCGGGGGGGGAACTGTTAGTTCAATGAACCCCCTGCCATCCGACCTCTTCGTCGGGCGAACTCAATTTAATTTGCAACGAGAAGAACCCAAACGTAATACGGTTCCACCTGTTAGCCCCCCTTAGCATATCCCTGATAATGTCATCTTGAGAGAGATCCCCTATGTTTACATAAAGTTGCCGATGAATCCCATCCTACCTTCCACAAGAAAAGAGCGATGCGTCGTTCGGAACTCCATTACAAAACACATAATGAGAAGATCGTGCCATCCCAATTTTATGCAGCCAAGACTGAAAATCTCTGGGTAAGTCACCATATTTCGGATTCAGCCACGCACTAAGTTGCCAATGAGTCGCGCAGTCCGGCTGCCTCTTCTCTCATTTTGACAAGAGAGTTTCCACATATCTAATGTACGTTGCCTGTCTTTACGAGAAACCATCTCCCTTGGCTCTTCTTAATTCCGCCTGTAACAGGGATTACTCCCGTGTTCACCATCACGGCCGGTTCAGAGTCCAATGCGGTACGCAAATGTCAACCGTAAAACTCCCAGTATCTGTACTAGCAAGAGACGCTGAAGGTATTCCTCCTTGCCTCCCTTGAATTCATCAGGAGACGTCGCCTGCTAAACGTTGGACCCCTAATATAATATTTACCATTAGTCGACCTAAGGCCGAAACTCAAGCTGCAACCTTGTCCACTACTGCTTTGAGTTGCTCGAAAAAGCTTATCTTTGACTCATGCGTTGATTCCCCGATCCAGATGGGATGACTACTTCGATTTCTTTCAAGTGCAAACGCAGCTCATACAACGCCTGTAAGTAAGTGAGGCGGCTAAACTTAACCACTTACTGACGGAGCTAATGCTAGGTGAATGTGCTTCAACCTAACTGCTGTGGGAAATGAAGAAGTTGGGTGGTGACATAGTCAGCACCAAGCTGCTACAATCTTTTTGGCTGCAGAGGCTGCAGAGCACGCAGACGATCCTGACATGTGTGGATTCGGGGTCTCTGGATACTTTTTTTGAGAATGATGTGGTCCTAAGTCCGCATCAACTTAATGTTGGACCGGACCAAATCCAGCATTAAGTTGATGCGGACTTAGGACCCATCATTCTCAAAAAAATATTTTCAGCTCTGGCCAAGCTCTGGTCAATAATGCGGATTTGCGCTCAATATAATTCCTAGTCATGTCGAGTCAGCCGTCATCGCTTGACATTTTGTCTCTGGATACGTTAGCCTTCATCGCGGATAAAGTTCATAAGGTCCATGTGTGGCCCATGACGTATTTGCCGACATTTCAAACCAGATGGCTCAGCCGTCAGTGCTTTGCGTTTGGGGAGTAGGACAAGATTAAGGTCTAGATCCACCTCCCGAAATGGGTGACCGAGGAGTAAGTTGTCTGGATCTTCGGAAAGTGCCAGGGCATACTAGTACCATCGGTGGTTCGCTAAAAAGACTAAAAAATGCACCAGCGCCTGCAATTTCTCACCAAACAAATCAGACTTGCCGGGAGTTCTGGCGATAGTTACCCAAAATGCAACTCCACTTCGCATCACAATCTATGACCTCTTCCGCCGGTGAAAATACCTCGATACTGGCGCTGAAGTTTCGGCTCTTCCCGTACCTCCAGTATCATAATTGAATACCGCATCATTGAAAGTCGCGGCAGCAAATTCTTCGTCGATCCGCACGTATGGCCATACAGGCAGGTAGACTTGAGTTTAGGACTTCGACGAGCGTTTTCTTGATGCTTCATTATCGCGGACATCGGCATACCCATCTTAGGTGGGGATTGCCTTTGCCATTATGGATTGCTAGTGGATATACATAATAGGTCCGTGTAATTGACCCCACAACTTCCCTTAGGTTATAATTAAAAATCTCATCGTGCTCATCCAGCACTCTTTCATCGTTTTTGAAGACGTAGTCAACGCACTTATTCGCGCACTTCTTCAAAAAGACCGCAATATCAGTACCAAGCGTAGTTTCTCTGAGCCCATTAAGCATGATGTTCAGCATCACATCAACACCCATTTTCTCGGCCATTCTTCCGGCTTCCAAAGACTTTTGAGGATCTCAGAAGGTTTTTGGGCATGTTAAACTTCTATCGCCGCTTCTTGCGCAAGGCCACCACCATAAATTCATTCTTAACGCCTTCTTGTTTGGGCCAAAAACGAAAGATTGCCGTCTGATTGTGTAGTTCCCAGAGGCTGTCCAGGCGCTTGAGACCACCAAATAACAACTGGATGCTACACTTCTGGAATTCACTCAGCAAGATGCACCCCTAGCCATTTTCGCTGATGCCTTAGACATTGCCGTAGGTGTTGCTCTTCACCAAAAAGTGAATCAAATCTGTTAACCGTTGAGCTTCTTCTCCAAACACCCGGGACCTGCTCAATAGAACTTCAACACCTATGATCGTGAGTTATTAGCCTTGAGGTAGACAGTTGAGATTGTTCACGGACCATACGGCACTCACTTTTGCTTTGAAACGAAAGCTCAACAAAACGTCTCCACGTCAACTTCGGCACCTGATCTTTATCAACCAATTCACTTCCGATATTTAAAATGTGCCTGGAAAAGATAACGTGATTGCTGACGATCTGCGACGGGTTGCAGAGGTTACGATTCCCGCCACCATTGATTTTGCGGCAATCGCCGAGCCGCAGAAGGACGACGCAGTTCTTCAGAGCTTGAGGACCATCTTTAGAAACACATTTAGCGAGCTTCATAATTTCGGCTCAACATCGAGTATATACTGCGAGACCTCAGACACTACCGAGAGTTGATTCTACAGTGTGCCAGCAATTATAATCAACGACCAAGGAATACAGTTTGACTCCTTTTCCCAGAGTTAGAAACACTCCTTGGCTTTAAACGTCACCGGACAACCGCATACCAACCACAGTCCAATGGAATGATTGAAAAGTGACACAATACGTTGAAGGCCCAAGAAGACCCTTCTTGTTTGCAGCGCCTACAATTCGTTCTACTTGGCCTCCGGACAACCAATTCGTTTCCCTCTGGAGTCTGGGTGAATCATGCTGCATTCAAATGCTCCGGCATTGAAGTCACTCTCGGCTAGGATACGCATCCTCCAAGCAGTAACTCGTGAACAGTTGCATTCCGCGGCATGTTGTGTTGTAGGATGCGAATCATGTTGACCGCGTCCTAGCTCTTTCCAGTTCTGTTCTGAAGACTGGATACCGCCCCGAACTCGCAGTGTGCGCAACGTTCTCATCAGATGTGCCACAGACCCTCCTTGGGACGCTGCAGGTATTCGCTTTATGGCCTGCCTGACCGCATTTACGACATGTTGCCCTTCTGTCAGGTTTCTGACAGGTTACAGACGTATGCCCATAATCCAAACATCTATAACAGGTCCTTTGAGCGCTTCAGTCCCTCACGTATCACTTTTACGAAATCATCGTGCCTATACCGATGCATGGGTCCCCCCCGGATATAACAAACTCAACGAATAAAGGAATCCACGACGGCCTAACGGGATAAACCAGGTCGCGAGCTAAACCTGGAAAATAAAAAAACTGGCTCAACCACGCGCGTGGAGATGTGAATCTCCTCGCCTGCTTACCCTCGATGTCATACAATCTCAAACAAAGCCGACCTTGGAAAGAAACTCAACACTGTTAATGGCCTTTTTTTCGGTTGCGTTTCAAATTTTCCACTCGACAAAGACAAAAATTTTGTTTTTTTTTTTTCATCACGCTCGGGTGCTAACTTTGAAAGTGTTCAGGCTACAAAATCCATCAACAACTCGAGAAAAGTACACCAAACACTTAACCATGGAAAAGTCCTCCGAGCTACAATCTCCTCAAACAAAATGTTCCTGGTAGAAAAAGGGAAAATCGCGAACAAACAAAAGCAATCCTCCCGTTGGTGTAAATCTGTTCGGGAAAAGTGAACGCTCTCATTTTCACTGTGACACCTCCGGAAATCCGAGAGGCTTAACTTCACAAAGGATAATGACCCAATCGCCTCCCAGCGATCCGAAACAAGATCTCCTCTTACAGTAACTTAGGGGGTACTATCCGTCCGAATAATGTTTAACGAATAGTCTCAATCCTTCACCTCTTCGTGAAGTTAGCTAAAAGAAATAGGAAATATTTACAAAATAGAAAAAAAAAGAAAGTGCGTCCGAAATGACAACCTCATAACAAAATATCCGACTTGGATCCACCACGGTCCAAAATCCTTCCTCTAAGTTAGTTGTACAAAGAATAGAATTGTCACTCACTTTGTACCGGACCGAAATCTCACCCAAAAATGATCCCCTCTGTCCATCAGCCGTCTCTCGATCAGCCGGTCCCGCTATATTTGGCCTTGAACTTCTGGCCTGAAAATGCGTAGCAGCGTTGACGGATGCGGCAGATCATTCCCCTCTGTCACTATCAACTTGCCCGAAAGCATTCCATAACGCGCAATATGCGGTGAATTTTAAGGTAATTGCACACTATAGAATGCATTATTTGAAAAAAATAATCCCGAAAAAGACGAATGAAATTCCGCCAGTGGCCACTACATATTTTCAAACTTGATCTTATAACTGATTTCACTTCCGCAAAGGTTTTGTCTTCCGTAGGCTTAATAAGCAGAGCTGGCGGTCTAGTCCCCCTTCGTCTCCCCACCTTTTCTTTTGGTGCTCCATTCCTAATTCCGCCTTAATTTTAAACTGACGTTTTTCTCGAAGAGCGGCGTGGTGTTCTCTCTTGCCCCTCTTTGCCTCCTTCTTTTGAGCCCTGGAGAGTACCAGCATACATTAAATGGTGGGGTGCAGAATACCTCGTTTATCTATAGTCCCTATCTCTTAAAACAACCTTCCAAGTTTAATAATGATATGGCTCGAAATATGAATAACAGGGGACACATGCCAAACCAGAATAAGGCATTGCTTTCCGACTCTCCCTCTACATAAGCTTACAATTCAATTGTGTTTTCAAATAAAATCCTTCCACTTTGTACCATTCTCAAAAGTCGAGTGAGCACACTCCTCCGACTTCCAGAATCACTCCCGGAAAAGCACTTGCTCCAATTAAATAAAGCAAATATTTGCGGGAACATTATTCCTGTTGAGATTCATCACGAAAAATAAACAATATTCAAAAAGCAATTCAGCTCTGCTCCTAACCCAAGCCCCATATAAACTATCTGAAATATCAAAATAGAAATAGATATTATTCAGTCATTCAAGTGAGTGAAATGCGGAGAACGACAGGACTCTCCGATTGTATTGTACGAACGTGGCACAATCCGATATCGATTGTGGGTGTATCTGGGGATTAATCGGAGAAAAATGCGAATTTACTGCTTAGCGACTGAGCCTCCGGGGGATTGATCAGGGCACGTACTACAAACAAAGCAGCATTTTCACCCACCCTAGGCCTCATAAAAATAGGTCCCTTTTCGGGAATGTTTTCGTTATCGGATATCGTTGTTATGTAACCAAAGATATTTGTGTTGGGGCATATTTCCGAAAGGATACACAAACGATTTACACTACGAGAGAATGTCGTTATGGGCGCCTTCACATGGAGAATGAGAGATTAGTTTTCTGCTGCGTTTTTTTCCAGGGGGTTGAACATATTTAGAATTCTTACGATATACAAGATACTAAATGGTCTCATATAGCGTGCCGAATGACCATGAATAGATATGACGTTATTTGCATTCTGTGTGGAAAGTATTTGAACAGGAGCTGGTTGAAAACGAAACCCTGGCGTAGAAATGCCCAGCCACGGTTGTTGTTCAGATCCTCCATTCCACTTCCTTCCAAATTGGTACCAAAAACGCTATTTCTGAGCCCGATATTCAAGTGGGCCTGGGAGCTTTAAGCAATCAGCTCTTTCCAGAGCTATCTGAATCTTTCCAACTGAACGAGAATAGATGTCCGAACACTTTCAATTCCCACTTTCCATCGATGAAACATGCTTTCTGCACCAATCCCCATAAATAGCAGAGAAATGAAGAGGAAAATGGCCGAATAAAAAAGAAAGCTAAGCTACATTAGAAAGCAAGCAAGCCACTATCCATGGCAAGCTTGCAGGCATAGTGGAAAACACCAAAACCCATGGATGATGATGGTCAGCAAATATTAATCCAGCTTTGGCCCTTGTCGAAAGTCTTATTTAGGATCCTCCAGGCTCTTCTCCAGATCCTAATAAAAGTCAATTGCGAGCAAAATTGCTCCTTCACGGGTTCCATGTGTAGATATGCTCGTATGTGTCTTTGATCCGATCGGAAAATTCTTTTGTCCTATCAAGGAGTTCTGCTTTTTTTCCACCAGCTTGCTGTTGTCGGATCAATTGGCGAAAGACAGTGTTGTGTTCTCGGGGATTATGTTACAAGCAAAATGAATTTTGTATTAGAGCAAGGATATACGAAGCTAATTTGTTTGGTGTATGTGATGTGCGGATGGAATTGTTGTCGAAAAGGGGCATATTATGCGGATGATGACGGGGCGTGTATTAATTTCTTAATTTGGGTCAATTTCCTTGACAAAGGATTCCCCTAATGAAAGAATAATAAAGATGGGATATATGGAGGCAGGAAGCGATTGAGAATATTAATTTGTTAACTGCAGAAAATAAACATGTTGAGCTGTTTTTCCCTTTAACATGCTTGTTTATAATCCGAACCTTCACTAGGCTTTATAACTCCTCTTCGAGCAATGGGACTCCTAGCTATCTATGAACATGAGAAATGCTGGTAAGATATAGAGGTGATAGCTCATAGTATTTTCGATTGAAATCTTTTTGAAATATCGGAAAATTTTGGGTATGCAGACAGACTCGCAGAACTGCATCCCATGGGTCCAAATCGGAGCCATGTCGACCTTGTAAATTTGCGTTTTATTTTTAAGTTGAAGTTTGCAATTACTGCTAACCATTTGTAATTGATTCTTGGCAATGTGTGTCCTCCAAAACAATTTTTTTTTCTGTCTACTTCTTTTTCTATGGTGCTACAGTCGGATGTCGCTCCTTCACCTCTCGAAGTCTCCGTCTTCACTCTTCTTGGCCGAATAACCGTTTGCTCCGAATTCGGAAACTGAATGCAGTATAACTTGTGTTGTCCACTGGGCGCTCTCATTTGTTTCGAGATTTTGTAGAACCCTGCTTTGAGTAGGCGTTAAATTTTTTCGTCGTCGAAACGCCCTACATGATCCTACATGAAGGTTCCAGGGGTTTATTGTGAATGCTTTATTTGAAGACTATAAACAGAGCCCCGTCGTGACTATATTATAGTAAATGTAGGCTTAACATTCGTACCAGTAAATGCAAAGCCTATCTCACCCTTCTGTCGCAACTAAGGGGTACGCCCCAAAGTCATACAGCCCACAAGGGGCCAACCGCCTTCAGAGGGCCATCTCAGTTCCCACAGTACCAGATATCCGCCCGGTGAGGCTACGTGCCAGAAACCACTTCAGATGAGTCCCTTGCAAACCCGGATCTGATTATCCTCATCGAGTACGTGCAAATGGCACTCCCCAACGGCTACAGGCAGTTTCCTGCGCTGTACTGTCATCGCAAAATCACACAAGACATGTTATCCACACACGTAGAACACACAAGAGTCCCATATATATGGATCTAGCAGTCCTCCTTTGGCCCTATTCACATGTCGCACCAAGCACATCAATTTAGTCAAACACATCCTGAGCTATATCAAATTTGAGCGCAACCAGATAGTACATCCCGCAATTGCAAGTATGTCACTATCTTCCGATATTTTAAATTTTTAGTGTTCAACTTGCATAACTTATCCACAGGACATTTCGAACCTTAATACGAATGGCGGATTCGAATTTGTCGGAAAATAGGGACAACTTGCTGTTTTAGGCCGTTCGAAGTCTGTCGTACACACAGACTGAGTTTAAGATTTTCCTGAAAAATCATTATTTTTAAGAGCATTGACTTTTCGTTCTCCGTCCCATTGTCGTAACGTAGAACCGAGCAAATCAATGTTTTACATATTTGCGTTGGCTTCCTATGTACATTTCTACTTTCTAGAATTGCCAGTTCGAGGTAAAATGTTTTCTTATCAAAAATGATTCGCCAGTTTCGACTATCACGTTGTTGCCTTTCGGCGGTGCCAGGATAATGAACCTGCTCTCTGTCGATCAAACTGTCAAGATGTTCTTTGATGCGTTCCACGATGATTTTATCTATGTCCATGCATGTAGCACAGGGATACCCCTACAATTGTCACCGTTTGAACCGTTGCTATTCTTTGGAGTCTTAAACATCATCCATCCATTCCCTGGGAAAGATATCATATTCGAAAGATTTCCATAGGAAGCAGAAGGTGGAGTAGCTGCAGGTGCAGCGACTGATACCTCTGCAGGGAAACTGTCAAACCTATCAGCGTTACTCATTTTGCAACAGTCAATAACCTCACTGGATCTTGAAATTTGGGGTCGCAGCTTTCCAATCCTGCGAAAAGTGGCGGCCACACCACGCTGGAATCGACCATCAGATGGCGATCTTTTCGCCCCCCTTGTTACGCACATCCAGGGGGCAAGTCCTAAATCTACAGCTAATCGCAAAGGGGTCAATCTGATTGCTCAGAGGGTATTGGTCAATTGAAATCCATTCATAGAACCATGACTGCAGTGATAAAAGCATAGAGGCAAAAGCCAGCGTGCTCAGATCTTTAGAGCCAGCTCGTATTGAACCCGAAGGAGAGCTGGGGAACTCTCTGAGATCGTCAGAGAAGAGTTAACATAGTGTTCATAGCCTAGCTCTAGCTAGAGCCAGACGATTGCAAAGAAAGTGCCTACGGGTTTCTCCCTCTTCTTCAGTTTCCACAATGTGAATTATAGAGCATGCCGAGTCTTTCGGAATGGTCCCCTATAGACCAGTGCCCCTTGTAGACCACCGTAATCGTGTATACATTTGCACGCGTCTGGCACAAAAACTTTCGCAACCGCGTCTTTTTATAGCCAGGCGAAATCCTCCTCCGCAGGTGGTTAGCCTTCTGATATCCACGCCTGCTAAGTAGCGGGAATAGATTTCACCCTTGATAGACGCCAGCGAAGCACATATTATGCTTCCCGAAAGACCGACAGCAGAGCCCAAGCTGGCCAGTCCATCAGTCCGCCTATTCCCCTCTATATTCATATGATTGGAAACCCAGAGGAGGGTGGCCTTATGCGTCGCACCCAGGCTGTTCAGCAGGTTTTTGCACTACCCCACCATCCTGAAGAATGCCGCCACTGAGTAAGCCTTAATGGCCGCTTGGCTGTCGGTCAGAATGGCTATGTTACGCTTAGGGCTCAGTTCATGACCCCATCATCGGCATGTTTCCACTATCGCCAGTAGTTTCACTTGGAATGCACAGGTAAATTTTGGGAAACAGCGCGACTCGGATACATTCGAGGAAACTCCTGCATCGACTCCACGAACCATGTTTGATCCGCCGCTTAGGAATACTGTGTCATAGCCTCGCAATATGCCACCGGTCTCCGCTTTGCCCTGGTTGGAAAGTCCAGTTTGCATTGCGTGTGGCGTAGCCCGCCGGGAATGCCCAGAGTTCCTGAGGCACTTCGACTAGCATGTTACCATGGTCGAAGGGTTTCATTGTCCAGCGTCCGAACACACGCTAAAAGGTATTTGATGTGGAGATCTTTGAGGGAGGAAGTGTAGGATTATATTGAGAGCATCTATCGAGCACGAGTGCGGAATCTCGGAACACCTTTCTTAACGCTCCTTCCATGACGTTACTCATAATGAAGGAAAACATCCCTGACATCATTAACATGAAGCCATCGGAATACGGCACCACCTTCACCTTGCTCCTGTCCAATGTTCGTATAGTTTCGCCCACCACTATCGACCAGAGTATCGGAAAATTGGCGGCAACTGGGGCGTACCTCCATTCACACTCCACTCTAATACTGATCAGATGGCTTTCATACTAAATATACTGCTTGCACTGCAGTAAACGCTCAACTGTGGCAATTACCCCAAGGAGAGCGGTTTCTGTGGATTGGCCTTTGAAAGGCGTTCTCACCATAACCTTCATTAAGTGGATATCCTGGACGCTTCTAGGGTCTTCAACAAGAAACAAGTACAAGCAGGCGCTTTCGGGATGAAAACGACACGTGCGCATCTCCAAGTCTGTGGTCCATGTACGAGCAAGGTGTTGTGAGATCCCACTTTTGCGTTTAGATCAAACATCATCATCATAACGTCATGTTTAGGAAACCCCCTGAATTGCATGTAATTGCTCGTAGAAAGTATTCTTCTATACTATATCGGAAATCTCCGTTGGCGCTTAGCATTGCACCTCTCTCACCCGTCAAAAATCGGCTCCCAAGTAAAGAGAATGCACTTTGCGGTAGCGGCTTTTCTTAGTACAAAAATGCATTGCCATAAATGTGGCAGGAGAGAGAAGACTCTCCATGATTCCACCAACTTACTCCGCTTGGGCCCAGAATGTTCAGCAATATTTACAACTAAATACCTGTAAAATATAATTCTGGGCTAGAATCCTTCTCTGATTCTTTCCGTAAAGTTGTAAACGGATCTTAAACTACTTCGTATAAAGTTATCAGTCAATATACTGATCTCGTCATGTTCATGCTTTCATGTCTCCTTAATGTACGCAGAAGACGTTCCCAGTGGAACACTCATCAGAACTATCCAATATGCCAAAAGTAGAGGCATGGGGGTAATAGCAGGATGTGATGTCAACGCTCACAACATATGCTGGGGAAGTTCCAACATCAATGCAAGAGGATCGAGACTACTGGAGTATCTAGTAGGAACCGATTTGCAGATCCTAAATGTGGGTAATGAACCCACTTTCTTCATGGTGGCATCTCTTGACATCGCGGCTCTGATCAGGAGAGTGGAGAGTATCAAACGATATCACACTCTCGGATCACAGACGCATTGATTTTGCTATGGGCATGGATCCACCTCCACCCACTCAATTTCGGAATCCGAGGAAGACAGATTGGGTAATGTAACAAACAGAATTGAGCGCCCGAGTCACGAATCCCTGGGAAGCGCATCAAATCCATTGCTGGAATTGAGAAGACAACCCAGATGATCACAACTAGCATCAGAGAAGCTTTCGAAGAAAGCTGTCCACTCAAGATGCCAAAGAAGGGTGAAACACCATGGTTGAACTCGGATTTGGCAAAACAGAGGCGAACGACAAGGATGCTCCTTAATCGTGCTCTGAAGGGTGAATCAAGCACTAGCTGGAATCGCTATAAAGAGGCACAGAAGGCTCTGAAGAAGAGCATAAGATCGGCTAAACGATCATCTTGGAGACGCTTTTGCGAAGAGACTAACTCTCTTGAGGCAACCTCAAAGCTGAAGCGGATTCTGGTCAAAGAACGTAGCCAGAAACTGGGTTATTTACGTTTACAGAATGGGAAGTACACAGAAAGCGATGAAGAAACGGCAAGCAAATGGCTTGAAGCAGCATCCAAAACCTAATCTCGGGGCCAACAGGTGCATACAGCCCTCAACCGAGAGACTGGAATCTGGCATGCAAAGTAGTATCGCTGGAGCGAGTGAAATGGGCATTTAACTCGTTCCATAGATACAAGTCTGCAGGTCCGGATGGCATCATCCCTGCGCTAGTAATAGAAGGAATGGATGCCATGGGTCTACATATTCGGAATATATATCGCGCATACCTAGCACACGCTTATATTCCAATTAAATGGCGGGATGTGAAGGTGTTGTTCATTCCCAAACCAGGAAAACCCACCTACACAGACGCAAAAAGCTTTCGACCGATCAGCCTAACGTCCATTCTGCTAAAAGGACTAGAAAGACTAGTAGATCGGTTCATAAGGGATACATACATTCCTAAGTGGCCACTTCACCATAGCCAACACGCCTACCAGAAAGGCAAATCCACGGCAAGACAGCATGGAATCGAACCGCTGCTAATCAGTTGGACTCTTCACATGCTAGAGTGGAGAAAAATCCACATATCGGTCGGCCAGAAGTCTATTGAAGCAGGATGTCTCAGGGGCTGCCCACAGGGAGGGGTTTTCTCTCCACTGCTGCTCTTGGATACCCTGCTGTGGCTCCTGGAGGACAAAAAAGTCTTCGCGCAAGCATTTGCGAACGACCTAGCCATAATAATTACCGGCAAGTTTGCGGACACAGTATGTGACCGCTTGAATGCAACTCTGCATGTAATGCACAGCTGGTGCCTCCGCAATGGACTCACGGTGAACGCTTTCAAGACTGGACAAGTTATGTTCACTAGGAACGTCAGATGGGGCAGCGATACGCTACCCACCTTAGCAGGGGCGGAAATCCAGCTGGCACAAACAGTCAAGTACTTAGGAGTACATTTCGACTCCAAGTTAACGTGGAAGCATCATATCCAGGAATAATACCAGAAATCCTGCAGATTGCTCTAGTGCTGTAGGAATGCGATAGGTAAGACCTGGGGACTTTCACCTAAACGGATATATTGGATGAATACATCCATAATAAAACCCATTTTGATGTATGCGTGTATCGTCTGGTGGCCAAGACTGAACAGCAGGAAGCTGCTAACGCAGATTCAGAGACTTGGTTGCCTAAGTATTACTGGAGCAATGAGTACTACGCCGACTGCGGTACTTGAAGCCATCCTAAATTTACCCCCCATCCACTTGGAGGTGAAACGGAAAGCAGCCAACGACGCATATAGGCTCGATACCATTGGGGCGTGGAAAGGCGGCCAATCCAACGGGCATGCGTCTATATGGAAATTCCTTGAAAAACATCCGGTAGCCCTGATGCCGACCGATCATATGGTTTCCAGATTCGTCTTTGAAAAGACATGCACTGTCGTAATCACCGAAAGAGAAGAATGGTCGACAAGTGGCCATGAGTCTTGTCAGATTACAGACCTAATAATCTTCACCGACGGGTCAGTCACGCAGGATATATCGGGTGCAGGTGTGTTCTCGGAGAATTCGATTATAGAACTGGCCCGACCCCTCGGAAAAATGGCGCCCATATTCCAGGCGGAGATATATGTCATTTCATTGGCAGCAGAAGAATGTCTGCGACAAAAATGGAGGGGTCGCACCATTCGAATCTGTTTCGATAGTCGGGCGGCATTATCAGTACTAAATGGCAACAACATATCAAGCCAGTTGGTGTGGAGTTGTCATCAGGTGCTGCTGAAACTTGGCCGACTGAACGAAACATTCCTGATGTGGGTGCCGGGGCACTCTAACATCGCCGGTAATGAGGGGGCTGATAGATTGGCTCGCCGAGGGTCTGGATCCACAATGGTGGGGCCAGAACCAGCTCTTGGAATCCGACCATCTACTGTCAAGTCTACTCTGAAGGGTGAAATTGCAAGGATTCACGCAACCGAGTGGAGAAATTTGGACTGTTGCCGGCAAGCGAAAATCCTTGTGAAGGAGCCTAGGGCCACTAGAGCGGCATTTTTGTTGTCCCTTAAGAAGTGGGACATGAAAACCCTAGTGGGGCTTTTGACGGGACACTGCCCCTTAAACTACCATATGGAAAAGATTAGGGGTAGTGGTTTCGACTATGTGCAGCCAATGTGAGGAGGAGGAGGAGACAACCCTGCACTTTTTATGCAGCTGCCCGGCATCCTCAGATCTGAGACGAAGACACCTTTGCAAGGTTTTCTTCAATGAAGAATCTGCACACTCTCTGCCTCTTGAGAATGTTCTCAGATTCACTAAAGCCTGCGAACACCGTAGGCGGGAAGCCATTGAATAGGCAACTTACGGGGATAGTACAACCGGCCTAATAACGGCCTGAGTGCTCGGAGCTGCGGCTCCCCCCAGTTAACTAAACTAAACTAAACTAATGTAAATCTTCTGACCAGTAAGTCTTAGTTCTAATATTTGTCTCGTTTGGCTCTTGCAAGACCCTTCTGATGGTCGCTTAGGTTTGCTTGCGTGTTGCGTCCGCCACTTCATGCATGGTTGAGGAGCTGCGATCCCCAAAATTCAACATCGGCCGCCTGTACAATAGGAGAGCTATCTTTCTGACCGAACTACAGATTTACTGAGTAACTCACCTGAGAATATCGATAAGCAGTGGGCCGCCATCAAAAATTCTCTTTTCTAGGGTGCTGCACAGGTCGTCGACTACGTCCCGATCTGGCTGACAGTGGAGTCGTGGAAGCGGAACGATGTACAGAAGGGATTGAAGGCTCTACCGACCGCTGCGAGTGATGGCGGGTATGACACTCTCGCACTCCAATACCGAGAAGTTCAGCGTAGTGTCCGCCATGACAAGTGAGAATTTGCTATTGTGGAAGTGGAAGATGCCGCAGATTACAATGATTTTAGAACTGGTTACCGCATCACGAAAGAGCTTGTATGTCGTCGCAAATTTTTCGATGGTCCTGTGAAGAGCTTCAACGGTCGATTTCTCGTCCACGATTCTTAATCGTATCACATCCGGTGAAGTTCCTCCTCTTGTGGAAGTTACCGTAACATGCGGATACGTACTGTTCATCCAAGCAAAAGATTAGTGAATGATGCAGAATAAATCTGGTTGGGAGAAAGATGTCCTGGAAAAGTTGTATTGGCTTCGGTTTCAATGCGTTGATCTCACATGTGGAATGTCGAGTGCCGAGCTCCTAGAAAGTAATTCCCTAGATTATTTGCTTTTCCAATTGGCGAAGTTGGGCTGAATATTATTACAATTGTCAACTTTACTAAGTCGCGGGGAAACTTTCGAAGTTCCTTGTGTAAATTGGAATAAAGCTATGAAAATGCTTATTGTATAGGCAGAGAATCCTCCCACGGATTGATATATCGGAAATCTGACTTTTTTTTGGGAAGAAATATTGGAAACAGGATCTATTTATATATAGATTGGGGACCCCATTCTGTTGAGGAGGGCTTAGCTTTTGGTAATTGAGATTACCGATTGGTACTTGTTCAACGCATACTTCCCGAATTGCTTCAATCTACGCACAAACTATGCTATCAGTAGTATCCACTGGTGGTTTTGAAGAAGTTTGATTTGGGATAATCTGGACCTGAGTGATTCGTGAATGAGCCACCAGTTAGTTTTCCTACTGTTAGAGGTAGTGGGTGCGCCCTAAACTAAGGCTTGTGATTCGGAAATTGAGTTCTAGTTTACGCAAAAGGATCTGATTACGGAGGCGTTATTCAAAATTGTGAGCAGAAACGACGTATCGGGAACAGGACGTGGTTTCTATTGATGCAATGGGTGTTATTTGGAGGCATTAGTGGGCTAAGAAGAATTGCGCGGGAATTTATTTAAGATGGTGTTGGTCGATTCGGAAGAGGTCAAAATTGTAAAAGGACGGCCTATGGTAATAGTGCAACTTGATGTAAAGCAGAACTACATGGATGCGTGCCTATAAGACCGACTGATTATAGAGTTTACCATATATTCTTCAGGGAGGTGTAATTGATGTGGTCGTCGTCTTCAATGGTTTTATGGTCTGCTCGAAGATTTTGGTGGTGGTTGGGAGGGTGAGGGTAGGTTCGTAGCTGTCAAGGAAAGACGAATTTTTTCCCTTCAAATTCGCAGCGAAGAGCAGTGCAGCAAGCAATGATTAACTGGAAAGGAAGTCCTTACCTCCCGGTAAGGATAAAAGAGAAGGTTTTGACAGGCAAGATTCAGCCTGTAGTCCCCTCTCCTTAGTGGCCGAATTTCCCTTCTCCCGATCCTTCCTCTTCCGTTTGGGGGTAGATTTGGGCTGTAGTACCGCGGACAGGCCGGCCGTAGTCGGATTCCCAGTTTCTCCCAAGTTGAGAATTTCCGTACTTTCCTTTCTGACTAGCTTCGCCGTAGGCACTAAATGAAAGTTTCCACTGAGTCGAGAAACATGCCTTCTACAGATTTATCCATAGGAGGGTATGAATGTAGTGAGGCCTCACCACGACAAATGGTGTCCGAGGGGGAGCTCTTTTTTAATATATCCGCCGAGCGTTCTCTTATTCACAAGAAAGGAGGCGCCTGATAGGAGATTTGGCAATTCCATCCAGTTGCGTGATCATAAGACATATATTTACAAATTTTGTGTATATTTGCCTGTGTAGTCCTTACACATACAAGATGCCAAGACGGTCAAGTAAATATATAAGTTGGTCTAGCATAAAAACTGTAAATCTTCTTACCTAGTTTCTGCTAGAAACTCAAAATGCCGCCGCTTTAAAAGGTCAAAAGGCGAATATAACAGGAATTCCTTAATCAAATTAACCTTTACCTTATCACTCAATTTCATGTTGGGTAACTATTCAATTCCAACCATTCAGTTTTCAATTGAATTAAATTACTTCCAATAAAGCCTAAAATCTTAGTCACTTAGTATCTACTACTTCGCCCAATTTACCTGTAATTTTATTGAGAACAATTTAGCTACTCTCCTGAAACTAAATTAATATAGCCTAATTGTACACTTAAACTTCTAGCGACTTCGGGAAACTTTGCAAGTATTTTCCCTGCTCCATGCCCTGACGATATAGTTTTAGGGCCAACCCCACCACCCCATTCACCATAATTTAAACTCACTTAACTTTTACTCAGCTCCATGCCATGTCGTGTCGATAGAGTTGAGTGGAGTTGAGAGTTTCGCTCCCACGTCATAAGGTAATAAAGTGTAAAATTAGCGCTAGAATTAAATTTTGTTTAGTAATTTTGAGCTATTAGTGCTTAAGGGTTTGTAACTAAAAGGTTTACCAAGTTACCAAGAGGGTTTCGTGGGCGGGACGTAGCTGAATTGGAACTACTAAAATGAAGATGGTTGACACTTTGAAGGAGTTCATACGTTTGACATTCAATATTCCTTTGAGAGCACGTAAGTGGCATTACAGGTGTTCTGCCTAATCAGTTTATAGGACACCTAATTTTCCTACCTGAAACCCATCAAGGAAGAAAATCCAAAGAAAAGAACCTCATATTGGACTCAATGTATCTTACCAGTAATAAGGAGTGTGTTAGTCAATTTCGAAAAATTAGTCATCAAATTTCAGAAGATCCTGTACTTAGGTTAGATGAATGGTTTTTGAAAATACTATATATTCACTAATTCAATAAAAACATTTATCTAAAAAAGGGGAACCTCTTCTACTGATTTACACGAAGCGCACTTAAAAAATTCAATTTCTCCTGAAACATTTTCATCTGGATTGCCCACTTAAATTCGCTTTCCATTAAACACTTGAAAAGTTCCTGTTGAAAATGGCGAGGGCCATCCATCAACCGCGCACTTGAGAAACGAAGACTGATACTAAATAATTAATCACAGAAAAATACTTAGAGCCTCGGAAAACACTTTTCCGCACACAATTTTATAAATGATGCAGGATTTGTTTTCGGAACAACAGGACCAGTGTAGTCGGTGATCTTGACTAATTGTTCGCTTGTTGGGTAGGTTATTCGCCGATTAACTGCTGTATCGGAGTTGGAGGGATATTGGAAGTGAATGTTAAAATATATGGAACAACTTAGTTATACTGATGATGGACAGAAAAGTGTTTTAGGAAATATGCTGCAGGTTTTATGTGAAGATACAAAGTTTCTGAATAGAAGGAGAGGAACAAATATTGGGCGAGGATTCCGAAGAAGAGCTGCGTATAGGCAATATATCCAATGACATAACACAAGGAAGTCAGAATTCCCGAGATAGACGGGAAGATATCAAGTAAGTAAATCTATATTATTGGAGAAGATACAGCAAAGACTACGACGCCAACATGTCACGGCGCGCTTTTCTCGGGACCACAATACCAGAAAAGGGTAAAATTCGAGGATGAAACGAAGAATGTGAAACCGTCTCTAGAAATTTATTCATCATATGAACCGTGTGAAATCCCCGATATAAAAAGGAGAATACAACATGCCTGAAACTTGGACCGTTGCTTAACAAACTCCCTAAGTTTATGACCACTGTAGGGAACAGAATCTAGTTTTAAGCCAGCCTAATAACAGCTCCCCTACTCTAAACAATAGATCTCTTTAAGGTCTCCACAGAATTATTTTTTTAATAACCCTAGCCTGAATTTAGCTAGAGCTAGGCAAATGCAAGGAAGTTCTGAAGGTCTCTTCCTCCTCTCTGTTCAATAATGCTAATAGTAGATAATCTGGGTCGGCCGACATTCCTTGTAGGACATAATCTTGTATGCCTTTGGCCCGTGGTCGATTTTGTTTTGTAGGAAGGTCAGATGCTTGTCTGTCGATCAGTATCATAACATTATCCTCGGGGCTCTGATCATGCCGCAGCCATCGGCAGGTTTCCAGTATCTCAAGTATTCAGCTTGAAATGTACTGCCGTATTCTGGACGGGATGCATCTTGTACTTATAATGTTGGTCTATACTATTTCAAAGCCGATGATTCTGTTCTATGTTTGGTGATTTTGATCTTTTGAATATGATCCAACACGGGTCATTTAATCTGGCTTACCAAACATTTGGTAGCTCTGATGCCGGCCGATCATATAGTTTCCAGATTCGTCTTTGAAAAGACGTACACTGTCGTAATCACCAAAAGAGAAGAATGGTCGATAAATGGCCATGAGTCTTTTTAGATTACAGATTTAATAATCTTCACCGACGGGTCAGTCAAGGAAAACGAATCGCGTGCAGAGGTATTCTCGGGGAATCCGATTATCGAACTAGCCCGACCCCTCGGAAAAATGCCATCTCATTGGCAGCAGAAGAATGTCTGCGACAAAAATGGAGTCGCACCATTTCAATTTATTCCGACAGTCGGGCAGCATTATCAGCACTAAACGACATATAGAGCCATGCTGCTGAAACTTCGCCGACTGAACATTGCTGGTAGTGGGGAAGCTGACAGATTGGATCGCCAAGGGTCTGGATCCACGATGGTGGGACCTGAACCAGCTTTTGGAATCCAGCCATCCACTGTCAAGTCTACTCTGAATGGTAAATTCTAAGGGCTCACACAGCAGAGTGGAGAAATTTGAACACTTGCCGGCAACCGAAACTCCTTGTGAAAGAACCTGGGCTCTCCAGAGCGGCATTGTCCGTTAAAAAGTGAAACATGAAATCCCTAGTAGGGCTTTTAACGGGACACTGCTCCTTAAACTACCATATGGAAAAGATTGGGATGGTGGTTTCGACTATGTGCAGCCAATGTGAGGAGGAGACGGCCCTGCACTTTTTAGCAGCTGCCCGGCCTCAGATCTCAGACGAAGACACCTTGGTAAGGCTTTCTTCAATTAAGAATCGGAACACTCTCTGCCTCTGGAGAATGTTCTCAGTTTCGGTAAAGCCAGCGAACGCCGTAGGCGGGAAGCCATTGAATAGAAAATTTACCGGGATAGTACAATTGGTCTAACAATGACCTGCGTGCTCGGAGCTGCGGCTCCTCCCCGTAAACTAAACTAACTAAAAGAGAAGTAGCTGTATCATTAAGTAGCAAAAAGTACCGACAGGGAAAAGTCTGCAGCCTTTTAAAAAAGAGAAATCTGATCATCTTCACTTAGCTGATCTAAGGATCAAGATGTACAACTGTTTACAAGCAATTGCATTTCAGAGGGGTGGAAGCTCCTACAATGGTGGAGTCAAGCACCAATTCATACGCGCAGCATCAGAATTTCCCGAACAAATCCGTGCTGTAATTGCAACAACAACTTACAAGCACGACTTTGGAAAAGTGCAAGCTCAAACACTATGTATGTTTGGGGCTGATTAGCAGTTTACTAAGGAAAATATCCAGAAAATTTGACCATAACGACAATCATTGTGAGGTTTGCAGATTTCTGCAGTTTCCACCACCTCGTCATTGGTGGAACAATGTTGGAGCACAGAGCCTGCCATGGTGTTGTGTCCGCTACTTCTCGAACTGTACGACGACGAACCCTTTACTACTGTTCTTAACCGTATCACATCCGGTGAAGTTTCACTTCTTGTGGAAGAAATCGCTAGTCTTCGTAAATGCGGATACAGACTGTGCCTCCAAATGGAAGACAAATCATCTCGACCATCAATGCACTCAACGGAGTAAAGGCGCTGGGCAGGACAGTCGCACCAGCAGTTTCTGCAGATGTACAGGTAGTGGAAGACAATGATGATCATTAAGGTCCCAAAGAAGGGCACCTGTTTTGAGTGTGATAATTGGATCTGCGTGTTTCCCGTGTCGCAATGGTTATAGCTAAAATAATCCTAGAAAGCATCAAAGAGCATCTCGAGAACTTGATCGACAGAGAGCAAGCTAGTTTTCAGGGTGGATTTTCCCACATTCATCACACCAACAACCTGTGGTCCACTTTGGGACAGTGCGCGGAGTTTAAATCTTCGCTTCACGTACTTTTTATCGATTGAAAGAATACTTTCGACAGCGAAGGGGGAGGGGGGAGAAGGGGCATTCACATCAAAATTAAATTAAGGCTTTTCTGCGGTAATGGTTTTCGTGTCGTGCTATATACTGTTACTAAAAAGCGTCAAACCTGCATCAACGCTCGGTGGCGATGTATCATCGAAGCACGTCAGGCTGGTATTATTTGAAGAGCTTGGCCGGAACACAGGCGTGGCACCCGCACACAATGTGATCGAAAGGCAAAAGTGGTAGTGGCTAGGTCATAAAGCAAGGAGAGGCGACAACTCTATTGCTGGCTACGCGATGCAGTGAAACCTAGATGTTTCAAGGTGCAAAACAGTAAGATAGGCGTGCAGACATCTCACAGAGTCATTCGGGGAGGGAGGAATTGAAGCGCTTTTCAGTGCGTCATCTACAATGGCGTAAGTGTGTTTGATGCTCTGCCTCCTCCAAGGGGTGAATGGGAACCATGTTCCCAAAACCCAAGGGTTTGCATAATTCTGGAATCCAATATACAGTTATTATGTCTCCCAGAATGTGTCTAATTGAACCGTTTATAGTGATTCCGGACACTTTTTAAAAGACGAGCTGTAATGCCAACCTATACATAAAATAAGAGATCAAGGGTAACAAGGTATCCCAGAAGAGAAGAAAAGGGGGATCTATACAAAATATCATAGATATCGCAAACAAATTAGAGTTAGAAACAATGGTGGAAAGACCTTGTAAAGCTATCATAGATGTATATGAAGTCAGCTGTCCGACCAAGACGGTTACTGTGTCACGGATGATGGAATAGGACCCAGCCTGCAAGGAAAAACATTGGGGGAAAAGGCCAAGGTACTAAAACGCATAGACAATTAGAGAAGCAATATAAGAAAATATCAGGAACATTTGAGAAGGCTTCGAGAAAACTACATAGCTGTACAAGGTACTGAACAAACCAAGAACAAGAAGAAGAACGTTCACCTTAAAGGAAGAAGATAAGACACAATTACTTCTCAAAACTAATTTGTCTGATACAATCGCGGATGATAACACAACAGTCTCAGGCACTCCGATGAAAAATAACTAATTTCCCCTGGGCCCGGAATCTGTTTCTGGGGGCGGAAAATTGTTTTTAGAGGACCGAATGATGCCCCCTCTCTACTTCATGGGTGATAGTTTACTCATAGCTATTCCAAAAGAGTCTAGAAGCTTCACGTGAAGTACCCGCAAATGTTGCGCAAAATACTGGTGCTATACCTAAGTCCGCCGCGCACGTTACCCGCCTAATCCAACTGCGTCGCACGGTTTTGATGCGACTTCGATAGCTTTGATCTTCCTAGCGAACCCTCCAGCCCATACTTCGCGAGTCAAATGTGGTTTATCAGGAGAGGCTGCTGTTCACCCGCCGTTAGGAGTACTTGGGAACTCCATAGCTCTTCCAGTAGCAGCTAACTCATCCTCAGTGCGCTATCTCTCCGCCGGATTATCAACGCCTTCATTCCGAGCTCCTCATCTACGCACTCTGGTGACCCTCTGCTGTAAGTCGCTTACTTCTGATCAAGGTGCCTTAATTACATCAGAAGTAAAGCTGGTTTATCTCCGTCACCTCTTTCGTGTATGAAACTGACGCAGGATGGCTCCTCAGACCGCGTAATTGCATCCTTCAAAGTGACGTATCCACATGACTTCGATGCCATCGCCCAACCCTCCTTTTGGCCGCAAGGAGTATTCATTCAAATTTCTGTTTCGCTCGCCTGTTTCGGAGCCCAACACAAAAAACTTGTCAAGTAGCTTAAGTCTTTGTTATAAAAATATGAGAGGCCCCCGTATCAAGCAGTCGTGTTCCAATCCTTCTGCCCTGGCTTTTCAATACCATCTCATCTGAATCACCTAAACGTGGTTCGATGATAGGATTTTAAGCTCAGAACTCCTGCCTTTCGCTGCGACTGAGATTGCGTAGCTTCAGGTAAGTCAGCTGGTGGAGGTGCCTTAATCGCGGTTAAGTCCCCCCCTACGAGCCTAATCCATCTATTGTTCATGTTCCACCCCCTATGATTGTATCACCATACGTGTTTTTTCCTTAACGCCGGTCTTTTTATTATATGTTGCGTACACTTCCTTCCCCAAATCCCTGGGCTCCTACCCATTACGGTTCGCCACTGAAATCCGTAAATAATTGAAGATTCATGAAGAGAAATCAAATACAGAAAATAAATTAGTTATCACTTTCAATTAAGGGCAGATGTTGAAGTATCCGTTGATTGAGCTTTAGGGGTTAACTTCGTCTGAAGCCGGCTGCAAGGAAAAGTTTTTATCCACCGGAAGCCGTGCAGACTTTGACCATTTCAGCGCTCTGTGATCTGCAGTTAAGTCGCTAATACAATAGTCTAGGAAGGATTATCTGCACAGTGTTGAATTTGAATTGGCGCCTTTTTGGTCTCATATCCGTAATGCCCACAATGCCTCCCAGTCCCCTCCGACCTTCATCAAATTCTGTGGCTCCACTGCTACCTCTCTTCAGTTATCCTGTGATTTACTTTGCAGTTACTTCTCCTCGGTGTATAACTCCTCTTTTCTTCTTCCTCTCTCCCCCTTCTGAATACAGCTTCCTCCGAATCTCATGCCATTCCTCTCCCTACTCCCTCTTTGGTGGCGTACCTCATTGAAAACTACTGTCGAATCCGGCCCTGATTGTCTTCCCAACCTCTTCCTGATTAAAACTTCTAAGTTTATTTCCCTTCTTCTCTACATTATTTTCAATAAGAGGCTCAAAGAGTGTCATTTTCCCAGCCTGTGCGCTTCCCTGCAGGCAAATCTGGATACTTTGGTCTATTGGTGCAAAGTTTGAGTTAAGGCCTATATTGGGTTAGAAGGCAATGCAGAAGCGTTTGGGTTTGCGGAGAAAGAAATGAAAACGTCAACCATTGGACCAGAATCCTCAAGGAATACATACTCAAGAGGCTTAAGCGGCAAGAAAAATTATGGCTAGATGTATAACCAAAGTTGCAGTTAATATCTAGATGATGTGAAAAGGAAAAAGATGTATTGTATGTCATCTTGTTAAAGCTACGATTACATCAATCATATATTCCTGTTGGAATTCATATATAGTATCCCCTCTCATATTGAAGAGTTTGTTATCCACTTTACAAATATTTCATATTAATTTGAGAGAACCTAAATTGATTTTTTGGTCAATCATTCGATTCGGAAGGAAGAGAATGGGGCAAGCCAGTAATTCACATGATTTCCGTTGCTTTTTGTTTGATCTTGCTATTTTCCTCCCCCAATCGATTTTTATCTATGTAAAACCCCTTGCGATGAGCGTTATGTACATTATATTCACGAGTAGTAACATTAAACGCATTTTATCACAGAGTGCAATTCCTCCGAGTATTCTCGGTATCTTAAGTAAAAAAGGATATTAGATTTTCATGAATCCCCTAGGGCCAATCTTTCATTGACTCTTTGTCTACCGCCACTTCTTTACGACCCTGTTGAAAAGGACTTCAATTCTCCCTGATGCATTGTCTTGGATGAAAGAGTGCTCCTCTTTGCCGTAATTCTTTACTATCGAACATCGTTTTCTATGTTTTCGCTGTTGCGTTGGGAGACCGATGAATTACGAAATTTTCACAATAGTATCTAATTAATTAGAGCTGATGTAGCGAGGGCCTTTTTAGAACGAATGCTACCTTCACAGTTTTTGCCGCGGGCGATAATGTACATTAAATCCTCATTCGTTAAACGAAACAGGAGGAGTGCTTAGATGAAAAGAAGATAATGCTTGTAATGTTACACTAACGAATGTAAATGCGAATTAAGTTGACAAGGGAATGCGAGAAAACTAAAATACAAGAAAACTCTTTTGAAGATGGAAAACAGTTTTTTCTAAGAAGATTTGAAGCGTGGGGTTTCACCAAGCGAAAACTCTAAAGCGGTCGTCAAGCAAATAATCTCAGCCAAAAGCTGCTTTGAAAGATTGTCTACTTTTCCATTTTCATTGTGAGCTGAATTTTGAAAGGCAAGGCCCTGGAAAACCAACCACAGGAAGTACTTAGTCGACGCATTTAGCAGATTTCTTTCAAGGTTTCGAATCGGTGGACGCCGTTATTAAGCCGAGTTAGCTGGAAAGGGTGCAGTCGGGAGGCAAGCACTAAATATTGGATGTAGTGCAATGGCACTGTCAAGAAGATTGTGGAGTTGACGAGACTGGACTAACAGAGTCAAAGTTGGTATGCTAGTGAAAAATGTTCCAGTTCATTCTGAACTTTGCGTACTGGGCACAATAAAGCCTGGATACTTGGATGTTAAGCTACAGCGGAATGGGTCAGACCTATTTCGTGGGACTAGATGTGAACCCATTAAAAGAAGTTTAGGAGGGGGTAGAAGAAGCAAACAGAGTAAAGGGCACTAACAATGTAATGCATACCCAGAGGTTATTCTAGTTGAATTCACCACTTATGAAAACTGGTATTATTCAGGAATATTATAAGTTTTTTTCCGTTGAGGACAGGGACAGTGGAAGCTCGAAACCCATTCTAAGGCATCGAAGGAAATAACATCTGGCAGGCTATCGAATGCTAAACATAGTAGTAAACAGAACAGGAAAATTTGTAAAAGAGAGAGAGAGAGAGAGAGAGAGAGACTAACGGCTTCGTCCAGGGCAGAGGCAACTGATCAGACGCTGTCTTACCTTTGGCCAGGGAGCAGCGTGACCGAAAGTGGCAACGAGTGTCTCAGCGAAATCGTTAGTCCTTCTTTTTCAATGTTTGAGTGCTATGTCCCGAACGAGGGGTCCGTTGACAAAAAAACGTGCAAGTAAGTTGCTCTTCATTTGATCCGGTCCAACATCAAGTGGATGTGGACTTAGGATTTCCCCCTCATATTCCAAATAATAGCAAAATTTCTGCCATTTCGGCCATTACTATCGAGGGGGCTACATAGTTCTCAAAGTTGGAAATTTCACCAGCGTATCGTGTGTTAGGGAGCGAACCGCAGGAGGCAAGAATGGGTGTGACCAGGGTCCCGAAGGGGCTGGCTTCACCCTGGCAGAGCTAGATTTACATGACCCCATCGACGTCCATTCGATAAATAGTTCTTTTATGCAAATAAGTGAAATGGACTTTTCACAGAGAAGACTACTAATATTAAACAGATTCAAGCTGCAGAATATGCGTCTGAGGCACTAACCTTGAACGTCGCGTTAGTCCTATTGGATCTCAGAGTATATAACCCGAGATTCAAGGGCCTTAGGCTATCCGTCTTCACCTTTTTCGCCTTAAAATGGCCTTGTTACATATTGCCAGCCTTCATCTGTCTTCACTGTTCACCTAAAAACAGCTGAATCACTTTAGCGAAGAAGCGTTTGCAATGAAGATCTCATATTCTACACAAGGAAAAAATGTAGCAGGCATTCAGTAAACATAAATGATCGGGACTGAGTAGCTAACTAAGTTGCTAGATTGCAACCATGCGTTGAGATTGCAAGCCTACTCTACATGAACAGTCCGCTTCCTATTCTTCTCACCTTTTCTGGGGTATATAGATTTCCGCTCCTCGACTACCAGGCCTATCGAATTATGCTATCACCGACATCGTTGGCCCCAAAAACGGTGTTGAATGTGGACCCTGAATGCAATGTTCTCCAATATTGGACCTGGGCTAGGCGTTTATAGAACATATGAATATTACCATCAGCTGACCAATCGCATATTTTCTAGCTGCAGAATTGGCCACTGTACCCCAAACATTATTGAAAAAGCTCCTATCCCAGTCTAATATTATGCGGAGGTATTTCATCGCCGGTTTGATCTCGATGGTTATCACGCCAGCTTGTATAAAAAGGACTGCGGGAATTTCTCCTTTGATCATTCTCCATTTCTCCATAGCTAAGGAGTATCCGTGCTCCGTCATCCATTTGGCGATTCACCATATCGCCATCCTCAGTCTATGATGGGCTTGTTCGCCCGAAACTTCGATTACTAGCATCGGAACATCACTCAGGTATACAACCAGGTAGAATAATCGGCAATACAAGTTACAATCGACTACCTCATCATCACTGAGCCGCCTCCTATGTAACTCTTATATTCCAGTGTCTTTCTAGTGACTCGCAGAGACGGGCAGAGTCCCCTAGGTTACTCCAATAATATCCACAGAAAGAAGTCTTGGACGTAAATATGATCATCCAAACGTAACAACCCCTCCCTTCCTCCTCGACCATTGCTCCGTACTCATAAGTTGGCAGTATCTCGGACCCAGGCAGTAGGGGTGTGAGATTTATTGGAATAATAAGATGGTGACTTTCTATGTCGACAATGCTTGTTGAGGAGTACCATTCCAACTCTTTTCTTTCATACCATCTGCTCCATTAATTCGTAAATACCAACAATTTAAGTCTTTTCTCTCATTCCACCTACCATGTTGATTTGTGAAAAAGTTGGACTCCAGTGCACATTCGCTTGCTTTCTATCTTCACTGCTCTTCGTTGAAGACCTGGCATCGCCTCGAACTTGGCTGCATTTTCTTTTTGCATACCACTTTCGTTGCGGGGAGCATAACATTTTCGTTTACACTTAGTTCTTAACGCGAAAATCAGACTTACCGCGTTTATTACACAAGTACTCCTCACCCGCCGCCATACTCCCCACTGCTTCGCAAATTCTCAAATCGTGTTTGACGTGTATACTACCGGTTTGAATACGCCAGGCAGATTTCAGCTCTTCTTTAGCGTCTTAGGTCTATTACCTTTGTTGGATCAACTTGGATCTTTTCTGACGCTATTCCTTTGACTTCAATTTTCGTGTAGTGAAGCCATTACGGTGGTAGCTGACATTCCTCTATGTTCATTACATGCCCACATTTTGTAAAGCTGCTTAATTTCCAAGTGGCATGTAAATGACATTTCCACCATTGTCTATGAAGACAAAGTGGAGGAGATGCTGGCGGTCCTGAATAAGGTACATCAGGAACCCCAGTTTAGAATGGAGGTAAAGTTCAATGGAGAATTCCCATTTCTTGATTTGAAGATCATTAGAGAGGAGAAGGGATCTCTTTTGACATCTACACATAGGCAGCAAACGATACCAGATAGTTCGAACCACTCCCATTCACATAAAATGGCCCCTTTCCATGAGATGACCCACCGATTGTTCACAGTACCCCCCAGTGCTGAAAAATTTATGAAAGAAAAGGAGTATATAATCGACACCGAAGCGAAGAACGGCTTCCAACGGTCAATTATTGAAAGACTCATGTGGAAAAAGGCGAAACGGCAAGAAATAAGAACAATGACATCTCTTGTTAATAACTCGGAAGGGAAAAGAGGAATAGGGACCACTCACGATAAAAACGATAACTGATAAAAGCGATGAGTGGGATAAACATCAACATGGTACCATCGTGTAGGATTCACCAGCTCAAAAGCAAGCTGGGATCCCCAACCCCAACCAAATGAAAAGTTCCATGTCAAAATTTTGAGAAGTGCTACATAGGACAAACAAAAAAACTGGTTTCGATGCGCTGGGAAGAGCACAAGAGAGAAGCGGAAACGGCCAGGCGAAGGAATAAGAAGAGAGAGAGACATAACATCACATGGGACACCGTAGAAGTCATCAAGGAATGCAGGGACAGGAGGAAGCTGGACGCGTAAGAGAGCTTAGCAATCCTCAGGTAACCAGAAGGGAACACATTGAACCACGACACGGGCATCGTGTAATCGAAGCTTCTGAGAGAGGTGGCAAGGGTGATGCCGGGCGACATTAGTGTAAATTTTGCGTCTCAACCGCACACTAGCACCATCTTGACCTTGTACACTTGCGTTAGATAACAGTGGACGACTCTTAGGTCCTCTTTTATTTTTTCAAGATTATTATTAACTCTAGGATTACCTTTAGTCATACCTATAATTTCCAGCTGATCACGGCGGTACAAAATGCTACACATCACTTCCTTCTCTCGAATAACGGCATAGGAGACAATTCAATAAAAATCGTGAGAATAGAAGAATCTGGGAGACCACGTAACTCCGGTAGTCCCAGTAAACCCCAATTTTCCACTTTTATACACCTTAGGAATATTGGAGAGGTGTGTCGTGTCGCCGAGTTGATTGTCCAGAAGAATGTATAAATGACGTAACATAAACTCGGCACAAAAGATTGGTATAGGAATCTTCAAAATAACAGAAGGAGATCGTAAAGTTGTAAGAGGCAATCAGAGAAATGACGGTAATATGACAGGAGATGACCCTGCCAAAACGACAGGAAGAAACTATTTGGGAGCTTGATAATGACAGAAGAAAACTTTCAAGAATGAGGTAACCGGAAAAAAATTGAAAAGCAGCTATAAAGAGAAAAAATGAAAAGATACAGATCTAATCCGTGATAGATGATGCCTGTCTAGTTAGTAGCTCAAAGTACACGAAATTTCGGCTTCTTGCTCGTTCGAATTGCAAATTTTATTTCCAAATTTTAACGTTTGCGCATAGATTGCTTCACGATTTTTCAAATCTTTCCCATTTTATGATGTCAGTTCCGTTCTGGTAGCACCCCTCGTTATGTCGTCATCAGACAGATGCGTTTTATATATGGCTAATAGCAGTCGAAGTAGCCAAAAGATCCCTCTCACATTTGCGAGCCTGGCTAGCATAGAGCCTATATCAGCTTCTTGACAGGGCATTTCACTAAAGCTACACTTATATGCGGCACAGTAAATTTTCCACATTTTCCATATTTTGGGATAGTCCGTCCCTCGTAGTTGATTTTATTAAACCCAGGTCAGATAAAAAATGCATAAATAAACCGCAAACTAAGCATAGCTAATTATGCCTCATTCGCGGCAATTTGTGATGCGGCAAGACAGCATGGAATCGAACCGCTGCTAATCAGTTGGATCCTTCACATGCTAGAGTGGAGGAAAATCCACAAATCGGTCGGCCAGAAGTCTATTGCAGGATGCCTCAGGAGCTGCCCACAGGGAGGGGTTCTCTCTCCACCATTATGGCTCTTGGTAATGGATACCCTGCTGTGGCTCCTGGATGACAAAAAAGTCTTCACGCAAGCATTTGCGGACGACCTAGCCGTAAAAATTACCGGCAAGTTTGCGGACACAGTATGTGACCGCTTGAATGCAACTTGAATGCAATCCACAGCTAGTGCCTCCGCAATAGGCTCACGGTAAACGCTAGGAACACTGGATTAGTTATGTTCAGTGGGAACGTCAGTGGGGCAGCTATACGCTACCCACCTTAGCAGGGGCGGAAGTCCAGCTGGCGCAAACAGTCAAGTACTTAGGGGTACATTTCGACTCCAAGTTAACGTGGAAACATCATATCCAGGAAAAATATCAGAAATCCTACAGATTGCCCTGGTGCTGTAGGAATGCGATAGGTAAGACCTGGGGACTTTCACCCAAACGGATATACTGGATGTGTGCATGCATCGTCTGGTGGCCAAGACTGAACTTTGCTAACAGCAGGAAGCTGCTAACGCAGATTCAGAGAATTGGTTGCCTAAGTATTACTGGGGCAATGAGTACTACGCCGACTGCGGCACTTGAAGCTATCCTAAATTTACCTCCCATTCACTTGGAGGTCACCCAGAAAGCAGGCGGCCAATCACACGGTCATGCGTCTATCCGGAAATTCCTTGAAAAACATCCAGTAGCCCTGATGCCGGCCAGATGGTTCCCAGATTCGTCTTTAAAAAGACATACACTGTCGTAATCACCGAAAGAGAAAAATGGTCGACAAGTGGCCATGAATCTTTTCAGATTACAGACCTAATAATCTTCACCGATGGTTCAGTCATGGAGGATGGATCGGGCGCAGAGGTGTGCTCGGAGAATCCGATTATGGAACTGGCCCGACCCCTCGGAAAAATGACGACCATATTCCAGGCGGAGATATATGTCATTTCATTGGCAGCAGAAGAATGTCTGCGATAAAAATGGAGGGGTCGCACCATTCGAATCTGTTCCGACAGTCGGGCGGCATTATCAGCACTAGATGGCAACGACATATGAAGCCAGTTGGTGTGGAGTTGTCATCAGGTGCTGCTGAAACTTGCCCGACTGAACGAAACATTTCTGATATGGGTGCCGAGGCACTCTAACATCACCAGCAATGAGGAGACTGACAGACTGGCTCGCTAAGGGTCTGGATCCACAATGGTGGGGCCAGAACCAGCTCTTGGAATCCGACCATCTACTGTCAAGTCTACTCTGAAGGGTGAAATTGTAAGGATTCACCCAACCGAGTGGAGAAATTTGGACTCTGCTGGCAAGCGAATATCATTGTGAAAGAGCCTAGGACCACTAGAGCGGCATTTTCGTTGTCCCTTAAGAAGTGGGACATGAAAACCCTAGTAGGGCTTTTAACGGGACACTCCTCCTTAAACTACCATATGGAGGGCAGTGGTTTCGGCTATGTGCAGCCATGGTGAGGAGGAGGAAGAGACGGTCCAGCACTTTTTATGCAGCTGCCCGGCATCCTCAATCTCAGACGAAGACACCTTGGCAAGGTTTTCTTCAATGAAGAATCTGCACACTCTCTGCACCTGGAGGATGTTCTCAGATTCGCTAAAGCCTGCAAACACCGTAGGCGGGAAGCCATTGAATAGGCAATTTACGGGGATAGTACAATGGGCCTAACATTGGTCTCAGTGCTCGGAACTGCGGCTCCTCCCAATAAACTAAACTAACTAACTAAGCATAGTTAATGCAAGTTGTTGGTGCAGGAAGGCACCTTCTCTCCAATCGATACGGGCCGGCAAACGAGGTCTGATCGAAAAGTTTAAGGACTTTTCAAACTGCGCGCCTTCACGTTAACGTTGACAGCTGATTCGGTGCTCATTTTTTAGCTGGAGCCTTCCTGAGTAATTTCCATTTTATTCCATTTTGTTGCCCTAACCTTCTTCAAGTAGATTGTTCAGCTGTTTTAGTGAAGGCTGCTTTTTGTCATGGACGGTCAGAGAAACTTTACAAATGCTGTAGTAAGCCTTCAACGGAAGGTGACCCTCGTTCAGGAAGGTCTTCAATTGACGACTTTCATGTGGCCAAAGTGAATGCCCTTGTGCGTTCCAATCATCGTTTGACGATTTGAGAGATAACATAGGAGTACGACATCACATTTGGATTATGTCAGATTTTGACCAAAAAATAAGAGGTGAGAAGGGTCGCAGCTAAGTTTTTCCACGACTGATCGCAGAGTATCAAAAAATGCATCGCCTGGTGGTTTGCCAGGAGCTCTTGGAAATGAGCAATGGTAATGGAAACTTCTTGAAAACCATCATTACATGTGATGAGTCTTGGGTTTATGACTACGACGTGGAAACCAAAATGTATTCGTCCCAGTGGAAATCAAAAAATTCATCAATACCAGAAAAAGCTCACCAGGTGAGATCAATCGATAAGGTGATGCTAATCGAATCGACCAGAGTGTCATCCATCATGACTTCCTCCCACAAGGAGATACTTCCAACCCCAGACAACTTTACGCCAAAAAAATTGTAGAAAGAGGCCAGAATTGTGGGCAACAGGCGAGTGGTTTCTCCACTACAACACCGCAATTTGTCACACTGTGCTGCTTATTCGCGAGTTTTCTACCAAAAACTCGATGACAACACTTTCCCATCCCCCTATTCTCCTGACCTGGCTCCGTGTGATTTCTGGTTATTCTCAAAACTCAAGTACCTAATGAAAAGACAGCGGTTTCAGACGATAGAGGAGATCAAGGAGAGAACTATTCCCGTAGCTGATTAGCATCGATGAACCAGTTTTCCAGATGCATGGAACAGTGGAAACACCGATGGGAGAAGTGTATTCGGTCCCAAGGGTGGTATTTTGTAGGGGAAAATTTGGAACAATTATAAATATTTGTAATAACGAGTTATTGAGAAAGTCCTGGAACTTTTTGATCAGACCTCGTAGGTGCTCAATGAATAAAAATAAATGCTCCGAATTCAGTACTTGGGACGAATTTATTCCAGCCAAATGCCCGCAAATAAATGAATCTTGTAATGTAATACTTTTTACAATAGCAAGGAATCCTTGGCCAAGCTCACACAAATCTATTTGCAAGAATATAAATTGCCTTCCCCATACTGAGAAAAAAGTTACATAATATTTCACGAATTCCAGCTCTGCCTCCTATTCCCGAACCGTCACGCCTTTCCCAAACAAAACATTTTTCGATAAAATTTAGTTTAGAAGATTTACTCTACTTATTTAGGCATTTGCCATCAGATGGGATGGAATTAAGACTCATTAATTGCGTCCATATACCGACATTTATTCCAGCAAATCGCCTATTTCTATCCCTTCAAATTGGCGGATATCAAGCCAAGCATTTAATCCTAGGAAGGGAGCAGAGAAGCATGCCCGGAGGCATTTGCTTTTGCTTAGGTATTAATCACGAACGGGTTCGATGGAAAAGGATTTTCAGGAGGATTTATTTGGAGTATGCGGCGCTGTGTACAGGAAAAGGCCAGGCATTAATGGTTCGAGTGTTTGCGTGTTTACGAGTACTACTTAGGGGCAGAATCGACGAGGATAAATAAAAGTAAAGTGTCGATATTCTGGCGATTAGCTTACAAGAGTGTTTCCGAAGGAATATCCAGAGAATTCCGGATAATTGTTCCAGGAATCCATTAGGACAGAGTAAGGATACATGATTCAGTGCTATTGCTGTTGGTTTCAAACAACTCCTCATACTTTTATTGCTTTTCTTCAACACCCACGGACAAGTCTCCTGGCCGGACTAAATCTATTATGTTTGTATTTTAAAACTCAAGCCCATAATTCAAACTAAAGTTTTTCCTCCGGTATTTGCGAAAGTTTGATGTCTGTCTAGACAAGAACAAATGGCTGCACGGCGGTAGGACGGATGGACTCGCCATGCAACGAAAACTGGCTAACTCTCTGTATTAGAAAGATAAACACGAGGCCTCTTGCTCTCGACTGGGAAAAATGTTTGTTCAGCTTGTTAAATGAACTTTGGAACAGATAAATCCTCAAACTTTGCTGGATGACATCCATCACAATTCTCCTTGTATTGATTGGTTTTGAAGCAGTTAGATTGGATTATGGCATTATGATGAGATAGGTTTGTTTTTGCTGGCCCGAAATAAGCGATAGAATGTGGGAAGGGTCTATTGTTTGGAGGAGTGTCAACCTTAGTTGAATACTTGCCGAAATAAATTGAACGAGAAGATTAGGTTTAGTTAATCCGAGCACTAGCTAAACGATAGGTGCATCTACGTATTTGAAGTTGTTCACGATAACATTAACTGATGACTAGTGACAACTGTATCTCATTATCATCTGCCAAACTTGAGCTGAATAAAACATTCCATGCTTCTTGGCAAATGATTTAAGGGTCATATTTCTTCTTCTTCAAGACAAAATATATGGTGGCGTCGTCAGCACCAAAACGAATCTTGTTGGTTGGTTCGTTTTCGGTGCTGACATCAAACCGCACTGGTCAAATGGGAGGAATAAAGATAGGAAACTACAACTTTGAGACCGTTGATAATTTCTCCTATCTAGGGTCAAAAATCACAACCCATAACAGCTACGATGATGAAATCCGCGCACGGTTGTTGTCAGCCAAAAGAGCCTACTTCAGCTTACAAAGACTGTTCCGCTCGAAACGTCTCACCATAGGGTCAAAGCTCTTACTGTACAAGACAATGCTCTTGCAAGTCCTCATGCATTCCTCGGACGCTTCGGTTCTTAGCAAGAAAAATTGCGAACTCTTGGCCGCGTTCGAGAGAAGAACCCTGCCAAGAATTTTTGGCCCCCGACATGAGGATGGACGATTCCGTAGCCTACATAACGACGAAATCTATAAGCAATACCATGACGGTCAGGTTGTGGATAAAATCCGGCTCAATAGGTTACGGTGGGCTTGTCACCTAATCCATTCAGCTTTTCTGTTGTATCAATGTATTTTGACGCCTTAACGCATACAAACTTAAAAAAATATCGAAACTCATTAGATGAAATTCGAATAAAAATCTGCCTTCGTTCCTTCATCAAAGTTAAGCGTTTTTGGTAATGGTGGGTACTAAGATGGGGAACCAATTGAGTTTACTTTCAGTTATGACTTTAGTTTTGGATGTTGTTGAAGGCAGACTCAAAGTAAATTTTAGTAGCGATTTTGATAATGTCATATGCAATATGCTGCCCTGTGAGTTGGGGCTTAAGAATACCCGCAAAGTCTTCCGCGCTTGGCGTAAAAGGCGACTAAAAGGGATAGAAATTTGTGGGTTAGCAACCTACAAATTTTAAAACTTTATTGCTACCGAAACGTCAACAACGCCTTGAATAGGGACTAACCTCACGATGAAACGCTTTAGCTATAGAAAACGGACTATGATTGGTTTCTGAAATATGTGCAAGCTCCTCAAAAGCGGTAGCGAGGGTCCTCAGAATACCCGCTTTGTTAAACTTGAGCGGAACTTCTAACCATATAAGCTGGACATTCTAGGCCTAAGTGAAGTAAGATGGTGGGACTCTGGAGGGTACTCTTGCGACAATGTACTTTTGTACTCTGGAAAGGCAAGTCATATCAAACAGGAAACCGGTGTAGGATTCCTTCTAACGGCTACCACAAGGCGCGCTCTCTTAACTTGAGAACCGGTTTCTGACAGGCTCCTAGCTGCAAGAATCCGGTCCAGGTTAAAGAGCATCGCAAACACAGGTTAAAGAGCATCGGAAACACGGTTTTGGCGACCGTAACGATAATGGTTGGAGGTTTATAAATTTATGTAACTTCTACAGCTTCGTTTTCGGTGGTATATTATTCGAGAACAGAACCTGCCATAGGGTCAGTTGGATTTTTTTTTTGTATGGTCCAGTTGTCTTCGACAGTGGGAGCGTCATCTTGCTGGTCGGACGGCGGATAAATTGAATTACCTGCCCGAGAATATCGTCGATCAATGGACTGCTCTTTTAACGAAAGCTACACAGGTCGCTGGCCACGTCTCGACGAAACGTTATAAAATCTGGCTGACTGCCCAGTCGTGTTAGGGCATCAATGAACGGAAGGGGTTGAAGGCTCTATTGATTGCTACGAGTGATGGTGGACGTGACGCACTCAAACTTCGGTATCGACCGAAATTCGGGAGAGAATTTGCTATTGCGCTGGTCAGGGAAGCGAAGGATGTCCCAGAACTCAACGATTTCAGAATTGCATTCCGCATCACCAAAGAGATTGCATGTAGTCGCACTTCTTTCAATGGTCCTGTGAAGGAGGTTAGCAGTTATATTCTCGTACACGATAATGAACAACTGAGGAGATAGAAAGGACACATGTGAAATGTTCTTAAACGTATCACATCTAGTGAAGATCCTACTCTTGTGGATGAAATGGCCAGTCATAATAATATAATATATGCGAATAGGCACTGTTATTCCAAGCAGGAGAGAAACCATCTTCATCATCATCAGTGCCTTCAATCTGAGTAAAGCCGCTGGGTTCGACGGTCTTCCCGCAGAATTATTTATCGCTGCACCTGCAGTTACTGCAGATTTGCTGCTTCCACTCGTACGAAAATCTTGTGATTCAGAAACTTTTTTCCAGAGAGTGGAAGAAGGATGAAGTTGAGACTGTTCTGTGCTAATGTTCTCTCTGCAATGCTATACGGGAGTAGCATATGGAAAGTGAACTATCCTGAACTATCCTTCAAACTTTCGTCAACATCTATCTGGGTCGTATCAACGGAGTACGCTGGCTTGACACCTTCTAAAATGAATAACATGATCAGCGCACAGGCCTCGCACTCTGTGATCGGAAGCCATACGAAGCCATCAATGCTGTTAAGGGTTTGCTAGAGAGTTCTGGTCTGACACTTCCGGAGGAAAAAACGGAAGCGTTCCTCATCACCAAGTGCCGTTAAAGGAATTGTTCCCGTGTTCAAATTGGGAACCATATCATCACTTCTAAACCTGCAATGGAACCCTAGGGAGTGATGAAAGGCAGGAAGCTTAGCTATAAGCAACACGTGCAGTATGCTTATGACGAAGCGTCCACCGCAAGTGTGGCCCACGCAAGGATGATGCCCAACGTGGGAGGGCCACGGCATGCTTCCAGGTTGCTTATAGCTAGGGTAGTGAGTTCGATCCTGCTCTATGCAGCTCCAGTTTGTGGAAAGGCATTGTATTTAACGCTAATAAACTGCGTGCAGTCCACAGAATAACAACCCTAAGAATGTGCTCGACATTCAGGACCGTCTCAGATGATGCAGCATTCGTCATCTCGGGAATGATGTTCATTGACATCTTGGCAAATGAGATGACGAATACATACAATGAGAAACCTATCTCTCCTTTATCGCAGACGAAGAAAACTGAAAGGGGGAGACCTCTTAATAGATGGCAAGAGCGTTGGGAACGCTCTGGAAAGGGTGGGTGGACACACAGACTCATCCCTGCCATCAAGACGTGGTTCGAGAGACGGCACGGTGAGATTAATTATAATCTTACCCAGTTTCTCACGGGGCATGGAGGATATCGGCAATACCTGTTTAGGTTTAAACTAGATACCTCACCCGATTGTCCAAACTGCAATGGAGTCTCAGAGGACCCAAATCATGTATTCTTCCACTGTCCAAGATTTGTGGAAGAAAGGAAGAATTTAGAGGAGACTCTGGGAGAGTTGCTCGTATCAGAAAATCTGATGCGAAGAATGCTAGCATGTCAGGAAGTCTGAGATACAATCAACTCATCATCAAACTGTGAAAGGCAGAGGAGGCTAGAAAAGGGCAGTTACGAAAGCCGCCTAGAGACGAAAGGTGATGAAGTTAAAGTGAGCAGACTCCGCCCCGTGATGTGATACTTTATGGTGGTTTCACGGGCTTGGGGAGTCCGGGGTGGTTTAAGTGGGTAAGAATCCCAATCTGCTTGCTCTCAATTGTAGTGTACAGTTTGACAGTTAAGGCTGATAGCAGGTATTCCAGTTAAATAAGAATTGCTTTTTATAGCCAATTTCAGAATCGGGACGCCGGTTTTACACTAGTAAAGTGAATTTCTGACTACTAAAATTATTTGTTCCGTGAAAGCTGCGGCTCCCTTGCATTTGCCACTTATATTGGTTTAGATTAAACTGTTTCGACCGACTACGAATGGATGCGCTACAATAGCTCTCTTCCTTCTTGTTTTCGGGGCTCTGAATATTTTAGATTTTATTCTCCAAGAAGAGAAATCCAATAAATTGAATGACAATAGAGCTCGCAATGCCTTTATATAGGCCCTTCTAGAGGTTCCTCAGTGTCCCTTTTTATCCAGCCACTGATGTATTGCCACTTTTATAGTACTCAACATAATTATTTTCCCAGGAATCATTTCATGTTTGGTCCTCTCGGAATAATATTCTGCCGTTCATCCTCAAAACGGGACGAGAACTCGAGGGGTCGGCGAACCAGCAAATCGAAATTGAAAAAGCTTTTTATTTCAACAATACTATCATATGTCTGGTGCTGTCACAATCACACAATGAGACGCTTTCGTACGCACTTCAATCGTAACATTTTGGCCAGACCCAAGTCAACTTTATTGACAGTTCAGTCAATATTTCAATTTATCCCATGTCATCATAAGCTACTTCACTATAACAATCGTCTCATTTCCTAGTAGTTCTCCAGTATCTCGTTGGAGAGATGTGTATTTTGCAGGAAATTAATGGAATCGTTTCCACTAAATTCACAGAAGATTGCCCACAAGTAGGAATGATGGAATACTTATTACCAACTTATGGAAGATTATTGGTCAGCACTTAGAAGGATGAAAATATGGAAAATATGGAGTGCGGCCATAACATGGGAAAGTCTTTTATGTTACAAGAGCACAATAAAATCAGAAGCGAGTGGTCCTTATCAATGGAAACGCAAAGTATTAGGTTGTTGCAAATGAGATGATCGTTTTGGTATTAAAATTTGAAACGACTGTAGAGCTTACACAAAATTATTTATTTAATCAAAATAGGTGCCAGTCGATTCAAAACACTTCTGGCAGCGAGATTCAAGAGCATGTATACCAGTTTCATAGAAGTCCAACTGTCGGGTGTTGACAAATTTGTTGAAGGCAATTTTGACAGCCTCTTCGTTCCTCAATTGTTTTTCCGCAAAAAAAAGATCCAAATGATTAAAAAAGTGGAAGTCGATTGGTGAAAGGTCCGGTGAATATGGTGGATGAGGCAGAGTCTCATACTACAATTCGTTCAACTTTTGAGCCGTTGTTCTGAATACATGAGGTCGTGCATTGTCGTGAAGGAGTATCATACCATCTCTGTCGACCAATCTTGGCCGTTGAATATTCAATTTTTGGTGTATTTCCTTGAATTGAGCACAGTATTTCTGTGCATTTATCGTTTCTCCAGCTGCCAAAAAAGAATAGTGGATAACTCCAGCTGTAGACCACCAAACAGTCACCATTACCTTCTTCGACTGGAGGTTCGGTTTCGGCAATATGCTTCGGTGACTCATCAGCATCTAGCCATTATGCTCATCGGCGACGATTGTCGTATAATATCCACTTTTCGTTACATGTCACTATTCTGTGCAAAAAGGGATCGCTTCTGTTGCGGGTGAGTAAAGAACTGCAAATGTCCATTCGAAGCGCCATGTTTTGCTCCGTAAGGGCTTGCGGTACCCATTCGTCGAGATTTTTCACCTTTCCAAGTTGTTGCAAGTGCCGGCAAACTGTCGAATAGTGTACGCCTAGTTTCTCAGCAATGTCTCTCACAGACTGACGTGTGTCGGATTCAACTAGCAAACGCAGTTCGTCGTTGTCAATCGATGTTCCAGGATGTCCACGTGGCTCACTTTAAAGACTTACGTCGCCTGACCGGAATTTTTCGAACCACCTCCGTGTAGTTTGCTTACCGTATCAGCTCCAAATGTGCTGTTAAAGTTCTTGGTCGCCTCCGCTACTTTATGGCCGAGTTTGACCTCATACAGAAAAAGTATACGTTCTTGGCTCTTTTCCATCCTTTTTTCCTTTCTATTCGCTGTTATCACAACGATGGTCAAAACTGAAATGACTCCTTGATTAAATGTAGGAGTATTTGTACTTTATTATCAGACACCAACAGCGCCAACTGGTGATGATTTGATACACCAAAATCGCAACTAACTTGCCTTGATTGCCAAATCGGCCATTTCATGTGCAACAACTTAATAGAAAGTATGAAAAATTATGCGCTTATCATTCAGCGGGATTTAGCACTGCTACAGGAAATTCAAATGCTTTTCCCACATGAAAACATGTTTGCAGTCTGGCCCATCTTTGTCAGAAAATCAAGAAATCCGGGATATTTTTAGGTTTAATCAACGTTAAACCTTCATCCAATGATCCGCACAATAACATCTCCACCAGCCACAAAATCAGCCAATATCCCCCAATTTGTTAGAATATTAAATCATACTAATCCGAAACCAAACATAGAAAGAAGAGGAGCTAAATTCCTGGCAAATCCCGACTATATCCTGAAAATAGAAACACTTTTCAGGCGTTAAACTCAATAAGGAAATCTTCGAGATGACTAAACACGCAGCATCCCCCATGGAACGAGCATAGAATTCTAATGAACTTTTCTAGACACATTTGCCGTGGAATCACTAAAAGAATGAGTCTCGTACGGCATAGTGGCTGGCAATGCAGGCAAGGACTCCACAATAGGAGCAAGCACTCTATTCGAATCCAATCCAACATGTTTTCTCAGTTAGTTTATAGTCTACGTAGGGAGACGGAGAAGACATTTTATGGTAATGAGATTTATTTTAATGGAATTTCCTTTGTCCAGCCTTTTTCCGTGTTTTTTTTTCTGCATCGTATCTGCATACTCCGCTACTCAGGGAGAGTTTTGGGACAACTTTTTTAAGCCTCGCTATTAGATGCTTCGCAAAAACAACAGTTCGTGTCTTGTTCAACATATGCACAATACACTGGAATCCAATATATTGTTGAGGCACAGTCTAGGGTGGCTTGCCAAAATCAGGGACTCCGTCACAGGGCTACCTTCTATCTCCTTAAGGTAAAATTAGTTGAGTTGAGTTTTTTTATCAATCATCTCCAACTACACAATACTCATTCTTCTACGCAATAATAGCTTTCACCCCCACTCAAAATACAGAAATAATTGCTCCATAGTGAGCTTTACAATTCTTTTGGGTAGTGTTCGAGCCTCCGCTATTTCATGGAATTTATTTAAATTCAGCAAGCGGCAGACAACGCTTAACTTAATTAAAACGAAAGTCAACTGCGTACACTGCATTTGGCTTTCGTCTGCTGTCTCTGATCATTAAGAGGAAGCAAGAGTGGTGTGTCTTGAAGACATTGAAGGAAAACTTTCATTTAAAGTCGAAGAGTGCCTTTAATGAGCCGGGAAAAGAGATATGAACATCTATCAAGTGGCTTTGAATCAGATTGACATTGGATATTTTGAGGAATAAGCGCATCTGGAATTTGCGGAAAATAATCATAGTGTCAGATGACAGGTAGCAAAATGCAAGAACATAAAGTCTTGTCGGAGGTCGGGCGAAAATGCTGCAATACTTGGGCGTTACGCACAAAATGCTACCCCAATTTAAGCCTTAGCCCTAGGCTTTTGTACTCTGGACACCCAAGCAGGCGCGGATCCGGTGTCAGTTTACTTTTTACAGCTACCGCAATGGGTGCTCTCTTGACTTGGGAGAAAACTTCTGACAGATTTCTAACTGTAAAGCATGGACCGGCTGGGAAGCATGACTTCCGATATAGTCGAAAATTATGCTTTCTAAGAGCAATTAAACGCAGTTCAGGGGAGAGTTCTTAAAGGTGACATTTTGATTGTGATTGGTGATCTGAATGCCAAGGTGGGATCTGACAACAGCTTCCTCGGACATGCCATGGGGAGACACGGTCTTGGCGACCTTGACGATGTACTGGGAGGCGGGATTGCGGATTTCTCCAACTTCCACTACTTCGCCATTGCTGGCAGATATTAAAGAACATAAGGTCAGTTAGGTTTCAACTGATCGGCATTGTACGAGCAATCAGATCGACCAGCGAGTTGTTTGTTGAACGTGCCGACATCGGCCTCGAAGGGGATCATCATCTGATGGTCGCTTACTTTCGCTTGCATGTTGCGTCCACCACTTTCCGCAGGGTTGGCGAATTGCGACCCATCAAGTTCCACTTCTACCGTTGATATGATCCAGTTGCCGCTCCACAGTGGGAGAGCTATTATGTGGCGAATATGCCCAACCCGCTTGTGAATGGGACAAAGGCTGAAGAAAAAAAAGCTACCAAATATGCTGACTAACCCGGATCAGGTTACTAATGAGTATTGGACCACTATCGAAAACATTTTTTCTTACGTGTTATGCAAATCGTCGGTCACGTCTCGAAGCAGCGTCATAAGATCTGATTGATGCCGGAATTTTCGAAACGGATCGATGAACGGAAGGGGTTACAGGCTCTGTTGATCATAGCGGCAATGACGCGCTTCAAATCCGATCATCATCATCAACGGGGCTACAACAGATATTCGATCTAGGCCTGCCTAAGCAAAGAACTCTAGGCATCCCGGTTTTGGGTACATAGTCTCCTATTTTCGTTCTTCTCATTTGACCAGTGCGTTTCAATGTTGTTCGTTAACTGGATTTTTGGCGCTGATGTTGCCACTATGCACTTCGTCTACATCCTTTATTAATGTTCAGTCCAGTGACTTCAAGAGGATGGTGCCTCTCGCATTGACATCAGCATCGCGGATAACTTTTCCAGGGCCAGGTTAAAGAGATCGCATCACAGGGCATCCCTTACCTTAGACCATTGTTGATGTCAAATGATCTCGAGTGTGATCCTGCTGCTTTTTTTCTGGCCTCACACAATGGTCAGGGTCAGCCTAGTCATCCTTATCAATTTCGTCGGGATACAGAATTCTCCCATGGACATGTACAGGCTATGTTATCATAGGCCGCTTCAAAGTCAATGAAAATATGGTGCCACTCATATCTATATTCCAACACTTTTCCATCACTTGCCGCAGTAAGAAAATCTGATCTGTTGCTGATTTGCCTGGAGCGAAGTCTATAATTGCGTTGGGGAACACCCTTCTGCATACTGATCGCTTTGTATGCTTGACCCTGCCTGGAAAGTTCATCAGGTGTAGACTGTTTAAGCGATATACGCTGCCGGTGACTTATCTCCAAGGGAGTTCGGGTTCAGAACAGGAAGATCCACAGTGCATGTTATTATGGAGGTCATAGATGCGGTTCATCAAGGCGAGGCACACAGCCGCCGATCTCGATGGATAGTGCTCCTCATAACGCTTGATGTTAGAAATGCCTTCAATTCCGTAAGATGGACAGATATGCTTGACACATTAGAAAACTCATTCCACATGCCAAGCTATCTCATATCCTATAATATGTGCATTATCTGAAAGACGCTCCCTGATCTTTGACACGCTAAAGGACCAGAGAAGGGCGAAAATCACGTCGGGAGTAACACAGGGGTCCATCGTCGGGCCTGACATCCGGAATGCTTCCTACGATAGCTTTCTGACACTCGACATGGCCGAAGAGTCACGCCTGGTCGGTTATGCAGATGAATTCATTGCCAAACGCACTGTTGATTAGGCGCAAAGCAGACTTGACGTATTGATGCGATGGGTAAGCTGCTCTCGATTTTAGCCTTGCGCTGATAAAAACGTAGTAGTAGAAGTAGTCATCTTGACCAGAAAGAGAATCCCGACCTGACGTCCCATATCGATCGGCGAGTTGACTATAGAGTCGAAACTAGCGGTTAAATACATTGGTTTAATGCTCGACTCTAAGATGAACTTCTTCGAGCAAATCAAAGCATTAGCGGACAGAGCTGTAGCTGGAGTCTCGGCATTGACCCGCCTAATGGCGAATGTTGGGGACCCTATATCTACAAGGAAACCTCTCCTTATGGGAGCAATGCAGTTGGTTCTGCTCTATAGCGCGGAAGTATGGGCTGATGCCTTTGACAAGGAGAGGCATCGTAAGCGCTTGCTGCAGAAACGAAAACTTTGCGAGTGACGTTTGCATAACACTGTCTCTGAACCAGCCGTGATGGTGATCGCGGGAGTGATCCCCGTTGCCCTCCTTACCAACGAGCGTAAAGTTATCTACTGCCGTAAAGGCGAGAGAGATGGTTGCCCGTGAAGAACGCCAATGCACTCTTACCGAGTTGCAACTCTATTGGCAAAATGAGCCAAGGGGCAGATGGACTGCCTGACTCGTCGACAATTTCGACCCGTGGCTCAACCGAAAGCACGGGGAATCTCCCCGTGCTTACTTCAATACCCAACTTTAGTTTTACCTGCACAGGATTGGGAGGGCGCGATCTCCTGATTGTGTGTTCTGCAATGGAGTGGCGGCGACGCTGAACACACTTTTTTCTTTTGCAAAAGGTGGGACCGCTTTCGTCAGCAGCTTTGGGCAGACACAGAGGAGCTCTCTCCAGACAATATTGCTAGAGAGATGCTAAAGGGTGCTGGCACCTGGAATCGTGTTTCGCATTGTGTTGGGCTCTTCTTATTGCGAAGAAGATTTAACTCGGCCGCGGGATTCCCTGACTTGAAGGCCCCCAAAGCCGCGAGAGCAGGAGGGCTTGCCCGAAGCAATGAGAGCTGTGAACAGAAGCACGCTCTTGGATGGCGCCTCTCCAGTGCTCTGGTTAATAGTAATGGACGAAGTTTTACGAACATTGGACAGCAGCGGGGTGAAGGTGGTGCCGTATGCCAACAACTTGGTGATATTAGTGTCAGGGATGTTCCCGTCCATTAAGAGCGGCATTATGGAAGGAGCGGAAGGTGTACCTATGGGCCGCAAGATGTGGACTAGGCATTAACCCAACCAAAACGCAAATGAAGCTATTCACCACCAAGGCAGGGATAACGGAATTCGACGTATCACGGCTGAATGAACAAAGATTGGTTCTTTCCTCTAATGTAAAGTATCTGGGTGTAATCCTGGATCCAAAGCTAAATTGGAGATTCAACATAGAACTGAAAGTTAAGAAGGTCTGTATAGCTTTCTATGCCTACAAGAGAACCTTTGCAAAGACATGGGGTCGCCGGCCGAGGATGGTTCTCTGGATGTGCACCGCTGTGTTGTGCCCAATTTTAACGTACCGCTCTCATGTATGGTGGCTGGCTTTGGAGCAAAAAATGCAATAGGGTGAAGCTTAATAGGATTCAAAAAACCGCGTGTGCAGGTGCTACTAAATCTCCCCCCTTAGACCGCCACATTAAATACGTTGCAGCATGCAATGCCGCCAGACTATGTGAGTCCGGATGCTGGGCTGCGAAGTCCTACGGCCACAGTAACATCCTAGACGAAGTACGTCGGAAAACCTGGGCATTCCCCACGGACTATACCACACGCAAGCTGAATTTTACGAGAAACTTTGCTGTGGTCTTTCCAACCAGGGCAAAGTGGAAGGCCGACGGCATGCTGCAAGGTTATAACTCAGTATTCTTCACCGATGGCTCAGAGATGGTCTGTGGAATCGACGTGGGGTTTTCTCGAATACACACAGTGTATCCGAGTCGTATGGTCTCCCAGGTTTCGCCAGTGTATACCAAGCAGAAGTACTAGCAATATTGGTAGTCTGTCGATGGTTGGAGCGAGTTACGGCATCACCTACATCGCACGTGCCCTCAATCGGTTCACCAAAATAAATTAGAACATTATCTTGAATATGGATTGAACTTTGCAATAGAATGCTAATACATATGTCACAATTAAAATTCATTGTACACTCCATTGCGCAACATAATACTTGCACATGCTGAACTGATAAACCTATGTAAGCAATTTCTTAACTTATAAATTGAAATCTATCTAGCTATCTAATCTAGCTACAGTCAGGCTACGGACACTGGGTAAACCATTCTTTGGGGACCTCACAGAGATTTCTAGCTACAGGCTGGGAGAGCTGCTTTCCTTCGTGAATGCTATGAGCTCTGAAAATTCGAGCCGGCTAGACTCTGCTTCCCTGCTCTCATAACAGCAGTCATGGTCTTAGGAGCTTCTGGCATCAAAACGGCGCACACAGCGTTAATTGGGCTCCTCGGAGGGGCCACTGATATCTACATCCGCTCTAGTAGGCGCGTGAGAGATTCGCACCCACTAAAAATCACTCTCGTCTCTCTAGTCTCAGCCCCGCGGGAATACCATTTACCTATTACTTTCCAAGATGGGTTTGCCTTTGTCTTTAGGCAGTCGTTCTTCTGCTTCATTCCGTTTTGCCTCTTCTTTCCTGCTTCAGCAACTGCTGCTGTATTTTTACGATTGCGGAGGAAACGTAAGTCAGTTCTGTTTTCATCTCAAAATTCTGCGGGCTCACACTCTGTCCAGCGGTTGATTCAGATTCCTCATCTCCGTTGCGAACCTTGGACAGTGGAACATCATACGCTCTGGAGCATCTGGTACGCCCCCACATGTAGAACAATTTGGTGAATCATTCAACCCAAATCGGTGCAGGTGCTGCCTGTAGTAACCAGCGTGTCCCTTGAGAAACTGGGTAATGTGGTAGTAGGTCTCCCCATATTTCCGCCTAAGCCACGCCATAATTTTAGAAATGATCATGTGCGTCAAAGGATATGAAAAAGCCATCGAAGCGTCTTAGCCGAATTATTCTACGTGGACTTTATCCAGTATCAAGGCACTTCACTTCTCAAAATCCATAATTACAAAACATCCCTCTAAACTCAAAATATCTTATATCGTTCTTAAATCTGAACTTTCCTACACATATTGCCCGCTTTACTCAGTGTTGAATTAGGAAAACAATTGCAGCACCCGTCCCTCCCCATCTTCTATTCTTCTCTAAAAGAAAATTCATTACCTGTGGTTGTATGATAAGGTTCAATTTGACCAGCTGCTCCTGCAACTCGGGGAAGATTAACAAAAGTATCTGAAAATTAAGGGGAGACCACATCGATTACAAACAATGCCGTATTGTGTTGGTAAACGAAGTAATTCCTTTCGGTAACTATAGGAAGTAAATTAGGAAATATAAGTTAACCCGAACGGAAATGCTGCACGCGCAAACACACCTGTGTCAGCACCACATCCAAAAGCGACGTCTGCAACTATTGGGGTCATCGGTGCAATCGATGAAATCGCATGATTGCACATTAGGCAAAATCATATTAATTTCTTTTATATTTCAAAAAATTGTAGTTAGTTGTAATTAGAATGCCAAACAGGCATGAAGTAATAAATTGTTTTTTTTAATATAACTACCCGATATTTTTATTAACTGGCGCCCGAGCAGGGACCGCTTCGCACGTGTGATTTTTTTGATAAGTCTTATCCTTAGAATCTCTAGTAACTTCGTTACATTATCGCAGTTTCCGCGAATTTTAAAACGATACGCGATAACCAAGTAATCGTTTTCGTGTAAACGCGAATGAAAAGTTTTCGGAGTGGAAAAGATAAAACCGGAATTAACCAAAATTTCGAAGCACGCGTGTTTTTCCTGATTTAGCCCCAAGTAGCCTTTGAATAACCAAAGGAGGCAAAAAGGACAATCGCTGATTAAGGATCCGAAGCAGTTCACCATAAAATTCGAACAAAACAAAATTTCATCCGATATGAAAGCAAGAGCGTTCCTAATGTAAGTAATTACAAATTATTATTGTAAAATTACGCCAAATTGATTTCTCTAAAAAAGCTAACCAGATTCAATTAGAATAAATTCAAAGTTTTAAAGGTTCAATTAAGAATTGTATGTTTTGTTTTACCTTATATTCATTTATTAAAGCTATTGCATTATTGTCACTAAATTGTCTTTTATATACAAAAATATTTAATTTATTTTAATTCAAAAGAAAAATACTCGAAAAGCGAATCGTTTGAATTGATATAATCAAAAGTGAAATAATTAAAAGTGATTGAATTCAGGAAGTGAATAGTGAATATCTGCAATCTTTTTGAATTTATCGGGAAAGGTGATCTTTTAGTTATTCAAAAATGTCGAATCCTCATAATTTGATTCAACCACCGCGATTAAATCTCGATGGCCTTGCTGATGCTTTGCCCACTTTAGAACCACCGGTTAATGGCAATCATAATGAGTCTAATAATGCTCCGAACTACGAACTGCTCCAAACTATTTCCCGAGTAGTTGAGGAAACTCTCCGTACTCAAGGGAGACAAATGTTTAGTGCATTATTGAATCCCGCATCTGACATTGGAGATGAAGTAGACGTACCAGTTAATATCAGTAATAATGAGAATCTGTCCGAAATGGATAGAATTCCTGACGTCGTTAAGAGCTTGAGGACATTTTCTGGGGAACCAGGTGAATTCAGCTCATGGCGAAAGAGCGTTGATAGAATCCTTCATATTTATGACCATCTAAGAGGCACGCCGAAATATTACGGTATACTATCGGTTATAAGAAACAAAATTGTAGGTAACGCAGATATAGCATTAGAATCGTACAATACCCCTCTGAATTGGACTAAAATCTCCAAATGTTTAAATCTGCATTACGCGGATAAAAGAGATCTTGGTACCTTAGAGTACCAGATGACAACCTTAGTCCAAGGTGCGAATACCGTTTCCCAATTCTATCAAGAAGTGTATAATCACCTATCTCTTATACTTAACAAATTAGGGTCGATTGAAATGAGTCAGGACGCGATGAATATCATGACTCAATCGTACCGCGAAAAAGCACTTGATACGTTTATCAGAGGACTAAAAGGTGATTTGCCACGGTTGCTTAGCATTCGCGAACCGGCAGACCTACCGCAGGCCTTACATTTGTGTTTCAAACTTCAAAACATGGATTATCGTGCCCAATACGCGAATAATTCCAGCACCAATCCACGGAAGGTTCTCCATAATACTCCACCTCTTGTTCCACCACGTAGAATGATGTCTATTCCTTCTAGACAGGCACCAATACCAGCCCCTAGGCGCGATTTTCATCCACAATTGGTCCATAATCCTCAAGTGCCACAGAGACCACGATTCTACTCACAAGGTTACCAACAACCCCAACATGAGGCTCCCCAAAATAAGTTACCTCCTCCTCGACCACCACGAGGACCAGTACCTATGGATGTTGACCAATCCATCAGGTCTCACGCCATAAATTATGCCAATAGACCCCAAAACCGACGTTGGCTACCAAAACGTCCCCAACAAGCCTCCCAGAGGCATCACCCTCCACCTAAGATACAAAGAGTGTACTACACAGAACCTGATGAAACCAATGATGTTACAGAGGAACAATACGAACAAGACATGAACCAAGAGGACCTTAATTATGACCAGACCCTAACTGACTATGTGGACACTAGTGACGAACCAAGTATCGACCAATCCGAACAGCTGGACGATATCTATTTTTTAGATTAACACGCTCTTCACTCCCATATTTCGAGCATGTAGTACGAAGTGGAGAGCGTCTCAGATTTCTCGTGGACACAGGGTCTAACAAAAATTATATACAGCCTAGACACATCCGAAACCATATACCAAACAACAGAGCTTTCTACGCTAACTCCGTAGGAGGTAGCATCGAAATTACGCATCATGCATTTGTAAACTTATTTGGCCCTGATGCAACGAAAATTCAATTTTTTATCCTTCCAAGTTTGATTTCATTCGATGGTATAATTGGTAATGACACCCTTAAACAAATGAAAGCTATCATTCACACAGACGAAAACTATATGACACTTCACCCTAACTTACACATTCCTTTGAAACAGCATATCTCAGAGACTGTTAACAGCATTAACATCAGAACAACACATCTAGGCCAGGAGCAATCGAGTAGGTTAAAGTTAATCCTTAAGAATTGCTCGAAACTACTCACAGAACCCGACGAAAAGTTAACGTATATTAGCACAGTAAAGGGAGAGATACGTACGAAGACCGACGACCCTGTATACTCCAGGTCATATCCCTACCCAATGGCCTTGAAAGGAGAAGTTGAGAAAGAAGTAAACAAGCTTCTCAAAGATGGAATAATAAGACCCTCCAAATCCGCTTATAATTCACCAGTTTGGATCGTTCCTAAAAAGCAAGACGCATCCGGTGAGAAAAAGTATCGAATGGTAATAGATTATCGCAAGCTCAACACGGTTACTATCCCAGAGAGATACCCCATTCCCGAAATAAGTGAAATTTTAGCGAATTTGGGCAAAAACAAATTTTTTTCTATAATCGACCTGAAGAGTGGATTCCACCAAATCCCACTCAAGGAGTGCGACATACCAAAAACGGCCTTTTCCATTAACAACGGTAAATTCGAGTTTACCCGTCTTCCGTTTGGGTTGAAGAATGCTCCGTCCATTTTTCAGAGAACCCTCGATGATATTCTCCGAGAGCACATAGGGGTGTGCTGTTACGTTTACATTGATGATATTATCATCTTTGGAAGAAACGAGGAAGAACACTTTAGTAATCTTGAAAAAGTGTTGAAAACCTTAGAAGCCTCCAACATGAAAATCCAGTCGGATAAATGCGAATTTATGAAAACGGACATAGAATTCTTAGGATTCATAGTAAGTAAGGATGGTATCAAAACTAACCCTCAAAAGGTCCAGGCAATTGCGAATATGGCAGTACCTAAAACATTGAAAGATCTTCGATCATTTTTAGGAATGTCAGGATATTATCGACGTTTTATTCAGGATTATGCAAAAATTGCAAAACCCCTAACGTCTCTTTTAAGAGGGGTAGACGGACGAGTGTCCAAAAATCAATCCAAAAACAAAATCGTTCACCTCGACTCGAAAGCCTTAAATGCTTTTAATAATCTAAAAAATTGTCTTGTGTCTAAAGAAGTAGTACTGACTCATCCGAATTTTGAAAAGGAATTTCATTTAACAACAGACGCTTCTGACTACGCCATTGGTGCAGTACTCTCTCAGGATAAAAAAACCCATCGTCTTCCTTTTCCAGAACATTAACAAACACCGAAGAAAACTATGCTACCAATGAGAAAGAGATGCTTGCCATTATATGGGCACTGACCTCATTGCGAAGCTACCTTTATGGTTCTCGAAAGATTAAAATACACACTGACCATCAACCACTTACCTATGCTCTTAGCAATAAGAACACTAACAGTAAGATGAAAAGATGGAAAGCCATCCTAGAGGAATACAACTACGAGCTAGAGTACAAGCCGGGTAGAGCTAACGTTGTCGCAGACTCGCTTTCGCGGCCTCCTAAATCAACCCTAATCAATTCCCTTACCCCTACAGAACATAGTGATGAGAGCTCGTCACACAACCTCATCCCTACTGTCGAGTCACCCATTAATGCATTCAGGAATCAAATTATTTTAAAATTCGGCAATGAAGACAGCTACCAGCTACAAAACCCTTTTCCAAATTATTCGAGACACATATTTATCAAGGCGCAATATTCAAATAATGAATTAATAAGTATCTTCAAGCGTTACCTCAATCCTAACACCATAAATGGTCTTCTAACTGCCGAAGAGAATATGGGCCGCATCCAAGAAATTTACCCTGAACATTTCAGTAGCTACCGAATACGCTATACGCAGAAATTTGTCGAGGACGTCTCTAACGAGGCCGAGCAAGAAGAGAGAATACTACAGGTACATAAACGAGCGCACCGCAATGCCGAGGAAAATCGGTTACAGCTATTTCTAAGTTTGCCCAGGCTAAAATAATTGCTTCAAAATCCATCGAGGATATTAAACAACCCCTTACAGACTTACTTTTCTTTTACTGTGTGCCAGAAATCGTTGTCATCGACAATGAAGGAGCGCTTAGGTCCACCTCCATAACCTCCTTATTAGAAGATGACCTTAAAATCCGAATCTATAAGACTCCCCCTTATAAAAGTGAGATAAATGGCCAAGTTGAACGCTGGCACAGTACGCTTACTGAGATTATGCGATGCCTAAAGGAAGAAGGACCACCTAGATCCTTCGAAAATCTCTTGCAGCGTGCTGTTTACGAATACAACCTTACTATTCACTCCACTACGGGAAAAAAACCAGTTGAGCTACATTTCGGCCGAACTCCAAGAATAGACCCAGACGAATTAGAATGAATTCGGCTATCAAATATTGAGAAATTAAGACAGAAACAACAGACGGACATAAAAAACCACAATAAGACGAGACAGCCCACTAAGCAATACGAAACTGGAGAAACTATCTACGTAAAACAAAACAAAAGAAAAGGATCAAAATTGACAGCACGATACAAACAAGAAATTGTTAAAGAAAACAATAATACAACCGTTTTAACTGAATCTGGAAAAATCATACATAAAAGCCACATACGTAACTAGTCTTCCCTTTTCAGGATCTTACCCTACTTGGTAAACGCCAAAATTGAGATTTTGGACTTCTCGAACTCCCAAATCGTCTTGTTTCACACAGGAAGAGCAAAAATACAAGACGGAAATTTTAAATTGATCCACACTATCAACATCGATCAATACGAGCGCTTCGTAACAGATATTGAACCTGTTCTTAATCTCCCAGAAGTCAGACACTATTCTTTCTCATCTCATTTATCTTACGAGCTCAAACAAATTCAGGAATTTATTCGAAATTTAAAACCACGAAAAATTAAAAGGTCACTTGATTTTATCGGCAGTACTTGGAAATGGATTGCAGGTAATCCAGATCACGAGGACTTTGTCACTATAAAAGCAAAAATTAACAATATGTTAGAAAATAATAATAGACAGGTTCTAATCAATCAAATGTACACTGAAAGAATCAATAATATTACACAAATTGCAAACGAAATTCAGAAATTATTTAAGGAAAGCAACAAAACAAATTATGATATGATATTAGATGTTAAATTCAGATTGTCAATAATTAAAGAAGAATTGAAAAATATAAACCTAGCAATTCATTGGGCAAAATTAGGCGTCGTTAACTCAATTATTTTATCAAAAATAGAAATGAAGTTAGCTACTGACATTTTAGATAAAGAATTTGTACCGTACTCCACAATAGAAGAAGCTTTAGATTTCGCGGAAGTAAAAATAATAACAAATTTGTCATGTTTACTGTACATTATAAATATTCCTTTGACGACTAAGCCTATCTATGAAACATTATTAATTAAAGCTGTAAAGAAAAAACATATTATCAATTTCATCGAATTTAGTAAAATTTTGAAAAATGATGAACAAATATTTGGCGTAATTGAAAATTGTAAAAATGTAAATTCTTTAACCATTTGTAAATCGGATGAAATTTTGGATATCTCAAACACCTCTTGCATACCAAACCTGATGCAAAGCCTTACAGCCACATGCAAGACAACCAGCAATGCGCACATACCAACCATTGAAGAGATTGCATCCGGTACCATTTTGCTGAACCAATTTACTGGTACAATCGAAGCTGAGCAGATAGCCCATAAACTAAACGGTACCTATTTAGTTAAAATCCATAACACGAGCTTAACGGTAAATGGAAGGACCTTTGTCAATCGCGATATAACAACAATGAATGTGCTACCTGCCATATTACAACCATCTCCAGAAGTTAACACTTACCAGGAAGTACTCTCACTACAAATGATGAAAAATCTCCATATAAACAACACCAGCGAGATTCAACTTATGCGTACCGAAACTAGCATCCATCGAATAACAACATACTCAACACTTACCATAATTGGCGTTTTTATCGCTTTCATCATTTCCTTCCAGTTATGCTTAAAATTCAAAACTAAGAATATCGTTTCAGAAATAAGGGTTAAGCAATCGACGGAACTACCATCACCGGTTCCGACATCATCGTCGTCTTCGAAATCCGATCCAGAACCGCCAACATCAATTCCAACATCAGATCCACGATCAGCAACTACCAAGGTCAGGTTCAACGACATACGATTCTTTTAGCGATTGGGGACTATCGCATTTAAAGCCGGGCGAGTTAACCCGAACGGAAATGCTGCACGCGCAAACACACCTGTGTCAGCACCACATCCAAAAGCGACGTCTGCAACTATTGGGGTCATCGGTGCAATCGATGAAATCGCATGATTGCACATTAGGCAAAATCATATTAATTTCTTTTATATTTCAAAAAATTGTAGTTAGTTGTAATTAGAATGCCAAACAGGCATGAAGTAATAAATTGTTTTTTTTAATATAACTACCCGATATTTTTATTAACTTATATCATTCGAAGGGCTTGCTCGCATCCATCTCTATATCTAAACTGAAAATAAGTTCTGAGTATTGCCTGCAGTTGCAGATGTGGCTATGTCCTTAAAAATGTTTAAAGTTTAAGCTTAAAGAGCGGCAGATACCTGCGGTCTGATATGGTTCAATATATTAACGGCAGAGCTTGGTATGACGAAAAACAACAATCTGCTCTCAATAGTCTCCCAGGATATTGCGAACGATGAAATGTACTTAAGTCCATTCAAACAATAAAGTTTCGTCCTGACGCCCCCCAAAAAATTCGTCGTTTCATGTTAAAGAAAAAACGTTCGTTGTCGATTCTCCCGATATTATTTGCATAAATTCAAGAAGGAAGGAACGTCAGAAGGAGTTATCACTTCTTCAATCTGAGGTTTTGCTTACGACAACAAAAACAGCTTATCCCCACTTACTGTTCGCATAATAGTTTTTTAGTCATGTTCGACAAAGTCCTGCAAGTCGTTTGCATAATCGATAGAGGGTTTTTTTTCAGTATGTGTCCCTTTACAGTCTGAGTTTAAGGAGTTCACTTCTTGTAAGACGGCATGGAAAACCACTTTCCTAGCGACGTCCAGGAGTGAGTGAGTGGTGGAATAATGCGACAGCAGTAGACTGGATAATAAATGATTTTCTTTTTCCTTGCAGGAGATGAGGAAGCTCTGTCTCGGAATTATGGTAAAATATCCTTTTTGTTCATATTTCTCGGTTCTATGGAATGGACGCCTGAGAGATTTCCTTTCAAATGATTGGAACACTTCTGGGTATTAAGGGAAAAGTTTATTCCATTATATTCGGAACTAACCGTCTGGTCTAGTTATCACAGGGAAGTCCTTGTCAAAGATACTTTCAAGGTTCTCGTTCTGTTACGCCAATGTAACATTCATTGCCATCGCGAATATTAAATAAGATACCATTGTGACAGCACAATAAGATACAAACGCTCCAAGAACAAGGACGATCTCTATTCTACGCCTGTAGTACACTCCCGAAACCAGCCGGGAACCTTGCCAGCATGCTTGTGCATCCTTTCAACCTTATTTATGCAAATTAAGAATTCAGGAAGCATTTAAAACAGTTTCGACGGCTGGCTTGTTTCAGTTGCGCGAATCTAGCATAATTTTCATGCGACCGGCTGCGGAAATCCTAAATAAATCAACGAACAACATGTGCATCACCAGGACTAACTGTAGAATGTGCAGAGACATTTCGTCTCAGAAAGACGGAATTTTGCGCGACAGAACTTCTGTCATGTTATATCCTGGGAAGACAAACTACCGCATGTATTTGTCCTTAGAATGAAAAACTGTTTGCAAGACGGAAAATCCATGGGCACAGCCTCACTGCAGATGAGGAAAATGAAAGAGGATTTTATGGGGACGTGTACAGGCTTAGAATATTAAAATGATGATGACGAGCAAATGTGGATGTCGTGGGAAATTTCGTGTTTTGCATTTGATTAGAAAGATGAAGATTTGTTCGCCTGTAAATGGATCAATTTTGCTCCCTATTTTAGGTGGCTCCGGAGCCTGATTTCAGATATACAATTACGCATCCTTATTATATAAAGAGGATTTTTCTATAGTTCAAAATGAGGGTCGAGCAACAGACAGCAGAAGAGCCAACATGTCCTTCCGCCACAGCACTCCAGCCCCAGCTGAAACCAAAGGGTTTCGGCGAGATAACCCTTAGCGACGCTACTTAGCCGCGATCGACTGGTAGATGTTAAAACGAACGCTGCGTTCTGGCTTCCTTCCGGTGCCGTCCGCCTCCAGAAAGAGAGGCTTCAACCTGTCCAGGGAGATTGTCTTGCACTTGCCACCGACATCCAGACTGAACGCTTGGTCTCCACGCTCGAGGACCTTTTAGGGCTCTCATATGGAGGCTGCAACGGCTTCCGAGTGGCGTCAGTCTTCACCAGAACGTGGGTGGAAACTTCGAGTTGACTAGGAGTGTGGATCGCCAGCTGCATGTGACGAGATAGCGGAAGTGGCTTTAATATGGAAACGGTCTCTCGTAGCAGATGCAACAATCCGATCTCTCCAAGCCCGTCTCTCTTAACGTGGACTAGGTCGTCTTAAGCTCTCCTCATATACCAGCTCAGCTGGGCTCGCAGCAAACTCCTCACAAACAGGATGGCTCGTCGCGCCTCATAATGGCTTCAGTGTCCGATGCCAATGTTTAAGCGTTCCATTGGACTGTTGTGGTATGCTGTTGTCTGCTGGCGATTGAACCCCAGCAACTTTCTGAGCTCCGAAAAGATTCAAGATTCGAATTGCATTCCCTGGTCTGTCATGATTACGGCGGGAACACCAAGTCGCGGAATCCCCTCTCGACAGAGTGCCTCAGCACATGACTGTTCGATGACGTCCTTCAAAGCTGTTAGTATTAATATTTACGCGGTGGCCTTAGCTATACCGATCAATAATCGTGAGGTATACCTCCAGCCGTGCGAGTCTCACAAAGGACCTATAATGTCAAGGTGTATGGTGAGGAAGCACTTATTGGACTTAGGGAATACGCCTATTTTTTTCCTAGAATTCACGTCCTTGTTGATGGACGGCCAAAAATATTTGCTAGAGACTACCCGGTTCGTTGTCCGAATGCCGGATATCGTGCACCGAGCAAAACACTTCCTTGCGAAAAGCGGTTGAGTAATGGCCTAGCAAATTTAAGGAAAAGAAGTCCAAGTTTCGTAGTACTTGGATGACTTTCTGGTCGCATCTTCCACTCATTGGGAGCACTTGGCGCATCTTAAGTGCAGGAGCCAAGACCTTGGTTCAACTAAGACCGTTAATACGTCGTAACAGCCACGTATTGTACAGAGTGGCCCTACTTTTTAGAAAACGCTACGGATTTGGACTGGAGAGCCGAAAGATATCTTCAGGGGGTAATGCAAAAGGTGCCCACGCAACATTGGCCACAACCAACTGAGGCTCATGATAAGAAGGTAAAAACCAGTTTAGTTTAGTATATCAGACATCAAAAAGAACGCTCATGACTGACCTTAGTCTTCAGTGGTGGAAGCGAAGAAGATCAGTAAAAAGCAGGGAAAGGCTTCCAAGAAACCTAAGGCCGAACCAAAGAGCAGGTCAAGTCAAGGGCGAAGATAGGAGCCAGGAAACCCGGCGTTAGCAATGCTAGCACGGTGAAGGAGATGCGACAGGCCATTCTACCTAATTTATTTCCGTAGTAAGTAGCTTGTGTTAAGAGGCATACATCATCGATCAGTCAGAACAGTGAAGGCAGAGAAGCTCAAAATTAGGATCTCCATGCACGACTGTGGAGGATTTTTGGAAGCAAAGCGGATGGCATAGGCAAAATCCTTATGACCATAACATGAGACCAATCCCTAAAAGCAATCAAGAGTCACAAATGTTGCATTAACTTTAGATTCGATAAAATTCCGGTGCATTTGGGCACCTGCGGAAACTGAAAAGGGTACTTCGGAGCATAAATCATATAAAGAACCTCCCGAGATTCCCAAATGGGTCATGGTGGATGTGGAGACCGAAAAGAGATGATCTACTAAGGAGATGAACCTACTACCTATTGAAGAGAACGGGCTAGGAATTCTAGACCTGGATCTCCTGAGGCCCAAAATGAACAGCGAGTCACAGGAAACTACTATGTCGAAAAAGAATGAGGATACTTTAAATTTGGAGAGGAGTTGTAAGCATTAATGAAGCCAACAGCCAGCGCTAAATTAGCCTAGGTGTACCTTTACCATCCAAAAGCGATATTTGTAGTAATTCCATGGGCAATCTACAGCAGTGGAACTGGAAAAGTTCCGACTTAAGAATCCTGGATGTAACGAAAGTAGATTCGTGGTCTGCAGGAAAGAAGTATGCAGCAATATGCAATTTGGTACTTCTCTTGTGAAAAACCAAGAGCTTTTAGCACCCTTGAATCCAAGTTAAACTATTTATGCTTGTTTTTCCAAGTGTTTTACAGAAGATTGCATGGCCTTCCATATTCTACTGGAAGCCAGCAGCGGAGTTCGAAAGTTAGTCGTGGCACCACGCTACTTACGGGAATACGACATCAGGATTCCATCGGAACAAGTAGTAAATTACTGCCCAGCAAGAAGTCATTAGCATAACCCTAGGAGATACTGTTATGAATGGTCCAATGAACTGGACACTACCAAGGAGTTGGATGTTTAAGACCTGCTAGAGCGAAGGCAACTGAGAAACAAAGTGCTACTTAGATTTTTAGGTCTTTCTGGTGAGCGACACCCAGATTATGATCGCCTATACCTCTAGCTCATATTCAGCCATTCCGACTACTCCAATCGCTTTTCCTGTGATAAACTTCATATCCACTTTAGCACTACACCGCCTTGTTACGCTGCTTACATTGAAGGACCACTAATATTTACATTTCCAACCTGAAATTTGCGAACTCGGGATCGCAAGTTGTAACCCTTTTCCTGTAGAAGGGCCTCTGGACTTTCGCTTAAGAATGGTAAGTTAATCCTTCTGGGGTCCTATCATTCAAGGCTCGCAGCCATCGAGAAAGATCATGGGGTCCCCCATGGGTAACCTGGGTCTTGGGTCACTTTCTGGGAGGCATTTGCCTGCTCTGATTGTAATGCGTTCAATGCCGTACTGTTCCAAATGATCGTTCAAGGCCCCAGAGTTAAACTGAACCTCATTGTCAAACTTTATCGACTCAGAAATTTCGAAAAGCAGTATTTGGTCACGGCTGCAGTAAACCGTTTGATTGTAAACTTCGAGAGATCCAAGACTACTAACGTTCCAATGCTTCCTTTGCATGACCTGCGGTATGGGCTGATCAGATCCATATTTAAACTTTGGAACACTCTCTGGAGGCCAGGGCTTTTTGAGGGTGCTTTCGAAGTTTTCCATGTTTTACAATTACAGATGTAGTCCTTGAGTTGTAAAATAATTTCAGGCCTATAAATCGCAACCACAGTTGTTTTTAACCCATTTTCGGGTTCTACATCTACGGTCGTTTCATTTTCCTCCAAAGTGCCAACCTCAGCTAGTGAATACATGCGAGACAGAGAATTCACCAGGAGATATTGAGAGTCTTTTGTTATAATGGATGAATATACTTGAATCTTCAATGCCAATCTGGTCAGTCTATCGTAAAGGAAAAACGTTCATCTGCCATTTAAGTGAATTATGGTCAGTTACCATTTCAAATATTGCGCTTCTTATTTACGTTCGAAATGTGGGCATTGCCTCCACTGCTACCTAGTGACAATGTAGCTTCGCTGACCCTGACTAAGCTTCTTCGACATGCGGTACAGGAACTTCGTCTCCTTTTATATCAGAATCCGCTCTAATGGGCCATCTAAAAATTTGAAAGGTGGGGACTATGCAAGACCGGAACCAAAGAGAGAGACCAAAATAGTTTCCTCTGACTAGGGAAGCTAACTCTCCTTCTGAAGCGCGTCTACTAATGGTGCAATTCACGAAGCGTAATTGGGCATAAATCACTGATAGCTTCCACAGATTCCAAGGAACCACCGCAGTTGTTTGGGTATTTTCGGACACGCAAAATCCGAGATTGCATGAACTTTGTCAGGATGGGTACAATTCGCCCCAATATCGATAATGTGCGCCATATACGTAACTTATTGCATTACGAGGTTTCTCTTAAGGAAAGCGTTTTCACTCAAGAGCCAGCAAGTGCTGGTCGAAGATCCCTCTGATGATGAGCCCGTTTTCTAGGATGACTTTGTCTATCAGTCACTGGAGATTTGAGGCCCACTTTAGAATCAAATCTACATCGTTACGAATAAATAGAGGTCGCCTCGGAGCTATAAAGGTTGCGGTATCATCGACCTTTTATCCAGTTCAATTTGCTAAAACGCATCTTTCTAGTCTAGATTTGTGATAAATCCAATCTTCAAGTGAAGATCGAACGCTTCCTAGATGTGAGGTAAAGGATAAACATACTTCACGGTGACATCCTTCACCTTACAAGCATCAAGGTTAAGACGCATTTTGATAAGCTTCACTCCAAGGGTGATCAGCGAAGACCACGTGTTTTGCGATTCCTCGATGACTCCCACAGCCAGTGGTAGGAGAGACTCAAAAATATTTCTGCTTAATTGGTTTACTACCTCCAATATCGGCGACGTATGTCCTGAGACCTGTACATCCTGAGTCCTCCGTTAGCAAGACCGGAAGACTGAGCCTTCCTCGCCTGTGAATCGTTAACTGATGTTGGTTGACGTTCTCGATATTTACGATTGCGCTTATGGAGGTCACAAATAAATCCTGAGCAATTTCAAGCTTACAAACAAATCACCACCAAGATGCAGACGTGCATGGTAAAGCCGGTGGGCTGGAAGGAATGCTTTTTGGATCGGAGCATTGACAGCGTTATGGTTTGGAAGTGTAGCCATGACCCACTTGGCTGTAATTCCAGCATTTGAAATTGACGACTGACTACATTTGAGACCCTACGTACACAAAATGTTGGTCACTCTGACGAAGTAAAATGTGCTTCAGTAGCGTGCTGCTGAACAAGCGTGGAGTAACAGAATGCGTGCTTTCTCCAACTGGAGCGTGGATTCTAACGACACGAGCTGTTCATTTGGGGCCTAATCAAAGTAATATGTTCGGACTGTGGGGAATACTTCTCCTCCTCTTGCCACACTTGTGCTTTTGCACTCTGCAAAGTTGAGTGGTAGCAGACGCGAATCCGGTGTCGGGCTGTTACTGATGGCTACCGCAAGGCGCGCTCTCCTGACCTAGGAACCGGATTATCTCTGTAAAATCATGATCTGAGTTAAAAAGCATCACAATTGTAAAGAGAGAGAGAGGCTCTCTATGAGCAATTTCACGCACTTCAGAAGAAGCTTCCTAAAAGTGATTTGAATGCAAAGTGAACTCTGACAACCCCTTGTTCGGACATGTGATGGGAAAAAGCGGTCTTGGAGGCCATAATGAGAATAATGGAAGGTTGATTTCTACAGCTTGCGCCGCCTCGTCATTAATGACACATTATTTGAGGACGGTGCATGCCATAAAATCACTTGGCTTTCAATTGACCGACACAGTACGAACAATAAGATTGACCACTTCGTGATCAGCAATGGATTTTAGAGTTGCTTCCTAGTTTTGCATAAGAAAAGGGGCGTTGACATCGGTGTCGAAAGGCATGAAACAGTCACTTGCCTCCGTTTGCGTATGTGATTATTATTACTCGCAGGGTTGGGGAACTTCTACACTCCAAGTTCAACATTGACTGTTTATAGGTTCCACCAGTAGCTCGACAGTAGGAGAGGTATATTGCTGACAGGATTGCAAATGCTTGGAAAAAATGCCTGGAAATATCGATGAGCATTGGGAAATCATTAAAATTCTCTTCTCCCAGATGATTTTTAGGCCATAGGCCACGTCCCGGAAAAGCAAGATCTGTCTGACTGCGGAACCGTGGAAGCGGACCGATGTACGGAATAAATTAAAGGCTGTATTGACCGCTGCAACCGACAACGAGTATAACGCGCTCCAGCTCCAATACCGTGCGGGAAATTCAAAGTAGTGTCATTGCGCCGGTCAGGCAAAGAAAAGTTGCCACTGATTAGAATGATTTCAGGTGGTAGCAAACCTTTCAATGAATCTGTGAAGGACGTTAAAAGTCAATTCCTTATCCACGATGGCGACTAGCTGAAGAGATGGTAAAACATTTCACCACGGTTGTTAACCGCATGAGATCCTACAGTTTCACAGCATTGTGAAAAAAATAGCTAGTCATCGTAGCATGCGGATGCGAGCTGTTCCTCCAAACAGAAGAGAATCAAATGGAATAAAGACGCTGGGCTTTACGGGCTCCTTGCAAATTTATCTTTCACTGCACCTACAGGTACTGCAGATCTGCTGCTCGGAGTCGTGCGGAAATCTTGGAAATACGAGACAATCCCTAGAGAGTGGAAAAAGAAAAAGTGGAAAAAGGGTATGATAGTTAAGATGGCGAAGAAGGACACCCGTTTTGATTGCGACAATTGGAGGGGTATCTGCGTCCACCCAGTCGTTGTAGAAATATGGTTGGCTAAAATAAACCTCGCTGGTTTCCGTTCCGGATTCTCTTGCGCTGACATCAACACCTTACGGATCACCACAGAGCAGTGCACAGAGTTTAAATTTTCTTTTCACCTGCTGTTGATCGATTTCGAGAAGGCTTTGGACATCGGATCAAATGTCATGTGCTGCACCGGGGTAACATCTTAGAGGACTTTGATGTCTACAGGAGAACCCATCCGGATTGCATTTTGTCACCGATATTGTTTCTTCCTGTTGTCGATGACGTTATTCATGCTACCATGACTAGAGATGATAGACAACTTTGATGGACCATCTTTCCTCGAACACCTCGACAACGCTGATGATATCTGTTTGCCCTCACACCGAGTATAAGCCTTGACTAAATGACTCTGGATTCGAAAATACTTGGACGGTAGATAAGAACTGATCAATTAGTATACCTAGAAAGCGTTTTTTTTTTCGTAGAAGTTGCCACCGGACGTGATGTCGTTCGATTCATCAACAGTGCTAGATCTGCTTTGACGACCTTGGCTAAAATCTGGAAATGCATCCCTACATCAAGAACTGAGACTGTTCTGTGCTAAAGTTCTTTCTGTGTTGCTATATAGGGGTAGCATACGGAAAGTGAAACCATGTTTGCTCAAAAACTCCGAGCCTTCGTCAACACTTGTCTGCAACATATCATCATTAGTTTCGAAAGAAGAAATTGGTCGACGCACAGGTCGGTTACCAGTAGACAAGTTGATTAAAAGGCGGCAATGGCAGTGGACAGGTCACAGCTTAAACAGAAAAACGGAAATTCCCTTCCTAACTCTGCCATTCAGTGGAATCCTCTATTCTAAGATTGCCGACGAGTGGGCCGCCCCAGATATACATGGAGGAGTAATGCAAGCCTCTTGGGAGCTGAAATGCATTCTAGTGACTCACGACCGATCGCGCGTAGGTGTGGTTGACGCACTATGCGGATTTTGTAGGCTAAGCTACCAAACATGAATCGGAAGGAGATTCAGGCTTCCGGAGGATGAGTAACGATGGTTCGCATAGCGATGAGAATCTGGTTAAACATGTAGACTGCACTGTCGATGCTCAAGGTGGCGGCAAGGAAGACGGGGCAGTAACCCTTTCGGCTGAGCCAATACCAGAAAGGCCAAAAGGAAACCTGCACAAGGTTGCACCGAGAAACGCTATATCACAATGGTATGCTGGCTGTGATGTAGTAGGCGAGAGTCCTATGGCCTGGCATGTCGGCTGACAGCAGACTGGTACAAGGCTGTTGATAAAGTCGCCAAGTGCAAGATTAATGTACTTTTGCACTTAACTGTGTTGGGTTAATTTAGGTCTGTGAACACAATCGAGCATTGGTATGAACATGCTCGACCAATAGAGAGGGATTTTGAAGGGTTCGAGGGAGAAAGGTGAAATTTCATAAGTCTTGGGTATCATAGCGTGTCTCATCAACACATGTGCGGCATGCAAGTATGCCACAGCGACCACCACTTTATTATAGGACGGTTCCCCGGTATAGCGGTTCGACGGTTTACCGAGACACGGCATATGCTGTTGAAATTTGGAGTGCGTTCCAAATTCTACAGATCCTTAAAGGGGTTGAGCAAAGATCCAGGCATGCTTCGTATGCGCTCAACGGTGGAGTTAGATCCGAGGTGGCTGTGGTGTTGCAATAAGTCAAGCTGCTAGAATTGCACCCCAGTGAAGGTCCCGCCAAAAACACACCTTCGCTTCGGAGAGGAAGTTTGGCCGAAAGGCTTAGGCATTCTCAAGGCGAGTACAGTAGACCCAGGTTCCCTGTCGCTGGACTTCAGGATAGTGCACGCATTCATAGAACTAATGATGATGGCTACTTTTCTCTTGGCGGATTCACCTATATGACTAATAGTTCAGTCATTAAGATAGAATCCTCGCTGATTTGGAAACCGACACTTAATTTACCAGAGAAGAGCATTGCTGCTATGGCAATTTTTCCTGTAGAGCACGCTACATCCCATCCAAAGAGGTGGAAACCTTTCGGGGTTTCTTTTGTCTAGTCGAAAATAAAGTAGGTTTTTTGAAGCCCAATCATTTGTGTGAGCGGATGGAAAGGACTTTACTTTTATGATAAACAGACCGTAAAGTTTGCCGTGTATTCAAGGATGCGTCTGGCTAGACTGAACCAGCATCTGTTAGGAGCATTAAGCAGACTTGACTTCGTCTAAAGATTCAGTCACAGGCTTGACAAGAGAGGGTGGGGGAAGGGGAATTCTCCAACGGTTCGTAGTTTTTTCGGGGTCCGAAATAAAAATTTCAGCGAAAATTAAAGGATAATAGAGAAGTTCGCATAATTTTTAGACCAGATCCGGCTTTCCGGATCTGTTCAGTTAGTTGGGAATACTGCGTCAGAAGTTCAGCGAGCCTTGTGTTTGGATTATACGTGACTTAACTCTTTCATGGAGAAAGGTTGAAAGTTGGAGGCGATTGTGAAGCCTGTGGTGAAAGCAACACTGGTCCTGGTTACTGAGCAATTTCAAAAATGCAGAATTCAGGATCGTGTTGGCTTTTTGAGTCATTTCAAGCAAAACTGTTGTCCTTTTGATGGACAGTCGCTTTGATTTTCTTGACTATGGGGAGAACCCATGCAAATTATCAGTTTCTCGAAGATCTTAAATTATCTTGTTCTAAATTGTCCTTTTTCGCGTTTAGGACTTGGTTATGACTCATATGGATAGAGCTTGTTTCCTATGGTTTTCATTGATTTTGAAATTTGGGAGATTTTTACTCTTTTGTTTGTGTTAAGTAAGATTGCCACCACCCCTTAGCAGTGAAGCTAGGCTCATTGACTGAAGATAGTGAGCTTAATTTTCTGTTGAATTTCGGACGTTGTTTTCTAGATTTGGGGATAGTTGAATATTATTTAACTTAGCCATCAGGACATCGTTTAATCCATGATAGAAATAAAATATGAAAGCTAAAAACCCAATTTCCATCAAAAACCTCTTTAAAGCTAATATTTCCTTAACACTCACATCTCTTCAAAAAAATTCATTTAATTCAGTAACGACTCTACATAAGACAGAATAAAGGTTATTTTATCATATCTTCCGTAAAATTCGGTTTTTATGTCCACAATATGGTTGTGGCTTTATAAAAGACCTTTTCGTTGCGCACAAAACACTCCCTACAAAAGCACTCGCATCAGAAACCATTAAACGCCATTTTAGCAGGCCATCAAGAACTGCAAGGACAATACTAAGACAGTTTATAGCACTGCTCACCGCTGAGTTAGCCGCCAACTAGCTTGCGTTTCGTTGGATGCTCCCCTTAATGGTCCCCACGGCAAACTGACGACAATCTTTTTATGAGGACCTAATTAATTTATGGTCGGTTGAACTGTTGCTGTTTGGCGGTGGATACGGCTGGTATTTTTATAACTACTATCCTTATATCGAGGGAAGCAATGGTGGCACGTAAACGCGAAAATATCCCACCCTGACTATTAAAGCTCTTCGCCCATGTCAAAATGTTATCTTTGTTCCATAACTTCATAACAGCAGCTTTTCCGAAGTGAAGTGGCAATAGATAACGCTCAGAATGATGGCAGACATCATACTCAAGGGATGTAATAGATATCCTTTATTTGTGGATAGTATTTTTGGGTATAAGGCGAGTAAGTAGAAGTGATGATGAGAAGTTTTCGGCCTGATTTTAAGCGGGGACTAGCTAAATCCTGACGTTTACACAAAAGGACGCATTGAAAGCTATATTCGTCAGAGGCCAATTTTGTCAGCACTGCCTCTTTTTGCGGTTGCTTAATGTCTTTTTATTGCAATTTTATAAGTGTCTTCAGAGAGCAAACATTCCGTCATTATTTAAAATATCTTCCACAAATAAAAAGCCAATAATATTCCGCTCCAAAAATTACAATATTTGCAGAGTTCTAAAAGCATGAGACGCCAGAAAATATCTATTACGGAGGATAATTTTCATTGAAGAATTTCCCAAGAATTTCGCTTGGCTTCTGTACGAAGGCTACTAGGGGGTGTGTGTTATGGTTGGCGAAGTATGAAAGCGTCTGGTTGATAAAAACCGCTGTTCTCAGCGTCATTTTTCGACTCGTCATTGTCAGCTAATGTCGGCAGTGAGTGCTAACTTCTGTTGATGAAATATTGCTTGGGATCAAACGATACCATTGAACTTTTTCTTGATGTTTGGACAGAGCCAGAGCCAGTCAGAGTCCTGGTAGAAGCGATTGTCATTTGTGAGTATGGTTTTGAAGGAAAATTCCTTTTGGTAATCAAATGACTGTCAGTGTTCAAAGTACTACGAATTTCATTTTATGGAGTATATGCCAGGAAATTAATTGATTAGTCTACCTTTTCTTTGCTTGAAAATCTATTGACAAATACAATAAAATAGATAACTTTGTCGTATGTTTCTATATACATATAAGTAACTTGGAGCAGAATTAGAGTGACGTAGTTTATAAATTGTTACATATAAGGTAGAAAACGCTGAAAATATTGGGTTCTCTGAATAGATACCAAAATTCGGTTTTTCTAAGATCCAAATCATTTGAATCATTTGGATCTTAGAAAAACCGAATGAGAAAAGTCCGTAAGTTCAGTTTTTTGAGCATTTCGATAAACAAATCCTTTGCTTTCAAAGGATTATACAAGAAGCGGAACATGCGAAAATTTGAAGGAGCGAAGCCAGGGGAGTACAGGGGTTGGACCAATTGCTACCATCTAACTTCGGAATTTGCCTCTGAGTGAACGCAGCAGTGTGAGGCGTAAGGTTGTTAGGTTGAAATAACAGGTTACCTCTATTTACCAGGAATGGATTTTTTTTCATCAACGCTGCCTTCAGGGAGTCTGCCTGGGTATAAAATACTTCCGCCGTTGTGTTGTAACAGTTCCCAGTGGATAACATCTCGAATATTTCATCAAACCCACAAGAAGGCTCCACGAGGGTGAAATCCTGCCCTTGATTTCGTTGGCGGTGTTTCGTTTTTATTGCAAATGGTTCTGCGCCATTAAATAGTTTTGTAATGAGCCCTTTTCTTACCGCCAGTGACCAAATAGGACCATAGACGCACACCATCGTATCGTCCAGAATGGCGATCGACATCCTCCCAAAAATATCGTATTCCGCATCGTGGAGACTATTCGGAAGACCCAACATGCTATAAACCGCGGTGCATAGAGTATGGAGTGTAGCTGTCCAGACTGGCGTTGCACAGCGCAATATGGAGTTGCTTGCAACACACGAATGTACAACGCCTCTAACCGTTGGCATCATCCTTGCCAGGCCATGCTGGTATCAGATGCCCCTCAGGATACTCAGGACATCATTATAAATCATGCTCTACAATAATGCGCTATCGACTGTCCGAACAAAATTTACGACTTTCTAAACAAAATCCACGATTTTCCTTTCGGTGCACGATACACATCATCTTGGGTACTTTCTCGGGGTTCCATAGACTAACTACAAATTTATAGGAGAGATTGGGGTTTCTATGTAGGTTACTTAAATTATTTTGTCACCAAATTCAATATGATGTTTGTCAGCAGGTGGGCTGAAATCGCGTCTTCCTGGTTTTTTTTTTTCATGGGAAAATTGTTTGCAGTATCAATGGTATACCGATAACAAGGTTTTGCCCCTTTCCTTCTTAATAAAAACAATCTTCCTATGATTCTACAAAAAGGCTGGAAAGGCTAGGAGAAGCATTCTTTAAATTCCCCAAAAAAGCATGAATATGGAAGCTATCGATTTGAACTCTCCAAGTGGTAAGAAGTCACAGACTTCGAATCCACCCTCCATCATGCGCAATTAGGTCGCAGCCAAGGCGCAGATTCAGGAGGTTTCCTTCTACGGACTAATCTGTGAAAGGCATGCTTTCCAACTCAATTTAGTGCCTACGGCGCAGTGTGCCGGACAGAAAAGTAGGGTAGCTCTTAGCTTGGGAAAAACTGAAAATTCGACTACGGCTGGCTTATCCCCGGTACTGATTCTACTCGCGAACGGAAGAGGAAAGTTTCAGCGGCAAACGAGAGAGGACTACAGGCTGAATCCTGCCTTCCGGAAAGTTTCTCCTTCACCCTTGCCTGGAAAAGCAGAACAAAGAAAAGTTTGTGATGTAGATGCTGCTGGTTTAAAGCTGGTAAATCCAACCAACCGGCGCAGACAACGTCAACTCGGGAAGGCCCCACGCCAGCCGCAGAGGGAGACATTATGGAAGAAGGTGAACCACCTTGACAATATCCGGAGAAATCAGGCGGAAGGTGGCAGAAGGTAGGACAAACTGGTAACACCTGCGGGACTCACATTGGATACACTAGACTCTTCAGCGGAAATGCGCACAAGAAGGGTAACACCAACACATCCATGGTGGGCGACGCTTTATTGTGCTAGGGCTTACATCCACGCGTCCCATGGGGACTAGGACCGGTATAGTGGGAGGTGATCAAATTAACGAGAGAGATCTCAAGGGGGAAAGAATAGGGCGTATCCGCAAGCCGTAGCCTCATATGTGACCATTGCCGTGGGAGTTTCTTCAAAGGATAATACAACGTCAAAGGAACGAACTACCATCTTCCCGAAATGACTGTAAAAAAAATTCTATAGCCTGGTACAAAGCCAAGATTTAACAATCAAGGTTTTTTGCAACGGGATTTGCCATTTGAAGTTCACTGATGAGGCTGCCTCCAATAGGTAATCCAAACTTTGAGTTCTGGCGAATGGCTCAAGTTCCCTATTGTGAACACCAACCTGTGCAGGATAGAACATGTCGGACATTGGACCCCTAGCCATTGAAGAAAGCCAGGCGATATTACCCGGATGCTGGGTGAACAGAACCCGGGGATTGGTTTCCCACACTGGAGATCATGAATGTCAGGACGGACAAATCTACAAGCGTGGAGGGTTTCAGCTTGGTGTTCGAGCTGAATCAAAAAAGTCTGAAGGTTCTCGGGGACATTTGCCATATGGTACTTCACTTTCCTCTGGGTAGATTGACATTCAATCATATCAGGAAACTCTAAAGCATCATCTTCATTTTGAAAGCAAGGGACAATTATGGTCTTTGACTCATACAAAATAGATCAAATTGCAGAATCATCGTTCTTTCCCTTAATGGAACTGCGGGAGGAGAATAGTGCATCCAGTGGCGGAACCTCCGTATGGAGGGTCGTGTCGGCGAACGGACTACAGAGTAGATCCTGTCTGTTACTAGCTTCTCTTGCACCAACAAGCGGAAGAAAGGGAAGCCAGAGACGTGAACGGAACTGGCTTGATGTCAGTTTGCTTCCTCGGATCTATGCAAACCGGACACCGCAGTCCAATGAAGGTGTCTAGGGGAAAACAGAAGAATGCTCTGGGTGATGAGACAAGACCTTTTATGGATGAAGACATGGACACTGCTGCACCTTTGACTGCAAGAATTCTCAAAAAAATTACAAATGACTGGGTCGAGTTTCTAAGGGTACGGTGTAGTGGAAACCTGGCCTGGCCGTGGCATATGCTTTTAACAGTTTTCGATTACATATTAGATTAAGCTTATGTCGAAAAGCATAAAGGTTGGTTAAATTAACCTGCAGATTGCCAAAGCTTCCTTCTATCTGGTGGAAATGAGGCTGACGAAGCTAGAGGACTGTCCATATTCTTTTCTGGTACGAAAGCTATAAGTTCGAACTAATAAAATCTTTGGTATTGGATCAGGAAAAGGGGCTAGCATCTTTTGCGATGAAAAATCGATAAGACTGAGACAGATGCCCCTAACATTGGTATTGACATTAAGAAAGACAGTTCTGTTCTCAAGACCTAGCTATGGTCATCTTACAATGCCAGAATAACGATGAGAGGGAAAATATTATAGTTCCCCATGCTTAGTGACCCTACCCTATATCCCTCACCGGAGTAAGAAATAAGGGATCTGGTCGTGTATGTAATCAAGTGGCCTTGAGTTCTTAGTAGGTTGTGATGTGAATGTTCAACATATTTGTTTGGGACAATAGTAAATGCAATCCAAGAGGAGAGAAACTATTTGATTTCATCACTTCAGCTTGTCTTATGACTCCAAATGTAGGGTGTGCTCAAATTCGTGGTACCATGAAAAAGTGAAGTAATTGATTTAATAATCTGCACTTCAAAAGTGTTGGAGTTGTATGTCTCACTGTCAGTTCACTGATACCTAGAATTCAGTCTCATCAATTGGAAACTCCGAATAACACACTATTAGAGTGCCATGAGGAAGCTTGTCCTACATTCCGAGGTAAAAGTAATAAAACAGCCCCTGGTGGAACTGAGAACTGGAATACGAATGAATACTGGTTAAAATACCGACACTCACAACGCGACTATAAAAGGTTCCAAACGAGTCTCCTCTGAAGTGTACTGTGCGGAACTGGAAGGTGATTCTGTAGAGTCTTCAAAAGAGGTGAGATGGCTAAGTTGAAGTTCTTTTAGAAAATCAGATGATAATTTAATGAACTCCAGAGTGGATTGAGTAGAGAACCTCTCCGATGTACACTATCCGTGTGAACTAATGAGGGAAGTGGAAAGAGGACAGCTGGCGGTTCCTGCAACCCCTTCAACTTAAAGTGTTGAAAGATAAATTAGAACACTGTGAGAATAGTTTTTGTGACAGCTGATATACTGTGCTGGCATCTATCCAGCAACACTAAAAGAGAGTCAAAGGGTAATATAGGTCCCAGGGCCAAACGCGGATTGGTACCCACGATGGAGCATTAAAACTGGGGAACGTCTGATGAACAAACACCAACAGCTCTTTCTTAATGAAAAACTGCAGACGAAAACGAATGAAGGCGAGTCTCCCACACCTAAAAACGGGACAATTTGGAGGTTGGGTAGAGTTGAATACATGAAACCACGGAAGGAGTGTCTGACAGGATGGACTTCAAAACGACGAACCCGGCAACGAAAACGGAATAACGATTTGGGAATTTTCTTATGCAACGTCCGTCCCTGTATAAAGCGAAGGCTGCTCAGGGGCTAGCCAAAACCCTGACTCAATATATCACTGAGGTAACAGCATTGCAAGGGATGAGCTGGACCGGGACCAATTTCTCGGAGAAGAGCCACTATATCACATATTATAGTGACCATCCAGTAAACCATGTGCTCGGAATTAGTTTCTTAGTCAGCCAAAAAATGAAACCTGCTGTTATCGGCTTTGAAAATATAAGTGAAACAAACATAAATGGGCCTCTCCAGACCGGACCACTTTCAACCAAATTGACCAAGTGCTGATTGAACGCCGCCACCTCTCAACCTTAATGAATGCCAGAATATATAGGGGGCAAATATAGTTTCGGATCACTATCTCGTTGGCATAGTGCTCCAGAATAGAGTTACAACACCACCCAGAATCTCCTCTGACAATCAGGTGAGAGTGAATACTGAAACCAGTCAAACACAGCCCTCCTTAACACCTATAAGAGAGAGCCCAGCTAATAGGCGCTCTGGAAACGAAGCACCAACAAATGATCTTCACAATCACCTGAAGAATCTTATCATTGATACGGTCACAAACATACTTGAACTCAGTCGCAAAGAGCCAGAACGGCTAGTTCGACGATAAAAGTAAGCTAGAAACGGAACGGAAATATGCTGCATAACGAGTAATGATGCATCAGGAACTCCGTCGAGCGGAGAAGCGACACAGACGGAAAAACGAAGCCTGGGAGAACCAACAGATGAAAAGTACAGGGAGCAGCCGCACCAGGCGCGGAAATTTTACCAACAAGTCAGCAGGATGAAGCCTTATACACCTCGATGCTCATCCTGGCGAGACAAAGAGGGAACTCTCATTTCCGACAGAATGGGGATATTGGAGCGATGGGTTGAGTACTTTGATGAACAACCAGAACATCGACGAGTTGGAGGTCCCGCCAACTGAAGACGACAGGCAAATACTGTACCACCAGGGGCGGGTCACTTAATTCGTGCGGATGAGGATGATTCCACCCGCAAAGTCTATAAGGGCAATATCTATGGTAGAAAAAGAAGATGAGGCAGACCCTGCCTGAGATGGAACGATGGCGTAGGTCAGGACACCAGACAACTTTTAGAGATATCGAATTAGTGGACTTCGCGCAAAACCAGAATGTCTGGAGTTCCTTATTGAGTAAAATGGTAGTGTTAATCTATACCCAATCACTTGCTACTATGTACATTATATTTTTGATATTAAGGAATTTCGTTGCTTCAATTAATGCAACTCCATTTTCCATTTTCTTTCCCCGAAGTTTTCTTGTCACTCTCTATAAATGCTACATTCGCTAAAATTGCACGTATGTGACAGAGCGTTCAAAATAGGAATAGCTTTTTGGGGGGGATTTTTTTTTTCAAATATGCGGAAACCTCAGGTTTAAACACTTCATCGAATTAATTTATAAATAGTCCAGGGTTTATCCCAGTGTACAGCAGTTCAGAGATGCAGTGCAAAGATCCGCCTGTTTCGTGGTTTAACTCTCATAAAACGGGAAGACGTACTTTTCTTGGGCTACTGAAGAGTTAGTTCATTTTATGTGGAAATTCCAGATAATTTTGTAATAAAATGTTCGACCATAAGATGGTTTGCTGACGGTTTTTCTGGAAATGTGGTAATTTATTGAATTCCGTGACTTCTTCTGAGCTTGTCGATCCAACTTTGACTGGCTGAGCATGGCTTCCAGATCAGGATCATTTAAAGGAGTTCCGTTTTGTCTTTCCTTGCCTTTAATATTTTCTCTGCTTCCTTGACTGCTACTAAGGCCAGAACCATTTCTCGCTGTTTCATGTAGATTTCATATAAGTGTAATTTCGTCTGTTCATGTTTAATCATTTTTCATTTAGTATGCATCTGCAAGTCCAAAGGCAAACTATTAATACCCAAAAACATAATTACATAGCATTCATGCAAAGTGGAACCATATTCGACATTTTAGATCTATATACATGTCTCCATTTAATATACATATTTATTATAGAATATCCTTATCGCCGCTTCCATACGCAATATCCAAATTAGTTTTTAATAAAGTTGAAATTTTTTGAGCACTTCCATACAAACCTTATCACATCTAAAAACTTTTTAATCAACAATAACTTTATAATAGTCGAAAAGTTGACTTGCTAAAAAGTTTTCATGAGTTCCATGCTCTTAAGGACATGTACAGGCTAAGCAAGTATCCACACGTAAAATGTACTCCTTGACTCAATATAAAATCACTTTTGCAGGAAATCTAATAGTAATAGTCAGAAGTTAGCGTGAAAATTGACTAAACGCTTCAAAAATTCCCAGAACTCCCGAAAGATGTTAAGAGCGAAGGCTATAAAAACTTTCGTAATAATCATACAATTACGAGCGGATTGAGTGAATTTTCCGAGGAAGTTTCCAGGATATCATGGCGTCCTGCTGAGTAAGAAGAGCGTGTTTTCTAAAAAATGGAAATGAGGGATCTTCTGCATGGATTATAAAGTCTTCAGATTTTACGTTAGTTGGTACAAGTTGCGTACTCATATCACAACTTTCTGCAATTAATCCAATGTATGTGTTTGCCATTGAGGATTTAAGCTATCATTTGCTACAATAAAAGCTATTTCAGATACGTTGAATATTTACTGAAACTTCCCTCTTGTTCCGGGTAAAATTTCAAATTACAGTTGGAGTAAACTTTGAATAAGGCGATGCCCAACTTAACTTTAAGTCCAATTTTACGGAAGCAAAATTCTTTCAAAGCGGATTCTCCCCGAATACAATACCCAAGAAAGTTTACATCACATGTTTGTAAGTTCAACAATGGACAAAGTTATTTCCCATTGAGTGTCAAAAGTTCAAAACATGGCAAACACTAAAAATGGAATCACCAACTCTAGTCTGTGAACCAAAACATGAATAGGGGCCGGACTGTGTGCGGCGTGACACAAATAAAGACATTGAAAATTGGTTTTCATTAAGTTTGGAAAACACCACTTTTCAGCACTTCTTCAATGCACTGTGGAGAATGGTCAGAACTTCGTTATCCGCATCTGCTTTAAAAGTTGCGCTAGGACAAGGGATGGGAAAGTTCCCACCCTGAGAAGTATACTGAATGAGAGAGGTGCCCAAACTGTGACTGGCGAACTTGTTTTGATAACAGACAGACGTCACGAGCAAGAAACATCCTTTTTTCGAAATACGGTTGAAAAATGAGTCTCCCCAAAAGGTCAGGTTTTCAGTTCTATATACTTTTCTAAGGCATGTAATTTGGGGGACGTTTCATTTATATCTTTAAACCCTGTTTAGCTCTTTTAGTCATTGGTAAATAAATCCAAGTTATCTGAGGCTAGATAGTGGTGTACAGACTAAAATAATACGTAAAGCGGGTAGCACTCAACATCTGCGAGCCGCTTCGGGCACGCTGCTCCCAAGGCAGAGGTGAGGCAGCGTCTGACGATTTGCCTCTGCCCTGGTAAGAAACCGTAAAGCCGTCATCGCCTGACATTTTTGTAAAGCGGGTACTTTTCCCACTCATTTTCTTGATATATTGAACTTCCGTATGTTCGCTGAATAATGATTTAATTCTAATCGTGGAGGTGCTGGGCACAAGTGGAAAAGGTTTAATACATTACCTTTTTTCATGGAGGGGAGCTAGCCTTAACTAAGCTTCTTTTCTCCTTCTCCTTCTATTCTATTTTTAGTCCCTTCGACTGCCCCCAATTCGTATTGAACTGACCCGATCACGATGTTGATTGCATACCGATCCTCTTAACATACTACGCACCAGATTTTCCGGTACCCACAATTTACTTAGATTTTCCTCAATGTTCCTTCTCCTCCGTCAATGAGAGAATACATACTCCAAGTGCTCTGAAGTTCAATCACAGGATAACCAGGAATCGTGCCCAATGCTCAAATCTATGCAGATACTGCTGATATCATTTATTACATTATAGCTGATCTCCTCCTCACTACCTGGTGGCAGGGCTCAACCCGTACACTTCCTTTTTGGGCGTTCCCATTGGTTATCGTTCGAAGCTCTTCATGTATGATAAAGGAGAGGTGAACTTCACGATACTATGTTCACGATATCATACACTGAGCTGTCAATCCTTACTAGTGTCAAAAATGATACCCATCACTCTGGTTATAAGTAGTCTTCAGATATACCGCTGCCCATTATAACGTCGCCATAGCCCGCCATCTTGGCCTTATCCCAAACCGAAAGATTAAGTACATCAATAACTTCTGTGGAGTTGCCAAATCTCCCATCAGCCGCATCCCTTCGTGCGGATAAGGGAACGCTCGGCGGATGTGTCATGGACATGCACCCATCCGGAGATTTATTCGCAGGCCGAGTAGGTGGGAATAAAAACGGCCACCCGTGAATAAAAATCGGCTATGGGCAGGATACCCAAAAATAAAGCCAAACATGGCGGAGAAGAATAGAGGAAAAGTTACGGTGTAAGGCTTCAGAAACCCAATACCGGCGGTTTTGTAGGTGGGTAAGCGGGCTCCCGCCGTCGATATCCAACGACAGTAGTACCGCAGTAGTTTCCAACTACCTTGGCTACTGTGGCATCGAATGTCACAAGCGCGATGGATGGAGCAGAACTGGTTCTATTAACGGACCCGCTCGGAAGAAGCTCGATTCTTCACAGATCCCCACACTTACAGGCGCAAGGCCCCGCGAATGAAAATGCAACTCCCAAGGCAGAGAGTGTAGCGAGGTACAGAAAGGAGGAAACAATGTCGGATAATTACTGTGCAGCGACATAGTGGGAGCTGCCTTCATCGCCTAGGTAGTAGAATCCTAGAGCTTTGCAAATTCATAAGGGAACGTCTGAATATCCATCAAAGTATAAGGGGCGTGATTCGAGGCGTTTGGTTGGCATACAGCAAGGCGCAGGATGAAAGAGGAATTAAGACATCGATTGGAAAAGGAAGCCAGGCAACACAAGTGACGACCACAAAAAACTCATGGGAGGAGAAGCCGGAGAAGAGGTATCGCGAGCGGTCGAACGAGTCAACTGACCAGCAACTCCCTAAGAGAAAAAAGGGCTCAACTCCTAAAAAAGTGGAACAAGTAAGGAGGACTGCTCAAGCTGCAAGGGAATTTCATGTAGACGCAATTTCGGGGAGAGGGTGAAAATCTACTAAGACGATGTTGAAGCCTCGGGAAAAGAGAGATTGGAGATACGACCGGAGGTTATCATCACCTCCAAGCGTCGCAAAGGGCCATACGCTGAGGTCCTCAAGAGAGTGAAGGCAGACCCCGAACTTACCACTTTGAGAGATAATGTTAACTCCATTAGACGGTCTCAGAAAGAAGATCTTATGCAAGAGCTCGAGAAGTCCAAGGATATAACGGCCGATAAATTCTTGAGCCAAATTGGAAGGTTCTTTGGACAGAAAACCGAAATCAGGGCTAGCAGAGGATATAGATGAGGTCACTACGAAGGAGGAGATTCGTAAGCTTTGGCAAAGGAGTTAGACTTCATTGGACTTGAAGAGTCAGCGGTAAAGCCGCCACGAAAAACCATCGGTGGGATGCAAACCGCCATCATCAATCTACCAGTGGAGGCAGCACTCAAACTGTTGGCGGAAGGAAGAGTTAAAATAGGCTGGGTTATGTGTCGCCTTAGAGAGCAAGTAAGGCTGAAGCGGTGCTTAGATGCCTTTGCTTCGGTCAATCGCGAAGGCATGTTCTAGTGCTTATGACAGGTCGAAGCTATGCCGGAGATGTAAAGCGGAGGCCATATCAGCAAGGACTGTGGAGCATACCCAAATTGCCTACGGTGCAACGGAAAGGAAGGGTTGACCATCGACACATTTCAGGCAGCAGCAGATGCCCTGTATACAAGACAGCCCTTAACACGAGTCGCAGATGCCCTGTATACAAGACAGCCCTTAACACGAGTCGCAGATGAGGTTGATACAAATTAATTAAATCCACCCAGCGCTACACTCGCCGAGTACGAGCAAATGCTTGCCGCTCTGGTTTTGGATACAAGAAGACGTTGCCCCACCATAACTGCAGGCGACTTTCATATGTGGGCTCTTCAGTGGGGCAGCCGGAAAATTAATATGAGGGGACGTGTTCTCCTTGAAATATTCGCGGAGCTAGACGTGGTACTGGCGAATGTTGGGGCTTCTTACACGTTCCGGGGAAGGGGCCTGGAGTCTATAGTGGACCAAACATACGTGACACTTTAGCCAGTAGAGTCGCTTGGCTTGTCGGTGAGGATTATAATCATAGTGACCACCAGGCAATCTGCATGGAAATCAAAGGCGAATCGAGCTCGAAAAAAAAATCAAGCAGAATGTATGGTCAGCTGCACTGCGAAAACCTTTGAGGGGGACACATTTTCCGTGGCGCTCAAACCCGACATATCCCTGAATGGTACGGCTAGACAGAAAGCCACCCAAATCACCCGATGGGTGACAGAAGCATGCGATGCTATTATGCTCAAAAGGTGATGCGATGCTATTATGCTCAAAAGGCCCAGTAGATAGGGCATGGAGGCTTTTCCAAAGAATCAGGGGGAAAGCCTGGTGGCGGCGGTCGGGGGAAGATATAGAGGTAACTGCGTGGCCGCCTAAAAGAAGCCATTCGGAGTAGAGCTGTTTCAAACAGCTGGGTGACCATACCAGCATATACCCTTACGGCGAGGCCTGCAGAGTGGTAATGAAAAGGCTTCGGGGATCACCCCAGGTGACCTGTCCACGCCTCCCCAAACAGGTTTTTACCACTCGGTTCCCCCACTACAAAATGGCGGGAAGGCAAATGGTGGTCCAGCTAAATGAAGGTATGATAACTCCAGTAACTCTGGAGGAGCTGCGGGAAATATGTAGTAGGATCGGTGACAACAAGGCCCCAGGTTTGGATGGCATCCCCAACTGAACTTCGTAATTGGCAGTGAAGATTAGGCGCGACCTTTTCACCAACACCTTCCAGACGTGCCTAAAAGAAGAAGTATTCCCTGTGTCATTAACCTAAGGGAAATAGGCGGATCAAACGATCATCCTAATTGACCGAGAATGACCTAGAGGGAAGAGCTATCACAGAAATCTAAAAAGTTGGCGAAATTGACCGTGAAGGTCCGCCTGCAAAGACTGAAGCTCCTCCGCAGGTACTTATATAAAGGGCGGTCAAGAAGCCTCATCAGAGGTTATCTGGTACCATGGAAGCCGAAATAGTCCTCCGGGTTCATGTGTCTCTAGAGAATTCCCGGGAATTGTGTTCTCAGCCAGGTTATTATCGGTTGCCTCCTAGTGGACAGAGACCTTTGTTCAACTGGGTGCCGTACTCCTCAGCTCAGTAGAGACTGAGGTAGATCTTGTATCCACCAGTATGGATGATCCATTCGCCCAATATAGACTTGTAGCGTTATTGCTAGTCACAACTGGCCTATGATCGTGGTCACAAAAACAACCCGTTTCTTAAGAAGACGGCGGTGTTAGGCCTAAACGCCGGGTACTCATGTTAATCCACCCAGACGTAGTCTGCCAGTGAAAGGAACATTTTAATGGAGACCTAAAGCATTCCAATATTCTCTGCAGATCTATTCAAGATGTGTATCATGCGATCAGAAAAGTTTTTGCCTATTGTTGCACAGCAGCCGGATAACGAAAGCAGATGGTGGTAAGCTTTGGGGTTCGAGTCTCGCTACTCCTATAAAATAATGCGGATGCAATATGCTTGTGAAGGCACTTAATGTTTTGTTGGCCACATTCTAAAGAAAATTTGATAAGATGTTCGTTGCCGGTCAACTCCCCACCCTGGCTATGAGCAGTAAAAATGCCAGGACCCCCTACGTTCGGCATCATTCGTGCCAGAGTCATACTGCTGGTGGGTGTTTTTCGCAAGTATGCTCTATGTGCTGCTTAACATTGAGTTTTCCATCATCACTCCCAAGTATTTGATGGCCAGCTTGGAAGTGATGGCATACCCAATTCAAATGCAGGCATAATTTCTCTTAGGGCGCTTAGTGACGAGGGCCGATTCTGTCTTTCCCGTTGCAAATGCCAGTCCAGGACTCTCTAGCCAAGCCTTAACACTACTTACTACTTCGCTTGAGTACAACTGAGCATCTTTGATATTTTTTGCGACTACAACCAGGGCTTTGTTGTCGGCATAACCTAGCGCTTTGGTTTCCTCCGGAATCGGAAGCTTAAGTACATGATGTTCCCTAATAGTGGGCCGGTGGAGCCAACGTAGTCCTTAGATCTACCATTGGTAATATACCAGAGCGTCCGCTCCTACAGGTAGCGACCGGCAATGACAGCGAAGTAGGTGAGAATCTCTCTTCCTGTCGCACGATCTTTTCTCAAAAATGGCCGTACCGATTGGCATGAAATTTGGTGAAAAGGTGGGAACTGTGAACGCCCACCAATCCCAGTAAGTAACATCATTGTAGACTGAGCTTAAGGAGAGATTCCCCGTGTATACAAAAGGGGGTGTATTTTTTTTCATTGAATGTAGTCATGTGCAGTATCAAACGAAAAAAATTAGTGCTTTCCAAGGCCGGTATTAGTTTTGACATTAGTTGTGAAGAGGCGGATTGCGGGGGCTGGAAAATTATTAACAAAACTTCCGTTCAGAGGGTTTCAATAAAGTTGTGTTCATATAAAAAAAAATCCAAACCCAGTTTCCTTTTACTTAGCGAAAAAATATTTAATAGCGGCAGCTTGTCGCCTTCTTCTGAGCCCAGGTTTCGAAGAGGAATGAAATCCAAAATCTTTATATTTACACTTATTCTCCTTGGTATCGCGAAGGTAACTAAAGCCTCATTTACTCATTTACTCTCTTCTCTTAGTCATTAGTGTCGCTGATGATAAGGATCTTAAAATTTTGCCCACGAATGCGTCTTCTGATGAATTTGAAAAGCCAGGAGTAACCGTTACCTTGATCCCCGTTGAGATGTTCATCCTTGGATGTTTCGTAAATTTCTAAATTTTCGGCCGAGGTTAATTTCTTCATATCGTTAATGCAGTTCACCAATCTTACGTTATTCCTAGAAACCTTCTGTTTATTTAGGACGATATATTTCGCTACTTTCGCTTTCAAAGCCGACGGACCCTTCCCTAAAACGTATTTCCACGTTCCTTCTGTTTTGTCCGACGTATACTTTCCGGCAATCAACGCAGGAAATGTTGTATACCGCAGACTTGGCCACTTGAACGATGATCTTTGGTCGATTCTAGAAGTGTTTTGAGTTGGTTGTTCCTGCTGCTGGAGACGACGTCCAAGCCTTATTTCCCCAGTCAGCTTGGTGATTGCTACGACGGCATCATCGCTCTCTCCCAAGAAATGAGAAAAGTTAGCATCCGGTGAATTATGTACTTGAAAAGGGCGACTTTGTGCTGATAACCATGGTTCGAAGTCCTGGGGATAACTCATTTGGTGCCCGTCGGTTTTCAGTAGATTTCCGGATCTACTTTCTTTTGTTCCTCTTCAAAAGCAGGTCTCTGAAATCCACATTCCTTTCCCATCTCCATAACATCCCCTTCCCATCTCCATGGAGAACTCGATACCGGGGTACAATTTATTGATGAAGTCTTTCGTTTTTTTCACATCATTTTTCATGATAACAGCGCAGGTATCGTGCACATACCTCCTCCATCGTCCGACAAAGGGTGGTATAGGTCTCAGGGCGAAACGTGGATTGGTACCCACGATGAAGCTTTCAACCTAGGACGCGTCTGCTGAACCAACACCAACAGCTCTACTACCAAACCCTATCTCCAACTCCACGTGGTTACCGCTGGGAGCTTTTTCTTAACGAAAAGCTGCAGACGGAAAAGGATGAAGGCGAGTCTCCCGCGCCTAGAAACGAGACACATTGTACCAACTGGTCCTCCAGGTTGAGTAGGGCCGACAAACCTACACGGAAAACAACTTTTTACGAAGCCACAACGACAAAGGAATAACGATTTGTGCACTTTCTCATGGAACGTGCGCTCCCTGTACAGACTGAATGCTGCTGAGCAGCTAGCCGATACCCTGTCCCAATATAGAGCTGATATAACAGCGTTACAGGAGATGCGATGGACAGGGACCGGTTTCCTGGAGAAGAGTTGTTACATCATATATTATAGTGGCCATGCAGTAAACTATGTGCTCGGAGTAGGTTTCTTAGTCAGCCAAAAAATAAAACCTGCTGTTATCGGCTTTGAAAACATAAGCGAACGGCTATACACTCTGCGCTTGTGAGGCAAATTTAGAAATATAAACCTCATTAATGCTCACACCCCTACAGAGGAGGCTGCAGAGTCGGAGAAGGATACCTTCAACGAAGCAGTAGAACGAACCCTCGAAGCCTGTCCCAAGTATGAAATAAAAATCGTACTTGGAGATTTTAGCCGCCAAGTAGGGAAGGAGCCAGTATTCAGGCGATATGTTGACTCCCATAGCTTTCACCAAAATACAAATTATAACGGACTGCGGATCATTTAATTAGCATGTTACACGAAACGGTTGGTGGAAGCACCTGGTTTGCGCGGAAAGCGGTCCACAAACATACATGGGCCTCCCCAGAAGGGACCACTTTCAACCAAATTGACCACGTGTTGATCCAACGCGCCACTTCTCAGCCTTGATGAATGTCAGAACATATAGACTCGGATCACTATCTCGTTGGCATGGTGCTCCGAGCTCGAATAATAACACCACCCAGAATCCCCTCTGACAATCAGGTGAGAGTTAACACTGAAGCCACCCACATCACAGACTTCCGTAACACTTATAAGGGGGAAATAGATGCCGCAATAACCGCAGTCAACAGAGATCCTGGAGATGAAGTATCAACGAATGATCTTCACAATCACCTGAAGAGCTTTCCCATAAATACGGCCATAAACATACTTGGCCCCAGCCGCAAAAAGAGTCGGAACGACTGGTTTGACGATGAATACCGAATAATGCTGCATTCTCAAAGGACGCGGGCACGCGCGGAGACTTATCATGAACTCCGTCGAGCGGAGAAAAAGGAAGCCTGGGAGAACCAACAAGTCTGTGAACTCGAAAAGTACAGGGAGAAACCGCACTAGGTGCGCAAATTTTACCAACAAGTCAACAGGATGAAGCCTTGTACACGTCGATGTTCATCCTGCCGAGACAAAGAGGAAAATATGATTTCCGACAGAATGGGCATATTGGAACGATGGGTTGAATGCCTTGATGAACTACTGAACAACCAAAACATCGGCGAGTTGGAGGTCCCACCAAATAAAGACGACGGAAAAATATTGCCACCACCAAATATAGAAGAAACAGTTGGTGCAATTCATCGGCTTAAGAATCATAAGTCGCCAGGAGCCGATGGAAGTACAGCCGAATTGGTTAAATATGGAGGCGACCAATTACAACAAGTGGTTCATCAACTTGTGCTCAAGGTGTCGGACAGCGAACCAATGCCTGAAGATTGGCAAAGAGCATTATCAGTCTCATACATAAAAAGGGAGATATCACGCAGCGCAGCAATTATAGAGATATCACGTTGCCTAGTACCATCTATAAGATATTATCCTCTATCTTGCTAGGCCGGATAGCCCCATACGCCCAGAACATCATTGATCCATACCAAAGAGGCTTCACTCCAGGCAAATCAGCAACATATCAGATTACCTCTCTGCGGCAAGCGATGGAAAACTGTTGGAATATGAACAACAGTTGCACCATCTGTTGATCGACTTTAAAGACGCCTATGCTAGCATAGCCAGGGTAAAACAGTACACGGCCATGAGAGAATTTGATAGCCCGAGAAAATTGATAAAACTGACTAGGCTGACCCTGACCAATGTGCGAGGCCAGATAAAAGCAGCAGGATCACTCTCAAGACCATTCGACCTCAAAAACGGTCTACGACAAAGGGATGCCCTACCATGCGTCCTCTTTAACTTGGCCCTCGAGAAAGTGAGCTGTGACGCTGTGGTAAATGCAATAGGTACGATCCTCTTTAAGTCCACCCAACTACTGGCCTATGCTGACGATATCGACGTCATGGGAAGAACGACCCCAGACGTGCAAACTGATCCGCTCGAAACGTCTCACCATATGGTCAAAGCTCTTACTGTACAAGACAATGATCTTACCAGTCCTCATGTATTCGTCAAAAACTTGGGTTCTATTTATCTATCTATCTATCTATGAGCGATACCGCCTGGTTGTGAATAAAATCCGGCTGAATAGGTTACTGTGGGCGGGTCACTTAATCCATATGGATGAGGATGATCCAGCCCGGAAAGTCTATAAGGGCAGTACCTATAGTAGACAAAGCAGACGAGACAGACCCTGCCTGAGCTGAGCTTTTAAGGAGTTCCGGAGTTCCTTATTCAGCGGACCTAGAACGGATACCGGTTGTTGCGCCGTTGATGATGATGATCGACCGGCATCCGATCTGCCAAAGTTAACTTTGCTTGCAGGTTGGTAATGCATATTTCTCTGATGAACGGGGAAAGGGGTTCTCCATTGGGCTCCTTTAAGCTGCTTACATTACTCACCCTGAAAGCCAAATAGTTGTGAAAATTAATTGACCACGATGTCGTCAATTTGGTAAGATGTTCGTTGGCGGTCAGTTGAAAACCAACTGACCTTATGGCAAAATCTATGTTTGAGGTGTTAGAAGCTGCAAAAGGCCATAAACTTCCTATCATCATATTGATGTCTTCATCTCCAAGTTCCCCATCACATATCGGAATCCTTCAGAAAACCACAACTGGACCTCATTAAGCTCCTCATAAGAAGTCCCCTCTCCTTAATAACTCTCCGTTCGTGTCCAACACGATTTCATTGTTTCTCCTTATCCTGGCCGGCTATCAACATCCTGCTGCCACCGACTCCTAAGATATGAAGTTTTGTATTAGAATTCTTCAGTCCCAATGTCAATCGCAGATACAAGAAAGTTTAAGCAGCCCTGCCTCGAACAAGTTCCCATCTATAGTGTATGTTGAAACTCAATAAGGGTTAAAGTAAGTTTTCCATTTAAAGGAAATTCAAAAGTGTTGAAGTGTGGTCTAATTAGGTTCGAGTTGGACGACAGAAGTGATATAATCTGACCATTGGCCGAATTACAAACTTTGCAGATTCTGAAAAGGGTGACAACTATGAGGATGATGATACATGCAGATAAGATGATTTGGTCCTTTATTGGGTTCATGTTTAACCACCGTAAATATTGAGTAACAACATTTGTATCTTATGTACGTTTGCATGTTGCTGCCTTTATCAGGAAACAAGTGGGTTTTCCCATGGGTTGTGTGAAAACCGAAATTTAGTTAGTTAATTTCAGGACGAGTAAAGGTCTTCACTTTAAGTTTCCTCATTCATTAAGGGAAGCTGATTAGAATTGGTAATTGAAAGTTCGTTTTTGAGCCGGTCTGCGTGAGGATTGGAGGCAATTATCTTATGAGGAAAGTGATGATGAGGGGCTCTTTTATATTCATTAGGACCAATCTTTTTCTTGGCGACATATTCAACTCTGAACCCTGCTTCCACCAAATGTCTCTGAATATTCCCATTCGAAATACATGCATTCCTCCCCACATAAACGAACCACTCAAATATCTCCAAACAAAACGCCACACAAAAGGAAATCACATGAAATACTTTGCCGAAAATATGAGATGACTCGTTGTTATCGTTTAAACGAATGACTATGAAGAAAGTTATATGTCTCAATTTGCGTGAATAAATGACATCCATTTTTCTATTAAAAAAGTCTCGTGGTGCGAATATCACCACCATTCGCAGACAATGTGGCGTCGCGCTCGAGAAAACTTTCTGGAGAGGAAAAATCTCCATCTTTCCGGCAAACATGATGATAGCTGGCTGCTTGGAAGCAATAACAGTGGCAACAACGGGAACGTTACCAACGCGAAAACAGAGTTTGACTTCTTTCTTCCGCCATTGTTAGTCGTCATCGCATTCTCCAGGTGACAATGGAGAAGTTTCCGTTTCAGTAATTACCAGAAAAACAGCTCAGAAGTCGACGATAACAATGGCGAACCTTCGCTTGTTACTGAAACGGCAACAGCTTTCAGGTACCATATTTCCTAGGAAGATGTTCCTTCCTTGTATTAATGCATGGACGCCTTGCCTGCACACATTCATCCCTTGTGATGATAAGACATATCCAAACAAACTTACTGCAAAGTGTTTTCTGTTGACGGATTAACGGAGGAGACTGTTTCCGCGAGCTCTTTGATTTCTCAGGGTGTGTTGAGGAGGCAACCGAGCAAGGAGCGTCTTTGGCGCCGGTTGTATTGAAGTGGAGGTGCGCTTTCTTAAGGATTCAGCTTGAGTGAATAAATTTATGTGAGGGGATTAAGGAGTGAAATTTTGTATCTTGTTACTGCTCGACTCAGTCAATTAATGTGTATAACTCCGTATTAAAATGCACAGACTCGTTACAAGGATTTGTTAAATTTGAATAAGATTCGTGGAAGGTACGACATGACTGAGAGATTGTTCCCAGATATTATAATGAGGCTATGACTGGACCTTAATGAGAACATTGTACATGCAAATTGAATTCAATGCGAATTTAGGATATACCTCTCAGATCGTCGAAACACGATAATTTAACATACCCTCATATGAAAGACACGGATGGAAGGAGTTTAGTGATTAATCTACCCAAGAATCTTCTGTTCTTGGCTCTTAATGACTTGAAACAGCGCAATTTTGTTACCAGCTTTAAACTCCTTGAGGGGGTTGTCTGCGATCTCTAACGTTAGCTCACGGAAATGACGCCCCGTGGGATCCGAGTAAGTAGTTCTAACCCCCTAGCTGGCCCTGAGAAAGCCCCTAGCTAGCCTTGAGAAAGCCCTCGGTACACGGGTACACGCCGCACACACTGGGACAGCTCTCTGTCGACATCGATGGGGTGACGTGAGCCTAGCTCTGCCAAGGTGGTAGTTGTGACGTGTATCAGGAGCCAACCCTTTTCGGGTAGTGTACATTGAACCAGTATCAGTAGGCCGCTTTACCCCTAACGAGCGCTAATCGAATAGGACAAGATCTGGTACCTTTGGCTTGGACTTGGTTATTTAATCGATTGAATCTTCGGTGGATCACAAAAGGGTTTTCAGTTGGTTGTTCCTGCTGCTTAAGACGACGTTCAAACCATGCCTCGTTGAATGAACATGAAGCTAGTAAAATACTATTCATCTTTCAGGGATGAGTATTATCTTCAGATAAAAGTTGCCCCAATAAGGAACCCCTCTTCCCCCTTCATCAACAAAATTTTCATGGCCAACCTGAAGTAAAATAAACTTCAGCGTATCGGATGCCAAGACTTTGGCGGAGATATCGGGACAATATTTGGACTGTTATCAAGGAAAATGATGTGGAATAAATGCAAGACTTCCTCAATAAAATGTACTCTCGTACCGAGTTCACCCTGAAGATGAAAAATGAAAGTCAATTACCAATCTTGAACCTGTTGTTGAAGGGGTAGGTAGGTATTGGTAGTCGCTCACAGGAGCCCAATTAGCGCTGTAGTGCGCCGATTTGATGCCACAAACTCCTAAGATCGTGACTGGTGTTATGAGAGCAGGGAGGAGAGTCCAGCTCAGATCTTCATAGCCAGTCTGTAGCATTCACGAAGGAAATCAGCTCTCCCACCCCGTAACTAGAAATCTCTCTCAGGTCCCAAAAGAATGCTTTACCCAGTGTCCGTAGCCTGACTCTAGCTAGATCTAGGCGCAAAGGAAGCGCATGAGAGTTTGCCCCAATTCTCCGCTGCTTCGGCATGCGAATTGTAGGGTATGTCGAGCCTGACGGCATAGTCCCTACGGGCCAGTGCCCCGTACAGACCGCCGTAATTTTATATGCGTTTGCACGCGCTTGGCACAGGAGCTCTCGTGATCGGGTTTTGTTATAATCGGGCCAAATCCTGCTTGATTTGGCACAGGTGGTAAGCTTTCGCTACCTGAAGTCCGTGGCTACTATGTAGTACGAGTAGACTCCGCTCTTGACACACTATATAATATACCTTTTCCAGTGCCTCCAGGCACCCTCCGTTCATACTAAGTAGAATAGGTTGTTTGTTTGTCTGGGGTTCCTCCGTCTTCATAACTACCCAGTCGTCCATAGGAATCCTGGGGTTTCGAAGGCGCAGGGATTGGATGAGCTTGTCCTTATCCATGCGGATCTTCAGCAACCAGATGCGAGCGGGAATTTCGCTGTAGAGGGTGACTTTGAGTTTTACGCCCTCACAGGCGTCGCTGGCCTGGCCTCAACACTGGTATACACCTTCGTTTGCGTAAATGGCTACTGGCCACATCGCTGAAGAGTTTCGTAGTTCGCGGCTCGTCGGCTGGCTTTTGCTGCTTACTCTGCTCCGCTTATGTTTTTATTCGGCCTCGTCTTGAGATCGATTGCGTTTGAGAGCGACGGGCCTTCTCTTCGTCTGCCTGGTGTTTAGCAAGGTCTTTTCATCCCGCTCGTCGACAGTACCGGCCTCCTCATTCTTAGCAATCTCGCTGAGAATATGCCTGGCGTTTTGGTACTGGCTCTGGCAGGAGCAAGTGCTCTCGACGGCTACTGCTTCCTGACTGGATGCCAGCAGCTCGTCCTCCGATGATACGCCTGGCATCACCACCTTTTCCTCTCTCGTTGGTTTATTTGTTTTTTGATAATTAAGTCCATATATTGGCCCCATGAGTGAAAGGGAGAGATTGATAAGCAGTTTGCAACAGTGAGGGGGCCAGTCAGAGAGGGGACTTACAGGTTGATCCCTTCCATCGGGGAGTGACTGGGGAGAACGTATCGGAAAATTTGTCCGAAAAATGGTAGCTTGTCAGGAGGATTGGGATGCGAACAACTCCATGATCGCAGCAATCCAAGATTAGCTACGAAAGCAGAAGAATTGAAGAAGGTGCGGTTATGAATCCAGCGAATAGATGCAAAGAGAACTAGCTAAAGGAAACTAACTCCGCCCCTTGGTGTAATAACTAAAGGTGGTTCCACGGAGTAAGGGGTGGCTTTAGCGGGTGAAAATTCCACACTCTAGCGCGTGCAGGCTAGAGTCTTTTGAAGATTTTTACCTCCTAACAAAAAGACAGACAGACAGACATTGAACCGATTTGAATAAGGTTTTTTTTTACTAGCAAAACCTTAAATATCGATACATTAACAGGGAACGAAGAAGGGTTGATTGCATTTGGGGGCAGCACGGGAACGCGTGGCTCACTGCAGCGCACAAAAAGGGAGACAGCTGAGGCTAAAACACCCCGGGTTACATCGGGGCGCTCAAATAAAGAGGAAACCTTGCAAAACCGGCTGCCGGTACAGGGAGGACAAATCCACTACCCTGCAGTGTTTCCGTCCCGGAAAAAACCAGACAAAATCGCAATGAGCAATCGGATTTAGACACGAGCCAAGTGGAATTGCAATCGACAGGAAAGGCTCAGCAGGAAGTGTGCAAAAGTGGTGATGTATATGCGATTGGCGACGTTCCTCCAGAAGAATGTCAGCATATGTGTTCTTGTACAGGCGACCATGGGTAGGAGCGGAAGACGCGCGAAAAGCAGCAAAAGCTGAACTTCCCGCTGTGAAGACTATAAGGGCCAAACGGATCGGAAGCAGTCCACAGCAAAGCCAACTGGGGAAAAAGAGGAAAAAGAACGACGCCTCTAAGGCAAACTTAATTTCTAAGGCCCAAAAAAAATCAGGCAAAGAAGGACAAAAAGCAAACAATACGCTATGCACCTGTTCGTCTACAAGGAAGAAAGCTGTGAATAATAAATCACTAAGCGAAAAGACGAAGAAGCCATGAAGGACTAGCCCGTCGGCTTAATAGGCCGACGGATGCCAAGACATTTGCGGAAGTTCTTAGGTAGGTTTAGGTAGCGTTGCAGTTCGTAAATTCGAAACTCTTCTTCCCGGAGACAACAAACCTTCTATGTACTGGTGGACGGCAAAAATTGCCGACATACGAAAAGATTGTCGTAAGTTCCACCGCTTGGCACAACTTGTTCACGCCCACGGGGAGTCATGCTCCAGAAAGGCTGAGTACAGATCAACTAAAGTGAGACTCCACAGCCCAATAAACAAAAGCAAAGCTCGCAGTTGGCAGAACCTTATCAACGAGGTAAATGAGGAACAGTGGGGACTCGGTTATATAGTTGTCACTCCAATATCGAAGTTCTACGGAAACCCTGCTGGCGTTAACACCAACCAAATGAACCGCATTGTACGGGCATTAGTCCCCAGACATCCCGTACGGCCAAAAGCGTAAAAGCTCGAGCAGTTCCTACCATGAAACATAAGAAGGCGCCAGGTGCAGATGGTATTCCGGTGGAAATTTATGAACTTGTATTCCGCCAACGGGCAGACTAGCTGCTTGGGACATTTAACGCTTGGCTGAAGGAAGGCAGATTTCCTTGACGCTGGGAGCAACGCTGTCTGTTTTGCTCTATGGCACGGAGGGGGGTGCATCGTAAGGGCCTTTCTCAAGTTCAGAGTGGCGTCTGCTTATCGCATTGTTTCAGAACCGGTCATGACGGTGTCGACTGGAATTATCCGCGTTTCCCTCCTTTCCAAATAACGTAATTTCATCGAAAGCCGCAAGAGCGAAGGTGTAAGAAAGGTGGTTGCCCACCAAAAACGTCACCCACACTTACAGAGTGGCAAATCTCTTGGCAAAATGAGCCAAAAGGCAGACGGGCTGCGTAGTTCATCAGTACTTTAAATCCGTGGCTGTACCGAAAACATGGTGAGATTGACTACGTCCTTACCCAACTTGTAAGTGAACGTATAGGTTTTCAACCTTACCTGCACAGGATTCAGGTTCGTGTTTTCTGCAATGTAGTGTTCGACGGCGCGGAATACGCCGTTTTCTTTTATGAAAGGCTTTCGTTGGCAACTTTATGAAATCACAGGGAGCTCTCTCCGGACAATATTGTCAGAGAGATGCTGAGGAACGCTAGCAGATGGAGTCGTGTTGCGCATTACGTTCGGGTTTTTCGCTAGTGAAAGGACCGAATGGCAAGGGGTTCCCAGAACTATCAATTCCCTTCGTCCTCTCCCCTGCCGTTGGTGGAAAGAATTCATTGATGTGAAAGTTCCCTAAGCCGGGAGAGTGGGAGAACTAGCCTAAAGTAATGTGTCAAACGTGTCGAGGGTTGTTCTCTGAAAGCACAGAGTTATTTAGTTCGTAGTCCGACGGCGAACCTTTGCGAGTCTATGTGTAAACGTAATAAAAAAAAAGATTTATCGGGTTGAATGTAGTTTCGAATATGGCTGTAAATTTCGTCCCGTCACAATCCAAGGTTGGCGATCGGGTTCATTCCCCGTGAAGAGGTTTTTAGATTGTTGCGCAATCAACTTCAGCCTCAGTTAATCCGCCAAGCACGTGAGTTGACGGTCACCCATTAAGCAACATTTCGTGTTGTATCTGGTCCCCCTACGAGGAGTGGTAAGTAGTAGTATAAACCGAAGCGGTTAATAGCTAGATATTCACATCACCCCGTAGACAGAGAAATCAATTTCGCGGACTAACTAAAATCGGCTTCCAGAAGGTTTTCTTTCACCTCGATAACTAACTGCAGATAATATGTAAATATCAAGCAATATTAGCAAAAAATTTCGGATCAGAATGAGGATTTTCATGGGCAGCTTCCAGTATACATGGAGTTAGTATATGGGTCTCTTAGATATCTGCATATTTTTAACATATTCATTTAATTTCTTTCATAAAAGTACTGTCCATTTTACAACTTTAGCCATTTATCTTCTTCCCCCTTAAAACAGATTCTACCTGTTGCTCCAAGCTGCTGTCTAGGTACTTCACTCAGGAATAGAAATCACCACAATTTACGTTTGCTCCTTTTTACTGCATAAACTTAAGGAACATCTAGATTTGATTCAAACCCACCTCGACTAACTTGAACAATTCCATCTATGCAAGTGGAGAAAGCACAACCTTAGACTTTCCCAGCCATCTATTTTCCCCACTGACGCCTTCACTTCATACATTACCCTGAAAAAATCCATTAAGCAACAAGATCTCAGATTTAAAGTTTGGAGAAATGTACGTTACGTTACTTGAGCAAAACTTTTCCACTTTATCTCTGACCTCAAGACAAGACAAGACAGACACCGCGGTTGGAGGAAGAGGCACCATTATCCCAGGCATCACCTGTTGATTCACTTAAATTCTATTTCGCTGGAATTTTCTCAAGCTCAAGATAAATTTTCTTAAAGTTCACTTTGCACGTTATGTAAGACACCCTCCAGCCCCTAACAAGACGCTGCGGAACTCGACGGAAGTTATTCCTCTTCTCCTGACAAGATGAAATAGTGGTTGCATGATGTATACTTTATCAGCTTCCAGGGACATATTATTCATTTTCTTAAGCATTCAAATCACTGCAAAGTTTGGGGATGTTACGAGCGAGATAATGTCTCGCCATCTAAATTCATTGTGATTTTGTGGTGTAATCTGGAAGAGTTGGTCCGGACGAGTTGAGAGATTTTCGTCGAGAACTGTTCATGTTAACTTGCAATGTGACATGGACGCGTATGCCAGCGAAGCTAGACGAATAATCCCTATTCCCTGACCAATCTGTGTTTATCTCTTTGGGGATGTCTCAGCTGGTGTGAATGTTGATATAGTGGTAACACTGCAATTACATTGGTGGAACATTCGGGATATGAGTTGAGGTCATGTTAACATGCCGTTTTAAGGGATTTAATTTAGCAAAATGACTGGTTGTTATGGAAATTGTCTCTTTGTTTCTATTATCATTCGCAGACATACAGGGAAGATTTCGATGTTCAAAAGCCAGAGGGAAGCATTATATCCTTGGAAATCAGAATCCTTGAACTTTTAGAATTATCTCAAACTACTAAGTCGACTTGAAATGGATCAACATAGAAAGTCATTAAGAAAACGACACGAAAAATTATCAATGTCGTTATCTTAGAACTGCAACGGGTTGGACTCAGTAGTCCTCCATTGGGTTGATTAAAGCTAATCCAGACTGAATTAGACAAATCAAAACAGTAGACAGAACAATTCTAGCCTTGTGGCTTCATAACGTTGGTTTTCCGTGTAGGGTTATCAGCCCTACCCAACCCCCAACCAGGAGGACCAGTTGGTACATTTTTTCCCGTTTTTAGGCACGGGTGACTCTTTGAGAAAAGCTCCCAGCGGTCCCCACTTGGAAGTGGCGATACGGTTTGTTAGTAGAGCCGTTGGTTTGGCCCAGCGGGCGTTTCCCAGGTTTTATGCTCCATCGTGGGTACCAATCCACGTTTCGCCCTGGGACCTCTACCCTTTGACCACCAGGGCAGACTTAAGTCTTCTTTATTGGTGGTAAGAAAGCGGGGAGTAACGGGGATTAGCCCGCATGAGGAGAATGCTCCCAAAAAACCTAAAGCTGAACCCAAGAGGGAAGAAAACCCGGGTAGGTAAGGGGTGAAGGCAGAAATCGCTAGTGTGGAAAAAGGGTATTGGACTGAACATACTGCCAGAAGCCTTTTCCAAACAAATCCTTACTCGTGAGGAGCAGTAAACTATCGAAGACCTTGCCGTCAGGCAGATGTGCAAGGGATGGACTGTGAAACTTGTGTTCACCGGGATACATTTTTGACCAGATCAGGTAGTAAAGGACTGCGCTACGGAATACATTGCAGAGTGGCTTAGGACCATAGTTCCCAAATTGCTAGTCTGGGGAGAAGCAGAACTTTCAAGATGCGCTGATGATGATATACTAGGAGCGCATATGGTGACTGTGTTTCTTCTGAAAGCCGCAACAATAGAGAAGGAAGATCTCATGGGCCTCCTAATCGCTCAAAATGTGGACCCCCATGCGCGATTATGGAGAGTCTTCAGAAGCAATGTGGAGGGCAAAGGTAGACTCCTCATGGTAGATGACCGATCGCTCAAACGTCGAAGTTGCTATATCAGCTATCAATTTGGCAACATACCTGTGTACGTGCACGGGGAAACGACGAGGAAACTCAGTTCCCCCGAGGAGACATCGGGGGAAAACTTACCGATGTCCGCGAAGAAATTTCAAAGGCCATAGAGGTGGAAAAGACTGGATCAGTCAAGCAAGTCGACCTGTTGCCCAGTGAAGAGCAAAATCTAAACGAACTAGAATTTCTAGGGCTTAGGGTGGACATTGGCGTGCATGAAAACGCCATGTCGGAGGAGGAGGGTGATACTCTGACAGTGGGGAAGAGCTCGAAACAATAACGAAGCTAATGACCAGCACGAGAGGTATTCGTGGCAACGGGCTAGTTCCCAGGAGACGACATCCGTGCCCCAACGGTGCTAGTCGCAAAACTGTAAAGAACTGAAAGCTAAAGTTCTAAAGCGTAATCCCCTACTTCAGTGCCAACAGGCATACGGGACAGGACGATCAACAGAAACTGCTCTGTATTGCTGCCATAGAAACAAAATAAATAGCACGGTGCGCGTTTTTGGATATCGAAGGAGCATTCGATAGCATATCCCACACAGAGGTACAAGATGCTCTGATCCACAAGTGATTGGAAAACACTATGGCTGTCTGGATGGGCGAAATCTTAGAGAGTAGGCAAATGGAAGTAGCGACAGGTACAAATTCTATTCTCATGAATACTACTGAAGGTTGTCCACAGGGCGGGGTACTATCATCAATTATGTGGAGAATGCTAGTGGATGAACTCCTGGACGAGCCAATAAATACTGGAATACAAGTCCAGGGTTACGCGGACGACATTATTTTAATCTGCAGGGGCAAATATGAAGATACCCTGTATGACAGAATCCAACTGGATTAAGGCTTGCTAGTTCGTGATTCAGAAAGGGGAGGCTGCGTATCAATCCATACAAAACCACCATAGTACTATTCACCAGGAAGCGTAAGCTTGATCACCTCAGAGCCATAAGGTTACATGACATGGAGGTGAAACGAGAAACACAGGTCAAATGTTTGGAAGTTACGCTAGACCAAAAACTACTCTGAAAGACGCATGTCGGAAAGGATTGTCGGAAACACACGAGGGCTCTGATGACTTGCAGGCCCATAGCAGGAGAAAAAATGGGGTTGCAGCCCGAAGATACTACTTTAATCTGAGGTAATGTGAGCAGAAAGAACTAAACTCAGCACAGAGGCTAGGGAGTTATACAAACTCCAAAGGCTGCGTATGCATCAGTGGGGCAATGAGTACATGCCCGTCGGCATCCATGGGGGTCCTTCTGGGATTAACCCCTCCCCATCTGCGCATAGAAATGCAGGCAAGGAGGGCAATACTCTGAATGGTTTGGAGTATCAGTGAGCCAGGGACCTAAATCGAAGGAATAGTACAGCACATTTATTTCTTTAGCCAGAACGACAACAGGGATCATGCCTGCCACCACCAATACTGCCTCATCTGATGTGGTTCTAAAAGCAGTGCGAACCCTTAAAGCCATCAGCCGGTAAACCAAGTTCATATGCTTCCCTCTCTAAGAGCCTGCAAGCGCCTGTGCTCGCACAGGTGACGAGTAGAGCAGGATGGAGCGCATCACTCCGGCTAGCACCAACCTCCGGCAGCGTTTCGCCCCACCAATATTTGGCAACATTTTTGCAAGTGCCGTGGTGGCACTGGCTGTTTTTTGGCATGCATATTCTAGGTGTTCCCTAAAACTCAATTTAGTGTTAATTATTACCCCCAAGTATTTAACAGCCGGCTTTGATATGACCGCATGTCCACCGGCCTCCACTTTCACAGTGTTATTTTTCCTGCGGTTCGTTATTAAGACCGCTTCCGTTTTCGCGTCTGCCAAGGTCAGCCCAGCTCTTTTTGGCCTGACTGTTTTCGTCGCGTAGACCTCCACATCTTCTCGATGTTTTGCTGCAACAACCACAGCTAGGTCATTAGCAAAGCCGACAATCGTAGTCCCCTCTGGGACGGGAAGAGCAAGTACCCACATATATGATATTCCACAACCGGGGACCAAGTACCGACCCCTATGGTACCCCGGCTGTGACAATGTACTCTTTCGGGACCTCATCCGTCCCGTACCAGAGAGCCCTCTCTGAGAGGTAATTTTCCACCGAATTCGCTAAGTGTCCGGGGACACCTATGTCAGCCAACACCCCTTTAATTCTATTCCAGTTGGCCGAGTTGACTGAGTTTTTGACATCCAGCACCAACATGGCACAGCAACCACTAGAAATCAGCCTGGTTTACTACCATACTAATTGCGTCCGCCGTAAAGCGGGCATGTCGGAAACCAAACTGGCGTTCCAATAAATCATTGCTGACTTCGACGATGGGTAGGAGTCTGTTGTAGATGACTTTCTCCATCATCTTCCCCATTGTATCCAGCAGACAGGTAGGACGATACGATGCTGGATTTCCAGGTGGCTTGCTATGTTTCGGAAGCAACACCAACTTTTGCTTCTTCCACTGGGCGGGGAATATTCCTTCTTTTAGGCAAGCCTCGAAAGTGTTGGCGAAAAGGTCGGGCCTAGTCTTCACTGCCAGTTTCAAAGCTCGGTTGGGGATCTAAACCTGGAGCCTTGTTGTTACCGATCCTACCACATATTTCAAGCAGCTTCTCCGCAGTTACTGGAGGTATTATGCCCTCTTTAAGTTGGAGAACCATTTGCCATATTCCCCTATTTTTGTGATGAAGCAACAGAGTAGTAACAATCTTTTTCAGGAGGCGCGGACAGATCACCTCCACAACATTTTCATTACCACTCTGTAGGCCCCGCTCCAAGGGTTTACGTCGGCATGGTCACACAGCTGTTTGGAGGAGCAAAAAGAACTGCGAATGGCTTCTTTTAGGCCACACAATTGCCTGTGTGGATCCTCTCGACCGTCGCCACCGGGTTTTCTCTTGAGCCTCTGGCAAAGCCTCCTTTGCAATTTCGTGGTTCTACCTGTAGTTGGGTTGCCTAGTAGGGAGCAATCGCCTTCTGGGCATAGTAGCATCGCATGCTTCCATTAACCATCGGGTGATTTGGGTGGCTGTTTCTCTGGCCTCCTCCGGGTGCACCATTATTTCCTCGAATGCTTGCTTTCCACAAGCCCACAACGCTGCTTGGCTCGTTTGGTCTTTCACCCAAATGTTCCCCGGTTTGTGTTCCCCGTAGGCTTTCCTTAGCGTTTTCACCACTGACTCTTGTAGTCCGGCAAGATCGAACTGCTTCTCCAAAGCTTCGCGAACCTGCCCCTTTCGACGTGATTTCATATGTATCCTTGCATATTATAGTGATCTCCGGCCTGCTAGCCCTTACGTCGACTTCCTGTCCTAACGACTTTTCGATTTGGCTCAAGAATTTGTCCGCGGTCACATCCTTGGATTTCTTAAGCTCCAACATAAAGTCTCCCTTCTGGGACCGTCTAAAGTGGCTGACATTGTTTCCCAAGTTGGTGAGCTATGGGTCTACCTTCACCCTTCTGAGAATGTCGGCGTACGACCCTTCGCCTCGTTCGGAAATGATAATCACCTCCGGTCTTATCTTCCTCCGATCAATTCTTTTCCTCGGTTCCACTTTCCTTCAAGCTTCCGCATGTGTCTTTGAAAGTCCGGTCCCTTTTCTCGAGGTCGCCGCTGCAATAGTTTCACTGGCAGCTTCATTCGTAATTCTTATGAACTCTGTTGAGTCTTTTTTCGGGGTTTGCTGGCCTGTTGAGTCGTTCAGTTTTTCGCGGAGCCTCTCCCCCGGTTTCTCTCTTTTTGAATTTTGAACAGGAGTTATTTGAATGGCCTGGTTCATTTTTTCAATCGACGGCTTTCGAACTCGTTCGTCCTGGGCCTTACCGTACGCGAAACAGATGTCTCTTATAATGCCCCTTATATTCTTGTGAATGTTCCTGCGCGCCTTTATGAATTCACTCAGTTCCATAATTTTTTTTACCCAGGGCAGTAAAGGCAGCTTCAGACTGATCGTTGTCTAAAGCACCGCTCGGGTAATTCGGCGTCAAGGATTCCTCCTCGTCGAAGGCTTCCACTATACACTTCCCACTGGGGGTAGCGATCGCGGGGGCTCGTGCCCGTGTGGGAGGGGATCTGCGAAGAGTCGAACTCCTTCTGAACGGGTCCGTCAATGGAGCCAGTTCCAGTCCCTCCCATACGCTTGCAACATTAGATGCCACAGTAGCCAAGGTTCCCACTACTAAGGCACTGCGGTCGTTGGATATCGATGGCCTGGAGTCCACTTACCCACTCCTGCTGGTACTGGGTTTCCGTAGCCCTGCACCGTAACTTTATTCTCCTTTTGTTCCTCCATGTATGGTTTCATTTCTGGGTATCCGCCCCATATAATAATAATAATCGTTGGCACAACAATCCGTGTTGGATCGGGGCCTTGAAGTGTGTTAGAGCACTTCATTCAAGACCGTAACGGTACACTACAGTACACTGTAGGAGGCAATGTGGTCAGCGTTAGGCTCGCCGGAGATTATTACCCTGATTTGACACAGGTACTCATTCACAGCTGAGTCGACTGGTATCCGACGTCAAATCACGATACAAATCCCACTGCCGCCAGCGAGATTTGAACCGCCCCATAGCTAATTTTTATCCACGATTGAGCGTTTACTTCCCACCTACCCGGCCTGCAGAGTATACCCAAACACGCACATCTCCGGATGCGTGCATGTGCATGCCCATGACACATTCGCCGAGCATTCCCTTATGCGCACGAAGCGACGCACCTAATGAGAGATTTGACAACTCCACACACATATGTAAATATATATATATAAATCTCCAAACGAACTACAGGGAGCGGAACATTGCTATTCTGACTGACAGCCAAGCAGCGATCAAGGCACTTAGGTTCAACCAGGTGAACTCTAAACTGGTATGGGAATGCGTTGAGAAACTGAATACGCTGGGTTTCAGGCCATGTTGGGTTGGAAGGCAATGAGGTAGCGGACGAGCTGGCCAAGAAGGGAGTAAGGACACCTTTACACGGGCCAGAACCCTTCTTCTCCCCTTAACAAAATAATAATAAAAACTTTGATATTAATTGGCCCTGGTAATAGGAAATGTAACAAATTTGAATAAAAAAATCGGGTTATAATAGCTCTCAGTACGTTAAATGTTAAAGGAACAATCATCCCCAATTTAGTAACAAATGAAAGATGACCAAATTTAGACAGCAACAACAGAGGACAAAAGGGCCAATTAATGATGTGTTTATCGTACTTTATTTTTTACATCTTAATACGCATTGATTGACCCTCATTACGAATCATCTTTGGGCGAAAGTTCTGCTCCCAAGAATTGAATGGAACCCACAAATCACTGCTGGCCTTCCTCTGTGAATGAATCAAGTCGATAATTCAATTAATGTAGGCGAAGTGCTTTCATCGAGAATTCTTTGCTTTCCTAGGCGGACTGACTCCTCTACTCAGAGTCAATTAACTCTTTATTAAAACAGAATTAAGTTTATTGTTTTTACGACAAAATGATTGACTGTCTATTGGCTCTCCATTTATAGTAAGAAATTATTATTGAGGGGTATAGATTTTCAAAAGATACACTCAGACATCCCAACTAGTCCTTCTCTTTTAATTTTCCTTTGGAACCTGCATTCTGTGCACCCCACCCCGACTATTTGAAAAGTTTTCAATAATCTTAAATTCACTTACTTAAGCTCTCACCCGCAGGCTCCTTTCCTAGATAATTATCCGTCCGTATTTACTTTTCATCCAATATTGCATTAGTTCATGTAGAAGCATTATTTGCTATTCCTTTTCATGCCAACATGTCTGCAAGGATATACGTATGGACTTTGCGCAACTTTCCTCCATTGCATGTCCTTTATTAGGGTACTCTCTTTGTAATTTCAGGAATTCAACATTCTGCTCGAGGCGTATAAAAGTTTTGTGGAAAACTGGAATGACCTTCTGCCCCCCATAATGTTATGATCCTGGACGAAATATGAAGAAATGATGACACATTTCTTTCTCCGGAGGATGAAGATTCTATTGCGTACGAAAACGGGGATGTGGTCCCCCTTATTCTTTCTGCCGAACTCTTAGGGTTATTATGCCATTGGGGATAGGAAACGGTTAAGTACAATAAATGTCTAGTAATGGATTTCCTGTTATATATTTTTTTCTATTTATATCACGAACGCAGCACGGAGGGCGGCGTTGTATATCCTGAACGTCAAGAATATAAGAATTTATGTAATTTTTTAATGTTGGCCGACACAGAGAGCGGTAGCGTTTCATAGACTCCAGAAAAATTGAAAAAGTTTGAATAGAATTTTGTGCAAACAAAAGAATAATCCAAACGGTTTTGTTGGTTTAAAGACGATAAATTTAATGAATATTAATGACTTTGTTATGCCCGCAGGTTCGTGGTTCTATATGACCAACAAAAGTCCTAACAGGTTTTTCATATGTTGTACAAAGGAAAAGTTTAGTCTCGGAAAAATGCAAAATAATTTGATTTACTCGAAGAGGACGCAATTTCAATTTGAATGAAATGTAAAATTTATACGAATCTGAGAACCATTCTCCAGAGACGGAGAATGCGCAGACTCTCCATTGAAGAAAACCTTACCAAGGTATCTTCGTCCGAGGTCTGAGTAGGCCGGGCAGTTGCATACGAAGTGCAGGGCCACCTCTTCTTCCTCCTCACATTGACTGCATATGGCCAAGATCACCACTCCGATTTTCTCCACGTGGTAATTTAAGCGGCAGTGTCCGGCTAAAAGCCTTACTAAGGTTTTCAAATCCCGCGTCTTAAGGGAGAAGAAAAAATGCAGTTCAAACGTCCCTGGGTTCCTTCCCAACGATTTTCGCCTGCCGGCAGAAGTTCAGATTTTTCCAATCGGCTGCGTGAATCCTTGCCATTTCGCAGTTCAGAGTAGACTTGACAGTAGACGGCTGTATGCCAAAAGCTGAATCTAACTCCAACATTGTGTATTCAGAACGTTGGCGAACCAGCCTGTTAGTTACCTTATTACCAGCGATGTTTGAGTGCTCTGGCACCTAAATCAGGAGTGTTTCATTTATTCAGCCAAGTTTCAGCAACAAATGGTGACAACTGCACAAACCGACTCGCTACATTTTTGGCGTTTAGTGCTGATAATGCTGCCCTACTGCCAGAACAGATTCGAATGATGCGACCCCTCCATTTCGGTCGCAAACATTCTTCTGCTGCCGATAAAATGGCATATATCTCCGCCTGCAATATGGTCGTCATTTTTCCGAGGGATCGAGCCAGGTCCATAATCAGATTTCCGGAGAACACCCCTGCGCCCAATCCGTTTTCTATAACTGACCCACCGGTGAAAATTATGAAGTCTGCAATCCCAAAAAATTCGTGGCCATTTGTCGATCATTCTACTCTTTTGGTGATTACTACCGAGTATGTCTTTTCGAAGACGAATCTGGAAACAATTTGATCAGCGGGCATCAGAGCCACCTGATGTTTGCTAAGAAATTTCCAGATGGACACGACCGTATGACTGGCCTATTTTCCACGCGTCAATAGTATCAATCCTATATGCGTCGTGAGCTGCTGTCCGTTTTACCTCCAATTGGTCGGCGTGCTCCAGTAATACTTAGGCAACGGAGTCTTTGAATCTGGGTCAGCAGCTTTCTGCTGTTAGCAAAATTCAGTTTCTATGCAAATGGGTTTCATTATGGACATCCAAAGAATCCGTTTTGTTAAAAGTCCCCAGGTCTTAACTATCGCAGTCCTAAAGCACCAGAGCAATCTGCAGGAGAATACGGAACTGTTTGTACCAGCTGGATTTCCGCCCCTGCTAGGTTGGATAGCGTGCAGCTGCCCCACTTGACGTTCCTAGTGAACAAAACTAGTCCTGTCTTCCTAGCGTTCCCTATGAGTCCATTATGGAGGGGTAACATACTTTGCACGTAAACTTGCCGATAATTAATACGGCTAGGTCATCCCTGAACGCTTGTGCGAAGATTTTTGTGCCCTCCAGGAGCTATGGTAATCATTATAGAGGGGAGGAACTCTTCCCCGTGGACAACCCCTAAAACACCCTGCCTCAATAGACTTCTGTCCGATAATGTGTGGATATATCTCCACTGTAGCATGTGAAGGATCCAGCTTTCATGCTGTCTTGCCGCGTTACAAACCGCATAATGAGGCATAATTGAAGACGCCTTAGATGTCCATAAATGCGCCTAAGCGGTATCCTTCAAATTGCCTTCTCAATTTTTGGCGTTAGTTCATGGAGTGCTGTCTCCTGCTCGATTTGCCTTTCTGGTAGGCATGTTGTTTAGAATGAAGTGGCCACTTAGGTATATATGTTTCCCTTATGAACCGATCTACTAGTCTCTCTAGTCCTTTTAACAGAAAGGAAGTTAAACTGATCGGTCGGAAACTTTTTGCGTCTATGTGGATTGGTTTCCCTGGTTTGGGAAATGTTCATCACGCCAGCTGGTTGGAATATAAATGTGTGCTAGGTGTGCTTCCCACTATTAATAGAGCAGGAAAAATGGCATCCGGACCTGCAGACTTGTATCTATGGAACGAGTTAAATACCCACTTCACTCATTCCCGTGAAACTCCTTTGCGTGCCAGAGTCCAATCTTCCGGTTGATGGCTATATGATGAGAATTTGATCATTGTGGTATCGCCATCACATAGGTCGTTAACCAAGACAGCTTGGAGATATTTTGAAACCATGATACAAGAGCGGAGTCTATCACTTCCATTGGCATACAGCAAGTCAGCATGTCGGAAGTTTAAGCCTCAATTTCCCCACCAACAAACCCATGGTTCTTGTATGAGGTATATGCATGATTTGCGGCTATTGATCCGACGACTGATAAATGCAGTCGCCGCTTTGCAATGCTGAAAATTTATCTGAGAGATGCCACCTATGCTTCAGATAAAGAGACCGTGGGCTGCACGTCTGCTTCGATGGTTTTAAGAGCCGACACCTGTGATGTGACGGTCCCAAATCTGTAGTAGAGAAAGTTCTCGGCATATCGACTCTTCCTCCTGCTTTGCTCCCTAGTAGGTGTTAAGGTTATTCTGGACTCTAGCGTTGTTTCAGGACCCCAGCACTATAACGCTTCTCCTCTGGAAGCCAGAGAAGGCACTTTCTAAGCGATAGTAGCTCGAAAACCCTCTTCAGGGTCAGTCGTGCACCTTTCCACACATAGCAGTACTGTCTAAGTCACTCGCTCGTGCTTTCGTCGGCAAAGTAACATTTTACGATACCGACTCAAAGCGTAGGGTAATCCCTTGCAAGTATGCAGTCCTTACAGCTAGGAGGAGTTTCCTCCTAAGCTGCTCACACCGTTCTGTATCGTAGCCGAAAGAATTGGTATTGTCATACAAAATCCATCCATCGACTTCGATAGCCTTGGCTGCAAATGAAGACTTAGCCTGTGCCAGCCAAGCCTTCTTTACAGCCATTGAACCGAAGAGTTGGGATCGTCAGAATACCACTGCCGCTTTAGTTTGCCCCAGGCAATCCTTCTACTTCAATATTGGCACAACCCGGGGGTTGTGTTTTCCCTGAAGGCAGTTTGCCCCGAGGCAGTTTGCCCAAACTTTTTTATCAGGAGGCACTGTTTTGTCCGAAGTCTCTTTGCTGCCCAAAGGCAGAGGCTTACCCGTTGGGAAAACGAAATGCTGACAGAAGGTGACTGCTTTGACTTGTCCGTTAAGAACTCCCACTTGAATAAGTGGTGAGTCTGAGTATAGACTCCGATTCTCCATCAAAGAGCTCAGGGTTGAATCTTCATGATCAAAGTGCTGTTGATTTCTTTCAATTTTTAAGTTTTTAGTTAGTTCATAGTTGACTGCCATGGCCTTTGTTTTACCCGGAAAATAAGCAAATCTCGGCAGAGCCCTTTTTTGCCGAGACAGGGCTAGTTGAAACTGAGTACTCACAGTTCACCGTTCACGGTCACATTCTAGCCCCTATGACCATTCAGCCCTCGGCACGGTAGTCACGCCTTGGCTTTGTGTTTTGATTACCACTTAACTTCAATTGTCACCTCTAGTTTCTCGGAGGATCCTCTTTACTGAGTTCCGCCTCCACGACAAGGTAAGTAATCGTCGTTAAAACAAAGAATAAACTCCGCCATAGCCGATCCTAAGCTCGTTTATGAAAAGAGGAGGAATAGGTGGCTTCAGCTTGGCCATGGTAGCGTCTCAGGGGATAAGTGTAGAAAGTACAGGAACTTTGTAGTATTACCGAGTACTTACTGAGGCAGCTATCATCACACCTGGCAGTTAAGTATAAAATGCAAATCCATTGAAGGTGAAGGTTCGTTCCAGATAGCTAGCGGAATCGTCTGACTTGGCGACAGGGTTGGGCTCTCGTGATGGACAGCACGACGTTGAAAGCACTAACCGTGGGGCGTTTCGAAGTCTAAGCCTACTGCAACTATTTCGACACAATCTGACAATCTGACAATCACGGAGAAAGTAGACTGAGAAAATTAACTTCTGTATCATCCACTCCCACTACGCCATAACAACGGCGAGGGCAGGTACAACACCTTACCGCCTTTTGTTGCACCAAGGATTCGTCGAATGCTTCCTGCAATACACGTGCGTGAAGGATATCCACAATGGTCATTTCAGACAGCCTGGTTTCTACATTTTGCCATACCTTCGAAAAGAATTGCTATTGAGAGCACTATTAAGCGTCCTTTCAAAGGGAGTAGTTCACTTTCGGTAACTATGCTAAACATGCTCCTTTTGCTAGCGTGATCAACTTCAATTTGAAATCGGATATACTTATGTTAGTTGCAGCGAAATATGTATTCTACTGGTCATCAGAAGTTTGATGCTATATTCACTAAAAAATACCTAGTATTTCGCTTTTCCCTGGACACCGATCATGCCACTCTCTCTCTCTATTTTAGACATTTTGGCTTAGAATGTGGATGGCCCTCTGTTATTGACTCTTCAAAAGCAACTTACTTCGGTTCCTTCCGTGATCTTCAGTGGTTGTTTCACATGTTAAAATGTAAATGTATTCATTACTCGTTTAACGCCGGTATGTGGAAATGGATCCAAGTGGCCCGGACACAGTGAACCTGCAAAGACTCCAAACCAGAAAAGAGCACTGCGAAAGAAGATGAAACATCTTGCAAAAAAGGACATGGACGTGGCTGTACCACTAGGTGCGGTAAGGTCCAAAGAAATCGGACGCAAGGTAGCAGAATCTCCGGCGGAAGGTGGGGTTAAACTGGAGACCCCAGTGAGGTCTACACTGGATGCACCAGACTCTTCTGTCAGCGGGAGTGCGCGCAAGAAGCGTACACATCTGGTGTGGCCAACACTTTATTGTGTTCTGCACCAGGGCTTACATCCACGCGCCGCGCGGGATTAGGACCGGTATACTGGGAGGTGATCAAATCAGCGAGAGAGATCTCAATGAAGCTGGTCCCTCACATAAAAATACGGACACAAAGGCGGAAAGGAAGAGGACGTATGTGCAAGCTGCAACAGGGATGGCAAAATGTCGGAGGGGCAATTTACCATCCTCCGGGAATCCCTGTGGAAAAAAATACTGGAGCCTGGAACGAAGCCACGATTTAACAATCAAGGTGTTCGCGATGTTCGCGATGGGCTCCTCCATTTTGAGTGTACTGACGAGGCTGCCTTAAAGTGGCTTCAGCAGGAATCCCGGCTTTGAGTTTCGGCGCTCGGCTCAATTTCACTTTTGTGAACACTGAGCTACGCAGGAGAGAACATGTCGGAGGTTGGTTACCGGGCCTTAGAAGGAAGGCAGAGGACATCAACTGCATACTGGGTGAACAGAACAGAAAGTTCATCAATGTTAGGAAGGACAAATCTACAAACATGGAGAGTTTTAACTTGGTATTCGAAATGAACCAAAATGTGTTGCTAAATAGACATACATCGGTTTGGTAGAAGATATCAAGTTACTCTGAAGCGTAGAGAGAACTGGGAAGTACCAGAGGAATGCGTGTCGGGATATACAGAAGTCTTCTACACCGATGGCTCAAAAACAGAACAGGTTTCTAGAGCCGGAGTCTATCCCTCGAATGAAAACGAGAAGGGGCTTTTGCTTTGGGACAGTATGCAACAGTTTTTCAAGGCGAAGTTTATGCGATCCGAAGGGCGGCAAACTGGGTGATTGACGAGCGGTTGAAGGGCAGGCGCATCGCAATCTGCAGTGGTAGCCAAGCTGCATTGAGGGCGTTGAGTAGTACTTTGATCACCTCGAAAATAGCTCAGGGATGCAGAAACTGTTTGAACTCTATCTCTACATTAATACGGAGGAACTACTCTGGGTACCTGGTCACTTTTGCGTAGAGGTAAATGGAATCTCGAATGCTTTAGCGAAGGAGGGATGAATCTTCCCTATGTCGGGACCAGAACCAGCAATTGGAGTACCAGTAGCATTGGTTAAGTCTGTCTTCAAAAACTGAGAACAAGCTTCCCACAATGAGAGGTGACAGACCCTAAATGCTTCTATACACACCAAACTTTTCCTACCAGAACCGAACACGCGTACCGCAAAGTTTATCCTGTCGAAAAGCAAGAGGACTTGCAGGTATATTGCGGGCATTCTGACAGGCCAATATTCACTATCTGGGCATATGTTCAGAATAGGAATTATTCAAGATGATACGTGTCCCTCATGTAATGAGGAAGCGGAATCCACTGAGCATTTCCTATGTGAATGCCCCGCCTATGGACGCATCAGGCATCAAAATGTTGGTGCCGATGTTCTCCAATTGCGACGGGTAGCATCACATCCACTAACGGAAATCCTGCGATACGTTAACGAATCCAGAATATTCCGTTAGATGGGGGTGGTGAGTACAATGGACCCACACGGCCTGAGTGCTCAAAAGCTGAAACTTCTCCCCCACCATACACATACAAATGCATTCACAAAAGTCAAGTTTATCAATTTGTAAATTTTAATTCGGCCGATCCTGTGTTTCAGCAGTGAGGCATGAGCAATGCAGTGTCTTCTAAATATTTCTAAGCTGATCAGATTTGACGGACTTAAGAAAATTTTGATTTTTTTTTATAAATATATTATTGGATTAAGGAGAAGTGGGAGTAGTCATTATTGGAACTTTTCAGCGATTTACACATCCCTTACTAGTTTTTCGACCCAAACGCTACTAAACGTCAACATTTGAAATCACCTCCCTTCCCTTCAGTTTCCTCTAAACGTCGAAAGAACTACAATCATTCCAGCGGTTTAATTAGATACCCAAATCATCTCGAACGAATCCTTTTTGCGGTTTTCTTAGTAGATACGATAGTCCGGTCCAAAACTTCCGGGACAACTTTCTAACCGTATATATACGGAATCAAGAAACTTAATTCTTACCACCTGCGTCACATCATCTAGTCCTTATTTTTCCAGCAGCATCTTCTTTCAATAGTGTCCAGAGTCCTTTATGCCTTGAAAGTAAACGAAAAACTTCTGCATTCCGCTTTGAAAATGTTGCATTCTCCATTCATTTCCAACATGACTCACCCTTACCAGGGGGTGTGTGTGGTTAATAGGTTAAAAGTTTATTGCAGTTTCATTTAACCTGCGTCCACTATCTCCTTAACTTTTTCCCTCCACTTTGTACGGGTGCACAAGCCAATATTCTTGCAGTCAATGGAAATGAAAGAACTATTCTGGAAACTATTTGGTTTTTGTGGGAAATTGCCTTTTCCGTAAAGCTTTCATCGCAGATATTGACCATTTTACCGGTTGTTTTGTTGAAGAGAGTTTTCGTCTGAGGCTTCCCTGCATGCCTGTGAGTAGGCACGTGGAAACATTGCCAACTGCTAATTGCAAGTGTTTCGGAAAATTTATATTGCAATAGTTCATAATGGCAAGATTTGTAGGGATCTGGAGGTCACGGGAGGATTTTCGTGGAATGTGGTCCTCGTGAAAGAGGAATAATATGTTTCCTATTTGGAAAGTTTTTTAATTTAAGCGTTCCATGTAGTATAAACTTATCAGGAAATTCCGACAATTAAATTACGAATTGAATTGTAAACTATCTACATTGCCCAAAAATGAATGCGGAAGTTTGAAAAATGAACTCAAGTCGAGATACTGTTCATAGATCGGAGATAACAATAAGTTTTTCACTTTAAATTATTCAAATCTACCCAACCCGACTCTCCTGTACACTGTGAAATGCGGAAAAAGTTTTTCAATCAACCCCAGACCCGGAATCTGCTGCAGTGTTTATAGTGAAAGTGCTATTGCCCGGTGGCCACCCGATGTGATTATGGTCACAGAAAGGGTGTTCATAGGATGCACTTGTACCCTGTGTCGTATAATAGCTAAGTAGTGTCTGTTGCAACCTTATGGACATTGTCTAGACAGTTTAGTATTTTTTCATAAACGGAGAAAGTTAATATGCAACTTTTTCCCGGTTGTAGTGTTGTATAATTACCGGGATGACAAATGAATTGTTGAGCTTGTTCTGAGTGCATGCATGCAGGGTAGAAGAAAGTTTCCTGAATGAATGCGGAAATTTGGTCCCTGTTGAGGAAAAGTTCAGATGATAAATGTTCATTTGAGCTTTGTATGTATAAAGGATATTCTTTTTTGCAGTCCGTTGGAATTATATAGTGGAGATAGTCTACTTGAATGACAATGAAGCCCCAGCTGTTTCGCTAGTTCTTAGGGAAAGGAGCGAATTTAAATACCAATAGACCAGATAAGAGAATGGGAACTTTTTCACTCCATTAGTCAAGAATATATCATCATCATCATTATCAACGGCGCAACAACCGGTATTCGGTCTAGGCCTGCCTTAATAAGGAATTCCAGACATCCCGTTTTGCGCCGAGGTCCACCAATTCGATATCGCTAAAAGCTGTTTGGCGTCCTGGCTTACGCCCTCGCTCCATCTTAGGCAAGGTCTACCTCGTCTTCTATCAAGAGTGTGGTCAACAGCTCTACTACCAAACCCTATCTCCACCTCCACGTGGTGACCGCTGGGAGCTCTTTCTTAACGAAAAGCTGCAGACGGAGAAGGATGAAGGCGAGCTTCCCGCGCCTAAAAATGGGACAAATTGTACCAACTGGTCCTCCAGGTTGGGGGTTGGGTAGGGCTGACAACCCTACACGGAAAATAACTTGTTACGAAGCCACAACAGGAGCCTCGGACTAGACGGATTATACAACGACGAACCCAGCAAAAATATATAGACAAATATTATTAGATGCGCTTGTATCTGTCCAGTTCGCAGCCTCATTCAACTGTAAAAGCATGATCTTCGTCTATATCGTCGAAAGCACTCTTTATACTAGAAGAAACTCGGAGTCCTAAAACATGAGAAGCGGTAGTGCCCATATTATGCATATTATTATGTGTCATCGCAACGATTGTTTCTGGCTGAGGCGAAATGCACACAAATGATGCCTGAGAAAAATTTCGAGGCAGTTTTTGCTATGGTCCAAGTGACATGAAATTTGAAATTCAAAGTCAGAGTCAGCAATAACAAAATTAGCGGAGCCAGGAGTGGTTAATAGCTGGACGGGAGGAGTCAACGGAAAGGAATGAGGAGTGACAGCTTGCCGGAACAAGGAGTCATAATTTTGGGGATTATGAAATTAGGCATTATGTGGAGTGGTGTAATTTCCTTATAACGATCAGTATCACAATAAAATGTGCAAATGGGTCGGTGGAGTATCGATTCGGCGGGAAAGAAGGAACAGAAATGCATGTGAAGGCATTCGTTGCAAGATGGAGAAGTGAAACAGGTGAAAAGATTTTCGTGCAGACTATTTGGTAAAATACGCTTTGCTTTAATTCGTTAGGTATATACCACAAGGCTGGTCTCTGGGAAAGTGTGCCGCTAATTCTGAAGATATTCACAGAGTTAGCAAGTGCTTTCTCTGGTTTCTAGGGGAGGATCGTGATGCTGGAATAACTTTATGTCCAGAAAAGTCTGAACACTACCATCTGAGCAGTACTAGACAGCAGAGCAAGAAGAAGAACTGATAAGCCAGGAATTTTTCTAGCAAACGGCGTTAAGAAAGTTACCGTACGGTATCCAGGGTATTTTATAGGCTCGGAATCAAGCAGGGTAGTATAGGTCTCAGGGCGAAATGCGGATTGGTACCCACGATGGAGCATAAAACCTGGGAAACGCCTACTGAACTAACATCAACAGTTCTACTACCAAACCCCTTTTCCTTAAGGAAAAGCTGCAGACGGAGAAGGATGAAGGCCAGTCTCCCGCGCCTAAAAACGGGACAAATTGTACCAACAGATCTGTGAACTCGAAAAGTGCAAGGAGCAACCCCACCAGGCGCAGAAGTTTTACCAATGAGTCAGCAGGATGAAGCCTTACACACCTCAATGTTCATCCTGCCGAGACAAAGAGGGAAATCTGATTTCCGACAGAAGCGATAGGTTGAGTACTTTGATGAGCTACTGAACAACCAGAACATCGGCGAGTTGGAGTTCCCGCCAACAGAAGACGACGGACAAATACTGTCACCAACAAGTATACAAGAAACAGTCCGTGCAATCCACCGGTTTAAAAATCATAAGTCGCCGGGGGCCGATCGAAGTACAGCCGAATTAGTTAAATATGGAGGCGACCAATTACACCAAATGGTTTATCAACTTGCGCTTAAAGTGTGAGACAGCGAATCGATGCCTGACGACTGGCAAAGAGGCATTATCTGTCTCATATATAAAAAGGGAGATATCACACAGTGCAACAATTATAGAAGTTAAACGTTGCTGAGTACCATCTATAAGATATTGTCCTGTATCTTGCTAGGTCGGATAGCCCCAAACGCACAGAACATCATTGATCGATACGAAACAAGCTTCACTCCAGGCAAATCAGCAACAGATCAGATTTTCTCTCTGTCGCAAGCGATGGAAAAACTGTTGGAATATGAACACCAGTTGCACCATCTTTTCATCGACTTTAAAGTTGCCTATGATAGCATAGCCAGGATAACACTCTACATGGCCATGAGAGAATTCGGTATCCCGACGAAATTGATAAGACTGACTAGGATGACCTTGACCAATGTCCTGTGTGAGGCCAGATAAAAGCTGCAGGATCATTCTCGAGATCTTCTTCTTTTCCTTCTTCAGCCTTTGTCCCGTTCACAAGCGGGATCGGGTCGTCGTCATCGCCTTCGTTATTTGGCTCTATCGAATGCATGATCTGGGTGCAATCTCGAAGCTTTCAAAACCCCATCTAGCGTATCAAGCCACCGTTGTTTAGGTCTGCCTTTTGGTCGTTTACCATCGACTTCGATGTTCAGGCCAATTTTGGCAAGTGAATTCTCGTTGGCACGAATTGCGTGACCATACCATCAAAGACGCCTCTCTCGCAACTTTTCCACGATCGGTGCAACCCTATAACGATCGCGAATATCCTCATTTCAGATGTGATCTAAACGTGTGACGCCACTAGTCCAACGTAGCATCTTCGTCTCCACTACCGCAAGACGCCGTTTATTGTCTTTTATAGTCGGCCCACACTCAGAACCATAGAGAGCGACTGGACGGACGACATTGCGATAAATTTTAGATTTGAGACGTTCGTTGATACGTCGATCACAAAGAGCACCAGTTGTGGAACGCCACTTCATCCAGGTTGCGTTAATGCGTGAAACAATTTCATAACGCAGTTGGCTGATAGCGTTGACCCGAGGTATTTAAATCGCTCAGTTCTGGGCAGATTACTGCCGCTGACAGTGATTGTGCCTGTTTCATGGGGATCGGTTGTCAAAAATTCAGTTTTGTTTAAATTCAATCTGAGACCGTGTTGCATGAGACGATCATTCCATTTTTAAACAAGTTGCTCGAGATCATTTTTGCTATTAGATGCTAGGAAAACACCGTCTGCATAAAGCAGTGGATAGGGCGTTGGACGTTGGATATCCCGTGTGACGGTGTCCATAACAAGAACAAAGAGGAGCGGTGAGAGGGCGCTTCATTGATGAACACCAACAGAGACACGAAGCGGTTTTGATACACCCGCCATACTTCGAAATTTACTTTTCGGATCGTAGTAGAGCAATTGAACCCAGCGCACAAGTTCTTCTGGCACGATGTGTTGGCTCATTCTCGAGATCGTTCAACATCAACAACGGTCTACGACAAGAGGATTCCCTATCATGTGTCCTCTTTAACCTGGCCCTGGAGAAAGTGATTCGTGATGCCGATGTAAATGCCGGAGGCACCATCCTTTTCAAGTCCACCCAACTACTGGCCTACGCTGACGATATTGGCATCATGGGAAAAACAACCCGAGATGTACTGTCTACCTTCATCCAGATCGAGCAGGCGGCGCGAGATCTTGGGCTGCATATTAATCAAGGCAAGACGGAGTACGTGGTGAGAACGTCAGCGCCAAAACCAAACCCGAAAGAACGAACAACATCGAATCGCATTGGTGAAACGAAACCAATGAAGATAGGAGACTACAACTTAGAGACCGATGAAAATTTCTCCTATCTAGGGCCGAAAATCACAACCGATAACAGCTATGACGATGAAATCCCATTTGTGAATCCCCGAAGGACAAATTAGATGATTCAAAAACTGGTGTTGAATGCCTGCATCATAACCCCGGGAAAGCGAATTAAATTAATTGCCTGAATTGAAAAAGCACCAAAGAAGATCAATGTAAAACAAAGGGGATCATTGTCGGACGGCCGACGGTTCCAAAGAGGGAGCTACATATGAAACAATGAAGAAATGGTAAACTACCTGCTTGAAATGTACTTTTCAGGTAGCATTCAAAATCACAGCTCAGGGCCACCGCCATATACATCCCTCAACCGAAGATTGGACATGCAAATTAGTGTCACTAAAGCAAATTAAATGGGGACTAACTCACTTGGCTGATGTAAAACATGCTGGACTAGGTGACATCACTCCTGTCCTAGTCAAGTAGGGAATAGATGCCCTGGTAGTCACTGTAATCGATCTGTGGGTATATATATATATTATTACAATTAACCGCTTCAGTGCACAGCGCGTTAACCACACCTACATGCCACCATTTGCGGTTACTCGAAATGCGCTTCGGCTTCCCCCAGGAGTTCGCAGGATACTTGCACTTTTCCTGTACTATTCTGCACAATATTCCTTTGGAGCGGCCTAACCATCGGCCATCTTGGAAAAGTGGATTCCACTATATGGCCCTGTCACCCCTGTTTAATCTATTCATTACCACTTCCGCTTTCCGATTAGATCGCATATAAATAATAGGCCTGTCCCCCGATCATGGTCTTCATTTAAAATAGTAGTCCATAACCCGGCGAAAGAGCAAACAGATGTCTTGAACATCGTCGAGTAGTTTGAAGAAAGATGTCATCCTCCATTCATCTCCTCCACGTCTTCCGTACAAGGCAATATGAAAAACGTCACCGTTAACAAGAGAAGTAATATGGGTGATAAAATGCAACTGGGAGGGCTCCACTTTCGACCTCAAATTCCTCTGAGGTTTTACCCCGATGCTACATGTGACATTTTGTCGCTCCGATAATAGCTATTAGTTTCTCGGAACTGTCAATCCTGCGTAAAGCACGCCAAATAAACTCTCTGTTCATATTATAGAAAGCTTTCTCGATATCAATGAAGAGCCATTGAAACGGAGATATAAACTCTGAGCACCGCACTGTTCCAAAATGATCCGTAGGCTCTTGATGTGGTTAATGTAGAAGGATCCGGAATGAAAACCAACCAGCTCTCTCTAGATTAAGTTTCGAAGTGTTGTTCGATCTATTCCAGAATTATTTTAGCTACTATCTTTGCATGCAGATACCCCTCCAATTGTCACACTCTAAACATACGACCTTCATTGGAATCTTAACGATCATCCCCACTCCCACTCTTTGGGGAAGATCTCGGATTCCCAGAATTTCCGTACGAGTACGAGTAGTAGTTATGCAGAAACTGCAGGTGCAGCGATAAATAACTCTGCGGGGAGACCGAAGATCAAAACGGTTTAACTCCATTTAAGGTCATTGTTGGCCGAGATGATTCTTCTACTTCCATTTAGAGAAACAGTTTTTTTGACCTGTGACGGTGGCTGGAAATTTCATCCACCGGAGGTGATACAGTTAAGAACCGCGATGAAGTGTTTTGAAGACATACAAGTTTCGTGATGCGGTATACACTTTTGAAATCATTGCGTTCTACGACATTTTCCGGTTACTTGACGGATACAATGTTAATCAGGTACTCACAGCTGGGTCGACCGATATTCGACGTCCAGTCACGATAATAAATCCCTCAGCCACTAGTGAGAATTGAACCGCGATCTCCCGCTAAGGCAGCCCAACGCTCTAACCACATGAGCCACCGGGATGCTATTAAGCAACAGCTGGATCATACAAGCGGCCAATGTTGAACTAGGAGAGTCTTAACTCATTATCATTCATCATTATGTTCATCAGAAGGGATGGGTTGGGAAAAAAGGTCTTGGCTGGAGTTAGGACGGAAAAAAGTAGGTGAGGATTGGAGCTGGTCTATGAATTCACTCACAACGGTTTCGAAATGTTGATCGCGAATATGGAGGATGCAGTGTTGGCTTGAAGGAAGTGATTTGCTATGCTATGCTTCCAAATTGACCTGTCAAGGGATTGGATTTCGTCACGGAGAGGGGAGGATTGCGGAGAGTATCTATTTCTAAATAGTGTCCGCCATAAGGTACGTTTGTATTTGATATCCTCCAGGATATCCCTAGGGAGAGAAAATAGCCTGTGGTAGTTTAGGGAACGAAATGGGATCAGTTCGTCACATACTGTTATATTCTTCTTCTTTTTCTTCTTTTTCTTCAGCCTTTGTCCCGTTCACAAGCGGGGTCGGCTCGTCGTGATCGGCTTCGCCATTTGGCTCTATCGAATGCCTGATCTGGGTGCAATCTCGAGGCTTTCAAATCCCCATCCAGCGTATCAAGCCACCGTTGCTTAGGTCTGCCTTTTGGTCATTTACCACATACTGTTATATTGCTGGAAACTATTTCGTCGAAAGGGGGAGGAGCGGTTCAAGTTTGGATTTGAGAATTCCGTTGATGATTTTCCAGTTCGTCTTCTGAAATTGGGGGGCAACGATTGTTTCTAGGGTAAGTATTGGGATTAGGTTTGATCAGATTGCTGCCAATTAGTAAGTGGTTACGGTAGGAATGGTGATATCCTTTATTAAAGGTGCGAGCTAGGTTGATATTGGGAAGAAAGTTGGTGGGGAAACGGTGGAAATGTTCCT